>NW_027363803.1:0-456087 GCF_046119375.1 Phyllobates terribilis | reverse complement strand
TCTAGAACTACCCCTGGTGGGCGCTTCTAGAACTACCCCCGGTGGGCGCTTCTAGAACTACCCCCGGTGGGCGCTTCTAGAACTACCCCCGGTGGGCGCTTCTAGAAGTCCTCTTAGTGTGCAGTTCTAGAACTACACCTGGTGTCTGTGGGCGATTATAGAACTACCCCTGGTGCCGTGAGTAGTTCTAGAACTTCTTTTAGTGTGCGGTTCTAATACTGCTCCTGGTGGGCGCCTTTAGAACTACCCCTGGTGGGTGGTTCTGAAACTACCCCTGGTGCCGTGAGTGGTTCTAGAACTTCAACTAGTGTGCAGTTCTAATAATGCTCCTGGTAGGTGGTTCTAGAAGTACTCTAGTGAGCAGTTCTAGAAATACCCCTGGTGCCGGTGGGCTCTTCTAGAACTACACATAGTGCCGGTGAGCGGTTCTGAAGCTACCTCTGGTGGGCGCTTCTAGAAGTACTCGTAGTGTGCAGTTCTAGACCTACTCCTGGTGGGCGGTTATAGAACTACACCTGGTGGGCGGTTATAGAACTACACCTGGTGGGCGGTTATAGAACTACACCTGGTGCCGTGAGCAGTTCTAGAACTTCTTTTAGTGTGCGGTTCTAATACTGCTCCTGGTGGGCGCTTTTAGAACTTCCCCTGGTGGGCGGTTCTAGAAGTACTCCTAGTATGCAGTTCTAGAACTACCCCTGGTGCCGGTGGGCGCTTCTAGAACTACCCCTGGTGGGCAGTTCTAGATCTACACCTGGTGCCGGTGGACGGTTCTAGAACCACTCCTAGTGTGCAGCTCTAGAACTGCCCCTGGGAGCGCTTCTAGAACTACCCCTCACGGGCGCTTCTAGAAGTACTCCTAGTGTGCAGTTCTAGAACTACCCGCAGTGCCGTGAGCAGTTCTAGAACTTCTAGTGTGCAGTTCTAATACTGCTCCTGGTGGGCGCTTTTAGAACTACCCCCGGTGCCGTCGAGCGCTTCTAGAACTACCCCTCGTGGGCGCTTCTAGAACTACCCCTCGTGGGCGCTTCTAGAACTACACCTAGTGCCGGTGAGCGGTTCTGAAACTACCCCCGCTGGGCGCTTCTAGAACTACCTCTGGTGGGCGCTTCTAGAAGTACTCCTAGTGTCCCATTCTAGAACTACCCCTGGTGCCGTGAGCGGTTCTAATACTGCTCCTGGTGAGCGGTTTTAGACCTACCCTTGGTGGGCGGTTCTAGAAGTACTCCTAGTGTGCAGTACTAGAACTACCCCTGGTGCCGGTGTGCGCTTCTAGAACTACCCCTGGTGCCATGATCGGTTGTAGAACTTCTTCTAGATTGCGGTTCTAATACTGCTCCTGGTGGGCGCTTCTAATACTATCACTGGTGGGCAGTTCTAGTACTACTCATTGTGCTGGTGGGCACTTCTAGAACTACCCCTGGTGGGTGGTTCTGAAACTACTGGTGCCGATGGACTCTTCTAGAAATACCCCTGGTGGGCAGTCATAGAACTACCTCTGGTGCTGGTGGGCGCTTCTAGAACTACCCCTGGTGGGCGCTTCTAGAACTAACCGCAGTGTAGTGTGCGGTTCTAATACTGTTCCAGGTGGGCGCTTCTAAAGCTACCCCTGGCGGGCGCTTCTAGAACTACCCGCAGTGTAGTGTGTGGTTCTAATACTGTTCCAGGTGGGCGCTTCTAGAACTACATCTCTTGGGCGCTTCTAGAAGTACTCTTAGTGTGCGGTTCTAGAACTACCCCTGATACAGGTGGGCGGTTCTAGAACTACTGCTAATATGCAGTTCTAGAACTACCCCTGGTGGGCGCTTCTAGAACTACCCGCAGTGTAGTGTGCGGTTCTAATACTGTTCCAGGTGGGCGCTTCTAGAACTACATCTTGTGGGTGCTTCTATATGTACTCAGTGTGCGGTTCTAGAACTACCCCTGGTGCAGGTGGGCGGTTCTAGTACTACCTCTAGTGTGCAGTTCTCGAACTACTGCTAACATGCAGTTCTAGAACTACCCCTGGTGCCCGTGGGGGGTTCTAGAGCTATCCCTGGTGGGCGCTTTTAGAACTTCCCCTGGTGGGCGGTTCTAGAAGTACTCCTAGTATGCAGTTCTAGAACTACCCCTGGTGCCATTGGGTGGTTCTGAAACTACCCCTGGTGCCGTGAGTGGTTCTAGAACTTCTACTAGTGTGCAGTTCTAATAATGCTCCTGGTAGGTGGTTCTAGAAATACCCCTGGTGCCGGTGGGCGCTTCGAGAACTACTCCCTCGTGGGCGCTTCGAGAACTACTCCCTCGTGGGCGCTTCGAGAACTACTCCCTCGTGGGCGCTTCGAGAACTACTCCCTCGTGGGCGCTTCGAGAACTACTCCCTCGTGGGCGCTTCGAGAACTACTCCCTCGTGGGCGCTTCGAGAACTACTCCCTCGTGGGCGCTTCGAGAACTACTCCCTCGTGGGCGCTTCGAGAACTACTCCCTCGTGGGCGCTTCGAGAACTACTCCCTCGTGGGCGCTTCGAGAACTACTCCCTCGTGGGCGCTTCGAGAACTACACCTAGTGCCGGTGAGCGGTTCTGAAGCTACCTCTGGTGGGCGCTTCTAGAACTACCCCTCGTGGGCGCTTTTAGAACTACCCCTGGTGGGCAGTTCTAGACCTACTCCCGGTGCCGTGAGCGGTACTAGAACTACTCCTGGTGGGCAGTTCTAGAACTACACCTGGTGTCTGGGCAGTTCTAGAGCTACATCTGGTGGGCGGTTATAGAACTACCCCTGGTGCCGTGAGCAGTTCTAGAACTTCTTTTAGTGTGCGGTTCTAATACTGCTCCTGGTG
This sequence comes from Phyllobates terribilis, assembly GCF_046119375.1. Taxonomy (NCBI): domain Eukaryota; kingdom Metazoa; phylum Chordata; class Amphibia; order Anura; family Dendrobatidae; genus Phyllobates; species Phyllobates terribilis. The sequence continues at coordinate 453,276 of NW_027363803.1, read as the reverse complement.
GGTGCTTTTAGAACTTCCCCTGGTGGGCGGTTCTAGAAGTACTCCTAGTGTGCAGTTCTAGAACTACCCGCAGTGCCGTGAGCAGTTCTAGAACTTCTAGTGTGCAGTTCTAGAACTACCCGCAGTGCCGTGAGCAGTTCTAGAACTTCTAGTGTGCAGTTCTAGAACTACCCCCGGTGGGCGCTTCTAGAACTACCCCCGGTGGGCGCTTCTAGAACTACCCCCGGTGGGCGCTTCTAGAACTACCCCCGGTGGGCGCTTCTAGAACTACCCCCGGTGGGCGCTTCTAGAACTACCCCCGGTGGGCGCTTCTAGAACTACCCCCGGTGGGCGCTTCTAGAACTACACCTAGTGCTGGTGAGCGGTTCTGAAACTACCCCCGCTGGGCGCTTCTAGAAGTACTCTTAGTGTGCAGTTCTAGAACTACTCCCGGTGCCGATGGACGGTTCTAGAACTACCCCCGGTGCCGATGGGCGCTTCTAGAACTACCCCCGGTGCCGTGAGCGGTTCTAGCACTTCTAGTGTGCGGTTCTAATACTGCTCCTGGTGAGCGCTTTTAGACCTACCCTTGGTGGGCGGTTCTAGAAGTACTCCTAGTGTGCAGTACTAGAACTACCCCTGGTGCCGGTGTGCGCTTCTAGAACTACCCCTGGTGCCATGATCGGTTGTAGAACTTCTTCTAGATTGCGCTTCTAATACCATCACTGGTGGGCAGTTCTAGTACTACTCATTGTGCTGGTGGGCACTTCTAGTACTACCCCTGGTGGGTGGTTCTGAAACTACTGGTGCCGATGGGCGCTTCTAGAAAAACCCCTGGTGGGCGCTTCTAGAACTACCCGTAGTGTGTGGTTCTAATACTGTTCCAGGTGGGCGCTTCTAGAACTACATCTTGTGGGTGCTTCTATAAGTACTCAGTGTGCGGTTCTAGAACTACCCCTGGTGCAGGTGGGCGGTTCTAGTACTACCTCTAGTGTGCAGTTCTCGAACTACTGCTAACATGCAGTTCTAGAACTACCCCTGGTGCCCGTGGGGGGTTCTAGAGCTACCCCTGGTGGGCGCTACTAGAACTACACCTGGTGGGTGCTTCTAGAAGTACTCCTAGTATGCAGTTCTAGAACTACCCCGGTGCCGTGAGTGGTACTAGAACTAGTCCTGGTGGGCAGTTCTAGAACTTCTTCTAGTGTGCAGTTCTAATACTGCTCCTGGTGGGCGCTTTTAGAACTTCCCCTGGTGGGCGGTTCTAGAAGTACTCCTAGTATGCAGTTCTAGAACTACCCCTGGTGCCGGAGGGTGCTTCTGGAACTACCCCTGGTGGGTGGTTCTGAAACTACCCCTGGTGCTGTGAGTGGTTCTAGAACTTCTACTAGTGTGCAGTTCTAATAATGCTCCTGGTAGGTGGTTCTAGAAGTACTCTAGTGAGCAGTTCTAGAAATATCCCTGGTGCCGGTGGGCTCTTCTAGAATTACTCCTAGTGTGCAGTTCTAGAACTTCCCCCTAGGGGGTGCTTCTAGAACTACACCTAGTGCCGGTGAGCGGTTCTGAAGCTACCTCCGCTGGGCGCTTCTAGAACTACCCCTGGTGGGCGCTTTTAGAAGTACTCTTAGTGTGCAGTTCTAGAACTACACCTGGTGTCTGTGGGCGGTTCTAGAACTTCTTTTAGTGTGCGGTTCTAATACTGCTCCTGGTGGGCGCTTCTAGACCTAACCCCGGCGGACGCTTCTAGAACCACCCCTGGTGGGCGCTACTAGAACTACCCCTGGTGGGCGCTACTAGAACTACCCCTGGTGGGCGCTACTAGAACTACCCCTGGTGGGCGCTACTAGAACTACCCCTGGTGGGCGCTACTAGAACTACATCTTGTGGGCGCTTCTAGAAGTACTCCTCGTGTGCGGTTCTAGAACTGCCCCCGGTGCAGGTGGGCGATTCTAGAACTACCTCTAATGTGCAGTTCTAGAACTACTGCTAATCTGCAGTTCTAGAACTACCCATAGAGAGCGCTTCTAGAACTACCCCTGGTGTCTGTGGGCGGTTCTAGAGCTACACCTGGTGGGCGGTTATAGAACTACCCCTGTTGCCGTGAGCAGTTCTAGAACTTCTTTTAGTGTGCGGTTCTAATACTGCTCCTGGTGGGCGCTTTTAAATCTACACCTGGTGCCGGTGGACGGTTCTAGAACTACCCCTGGTGGGTGGTTCTGAAACTACCCCTGGTGCTGTGAGTGGTTCTAGAACTTCTACTAGTGTCCAGTTCTAATAATGCTCCTGGTAGGTGGTTCTAGAAGTACTCTAGTGAGCAGTTCTAGAAATACCCCTGGTGCCGGTGAGCTCTTCTAAAACTACTCCTAGTGTGCAGCTCTAGAACTACCCGCAGTGCTGTGGGCACTTCTACAACTACCCCCCTCGTGGGCACTTCTACAACTACCCCCCTCGTGGGCACTTCAACAACTACCCCCCTCGTGGGCACTTCTACAACTACCCCCCTCGTGGGCACTTCTACAACTACCCCCCTCGTGGGCGCTTCTAGAAGTACTCCTCGTGGGCGCTTCTAGAAGTACTCCTAGTGTCCAGTTCTAGAACTACCCCTGATGCCGATGTGATCTTCTATAACTACCCTTGGAGGGCGGTTCTAGAACTACCCCTGGTGCCATGATCGGTTCTAGAACTTTCTTCTAGTGTGCGGTTCTAATACTGCTCCTGGTGGGCGCTTCTAGAACTACCCCTGGTGGGTGGTTCTAGAACTACTCCTGGTAGTATACATCTATTCTATATTTTTCGATTTTAACTATTGTATGTACATTGGTGTGAGTGCCTGTCTCTAGGGTGTCTTACTTAACCGTGTATTTATTATAGGTTTTTTAATTTCCTATTTATGCATAATTTGACAATTTTGTTCGGTTGTTCTTGATTGGTTCTTTGACATTCCTAGTTTGCCTATGGGGTCAATGCACCAAAATGAGTCATCTAGCGTCAATGAACTTTAACCACCTTCACTGCACACGTCAGTGTTGTGCCCTTCTCCCCCGCCCCCCCAAATAGCTGCAAAGTCCCACCTGTATACTGGAGCCCAAGACCACAAGATCACAAGATCACATGCTGGATCTCTGGCACTCATGAAGTCATGTGCAGGGGCCTCAGGAGCCTCCGAACACCACACTGACATCTGTCTGCTCTCCTCCACAACTGAGCAGCATCAGAAACCCAGCTAACAGACATTGCTGTCACTGCAAACACTCATTGGATTAACTGACACGATGTCAGCAAGTTGCTGAAGATCTGGATACTGCAGCCATGAGATCTGTGGCAGCATTAGGCAGATGGGACACTGCAGCTAATAGAGAGTAAGAGTGCAACAGAGATGGCCCTAAACTGCATTTAAAGGGTGTCAGGAAAACTTAGTCAGACTTTGCAGCCCTCTGGCGCCCCCTTATCCTGCTGGTCAAACACGGTATTGACTGAGGATAAGCAACAGGGCGCAGCTGCTCTCATTTATGTCGACTATTGTGGCACGTGATGTGACAGGACGTATATATACCACCAGTTCCGTCCAGGAACGTATATATACCTCAATCCCACCACCCTCAACCACAATATCACATAAATACACCGTATGCTGCCACCACCGATCTCTTAACAGGTGGATCGGGTACCAGTTAGGTAACGTGAATTAGCGGGTGAGGAACGTGTTTGCTCGACATAGGACAAGAAGAACGAAGCTGGTAAATAATAATTTACTCCCGAAAGTTGGCAGTGTTTACAAAAGATATACAAGATTTTATAAAAGACAATTTACATATATGCATAAAACAGTTATTAAAATAAAAGGGGTAAATAATAGCAAAACCTGCGCCACGAGGTGATGGTCTCAGATTCTGTGGCGGGACGGCTCCCCGGAAATTAGGTGTGATTCCTCCATGCAGCGAGGAGTGCTTGCATCTGACGTCCCTGTTTTGTGAACCCACCCAGCTGCACAAGACATAAAAATCCTTCATCTTCCATATCTTGGTATGGGGGAGCCCCACATCCAAGATGAATACATCATTTTTTTATTTTTTTTTTTAAGGTTGAAGGAAGACTAAGTCCATCTAGTTCAACCCATAGCCTAACATGTTGATCCAGAGGAAGGGAAAAAAAAACCATGTGCAAAACACTAAGCTCCACATTGGGGAAAAAAATTCCTTCGACTCCATACGACAATCAGACTAGTTCCCTGGATCAACGCCCTATCAAGGAATCTAGTATTTATAACCTATAATATTATACTTTTCAAGAAAGGCATCCATGCCCTTCTTAAATTTAAAAAGTGAATCACTCGTTACAACATCATGCAGCAGAGAGTTCCATAGTCTCACTGCTCTTACAGTAAAGAATCCCCGTCTGTGATTATGATTAAACCTTCTTTCCTCCAGACGTAGAAGATGCCCCCTTGTCCCCGTCTCAGGCCTCAGAGTAAAAAGATCAGTAGAAAGGTCTTTGTACTGTCCCCTCATATACTTGTACATAGTAATAAGATCACCCCTAAGCCTTCTTTTTTCCACAGTAAATAACCCCAAGTGTAATAACCTGTCTTGGTATTGCAGACCCCCCAGTCCTCTAATAACCTTGGTCGCTCTTCTCTGCACCCGCTCTAGTTCAGCCATGTCTTTCTTATACACCGGAGACCAGAACTGTACACAGTATTCTAAGTGTGGTCGCACTAGTGACTTGTATAGAGGTAAAATTATGTTCTCCTCATGAGCATCTATGCCTCTTTTAATGCATCCCATTATTTTATTTGCCTTTGCAGCAGCTGCCTGACACTGGCCACTAAACGTGAGCTTGTCGTCCACCAATACACCCAGGTCTTTCAGTTACAGTTTTGCCCAGTGTTTTACAATTAAGCATATAATTATACATTTTATTTCCTCTGCCCAAGTGCATTACCTTACATTTATCCCCATTAAAGCTCATTTGTCATTTATCAGCCCAAGCTTCTAGTTTACATAGATCCTCCTGTAATATAAAATTGTCCTCCTCTGTATTGATTACCCTGCAGAGTTTAGTGTCATCTGCAAATATTGAAATATTACTCTGTATGCCCCCTACAAGGTCATTAATAAATATGTTAAAAAGAAGGGGGCCCAATTCTGACCCCTGTGGTACCCCACTGTTAACTGAGACCCAGTCTGAGTGTTTTCCATTAATAACCACCCTTTGTTTCCTATCACTGAGCCAATTCTTAACCCACATACATATATTTTCCCCTATCCCCATTGTTCTCATTTTATGTATCAACCTTTTGTGTGGAACCGTATCAAAAGCTTTTGAAAAGTCCATATACACAACATCCACTGCATTTCCTTGGTCCAGTCCCGAACTTGCCTCCTCATAAAAACTGATCAGATTAGTTTGACAGGAACGGTTCCTCGTAAATCCATGTTGATATTGGGTCATGAGGTTATTCTTCTTCAGATACTCTATTATAGCACCTCTTAGGAAACCCTCCAGGATTTTACACACAGTAGAGGTTAAGCTTACTGGCCTATAAATTTCCAAGTTCAGTTTGTCCCCTTTTTGAATATTGGCACCACATTTGCTATACGCCAGTCGTGTGGACCCTGTTATTATTGAATCTTTAAAGATTAAAAATAATGGTCTATCTATGACGTTACTTAATTCCTGCAGTACTCGCGGGTGTATCCCACCTGGGCCTGGGGATTTGTCAACTTTAGTGATTTTTAGACGCCGCCGTACTTCCTGCTGGGTTAAGCAAGTGACATTTAATGGAGAATTTTTGTTATCACTAATCATGTTTTCGGTCATGCGATTTTCTTGTGTAAATACGGTTGAAAAAAAAATCATTTAGCATATTGGCTTTTTCCTCATCCTCATCCACCATTTCACCCAGACTATTTTTAAGGGGGCCAACACTATTATTTTTTAGTTGTTTAATATTTATGTAGTTAAAGAATATTTTGGGGTTATTTTTACTTTCTCTGGCAATGATTCTCTCTGCCTCAATCTTTGCCGCCTTGATTTGCTTTTTACATAATTTATTTAATTTTCTATATTTATTTAATGCCTCATCACTACCTACATGCTTTAGTTCTCTAAATGCTTTCTTTTTGTCACTTATTGTGCCCCTTACAGCTCTATTTAGCCATAGTGGTTTCCTCCCATTTCTAGCATGTTTATTCCCAAAGGGTATATATTGTGCACAGGTCCTATTCAGGAGGTTAATAAATGTCTCCCATTTGCTTTGTGCAGCTTTATGTCTCAGGATATCGTCCCAGTTTATTGCACTAAGATCATCTCTCAACCGTTGGAAATTAGCCTTCCTGAAGTTTAGTGTCCTTGTAACCCTTCTACTACACATCTTATTAAAGGTTACATGAAAATGTATTATTTTGTGATCACTATTACCCAAGTGACCCCCAACTCGTATATTTGATATGCGGTCTGGCCTATTGGTTAATATTAGGTCTAGCAGTGCCCCCCTTCTTGTTGGGTCCTGAATCAGTTGTGAAAGGTAATTGTCTCTCATAGTTGTCAAAACCTATTACCTTTGCTTGAAGTACATGTTTCTGTCCCCCAACGTATTTCAGGGTAGTTGAAGTCTCCCATAATAATGACTTCTCCTTGAGTCGCTGCTTCATCTATTTGCTTTACGAGGATATTCTCCGCTACTTCCATTATTTTTGGAGACTTATAACAAACCCCTATCAGTAATTTATTATTTTTTCCCCCTCCCCTTATCTCCACCCACAGGGACTCTACATTTTCATTAGATTCACATATATCCTCCCGCAAGACAGGTTTTAAGGATGATTTTACATATAAACACCCCCCCCCCATCCTCGCTTGTTTGTACGGTCATTTCTAAACAGACTATAGCCCTGTAAATTAGCTGCCCAGTCATGGCTCTCGTCCAGCCACGTCTCAGATATTCCTACCATGTCATAATTATTTTCCAACAAATTAATTCTAATTCCTCCATTTTGTTGGTGAGGCTTCTGGCATTAGTGTACATGCATTTTATGTATCTCTCTGTACCTCTATTCCTTCTTACTTTATTGGCTGTTCTAACCCCACCCCCAATTTATTTGTGCCCAGGTCACTATCTGCACTATCTTCCCCACCTATAAAATGAATACCCCGCCCCCCCCAATCCCTAGTTTAAACACTCCTCCAACCTTCTAGCCATTTTCTCCCCCAGCACAGCTGCACCCTCCCCATTAAGGTGCAGCCGGTCCCTAGCGTAGAGTCTGTAGCCAACTGAGAAGTCGGCCCAGTTCTCCAGGAACTCAAATCCCTCCTTCCTACACCAGTTCTTGAGCCACTTATTTATCTCCCTAATCTCCCGTTGCCTCTCTGGCGTGGCACGTGGTACCGGTAGTATTTCAGAGAATACCACCTTGGAGGTCCTTGCTTTAAGCTTGCAGCCTAATTCCCTGAAGTCATCTTTAAGGACCTTCCACCTACCTCTAACTTTGTCATTTGTGCCAATGTGCACCATGACCGCTGGGTCCTCACCAGCCCCTCCCAGTAATCTGTCAACCCGATCAGCGATGTGCCGGACTTGAGCGCCAGCTAGGCAGCACACTGTTTGATGATCCCTGTCTTTGTGACAGATTGCCCTATCTGTTCCCCTAATAATTGAGTCGCCCACTACCAGCACCTGCCTGGCCTGCCCTACTCTCCTATTTCCCTCTTTACTGGAGCTGACACTCCTCCGGCTTTCAGGATACATGCCTTGCTGCAGCAGTGCTACCCCTGTACCATCACTCCCCTCATCTGCCAACTTTGCAAACTTATTGGGGTGTGCCAGATCAGGACTAGCCTCCCTTGCACTCTTCCCTCTACCCCCCCTTCTAACTGTCACCCAACTAACGGCCTCACTGTCCTGCAGCTCCAGACTACCACCCTCCCCCACATCTACCCCAGTGAGCGGCTGCTCAGTGAGCAGCAGACTCCTTTCCATGTTGTCAATGGATCTCAGTGTTGCCAGCTGCTCATTTAGATCCAGTATCTGGGCTTCCAAACGCACAACGTGCTCACATCTCGCGCAGCAGTAAGCAACCACGACCGGCTGTTCAGGATTGCCTACATGTGGCAAGATGTACACTGGATAGCATTGTCAATAATGGAGCTCATTTCCTAATGGGGATTGCAATAGACAGAATGTTAAGTAAAAAGAAAAGCAAAGAATTAATGAAATACAGACAGCAATTCAGTCCAAAGTCCTGCCTTCCAAACTTCCTGAATCCAAGTCACTGAAAAATAAGTCACACACTTACTTTCGTTCGCACTTACGCTCTGGTCACACTCGCAAATTAAGAGATTTAAAGAGGTTTTGTTTTGTTTTTTCCCCTTTTCCAGCAATACACCCTTCACCTCAATGCACTTCCAAAGGCAAGTTTGCCGTCACCAATATTGACGGAGATTGATATCAAATATAATATTTCTATGACGTTCAGAAGCTCAGAAACCATTTCCTAGGTTTCTGGTGGTTTCCCAGTTATGAAAGATACACCATCATAACTGGAAAAAGGCGAGCATCCCAAAAATGTGGTCCATGTGTTTGTGACAGTCATGTGCATTATTAAACTTGACATTAAAAGTTTGTACAGTTACACAATAGGGCTTTGGAGGGGAAATCCAGTGTAAACCAGTATGCTTGCCCTGGGCTGAGGTTTATGGCGGTTATAAAAATTCCTTGTTTGGGGGAAGCAAGAGTAGAGTTCTATGGAGGTCCCTTCCAAGTGAACAGGGGACGGAGATTTAAGACATCTCTGGCTGTCCTGTCAACATTTTTAAAACTAGGACAAAAATACATTTTGCCTGACAAAGGGAATGTCACTAGGTTTATTGCCACCTGATCTGAGCACAGCACAACGTGTGGACAAAGATCCCCAATTCCAACGACATGTTGCTCTCTGGGCTGACTGATGTAGTTTTGATAAGTGATCCTCCACCAGCAGGAGACTGCCACCAGAGGACTAGTAAAGCTGCTGCCATGTAGTCCAACCCTGTCCCCACAACTGATGAATAGCTCTGTACACTGTGCATTGGTAGCTTTCTGCCTATCAGTGGTGTGGGTGGGGTTATACAGAGCCCAGCATTCAGAGAATTAGATCTGCAGCAGACACAGAGTATGTGCCCACGAAGCGTTTTTCAAGAGGATATGCTGCAGAATTTCCGCAGCGTAAAGGCTTTTTTAGCGCTATGTTATCCGCCCCCCATGGTCCCCAATGTGATTACGCAAGTTCAATGCCCATGCTGCGTTTTTTTCCGCAGCGTTTTTCCGGCGGGGAAAAATCCGCAGCACGCTCATTAATTTTGCGTTTCCGCAAGCGGAATTGCCTTTGCAGTGCAATTAAAAACTCAAGGCAATTCCGCATGCGTTTATCCGGGAGAGGACATGCAGAAATGAAGCAGAAAATTTCTGCTTCATTTCCACAGCATGGGAACATAGCCTTACTCTGAACTGCACCAAGCGATCCATCACTGTAATCAGGATCTCTGCCCCTAAATCACCCTGCTCTCAGATGGGGCAGCAAAATCCTGGTGACAAATTCACTAACCCCATCCAGCTTCAGATGCAAGTATTAGAATTGATTCTGATGCTCAAAATTAAATGTAATGGCCAGTGGCTAATGGCAGGCAATAGGTACAGCAAAGTGTGGAAAAGTTACCTGCAGGATTGTAGGGAACAAACTTCTCAATGTCGGGGTACTGCTGCTCGTCTGTCTTATCAGAAGTGCCAGAAACCTAGTGGGGAACAGGAACCAGGTCACAAGCTTCATTTATCCAGGGTTTACCATTAGGTTCTCCATATAGGATCTGAAAAGTAGTGTTGAGCCACCCCCGTAGTGTTCGAGTTCGGTTCGTCGAACACCCGTATGTTCGCCGAACACCTTCGAACACTGTTAAAACCAATGGCAGGCAAACAAAAACACATAGAAAACACCTTCAAAAGGTGTCCAAAAGCTGACAAACTGCTCAGTAGACACAACTAACACATGGAAAAGTGACAAGTACAAATAGTCATGCGAAAAGAAAAGAGGTGGAGGAGTAAAAGGAGGGGGAGACACAGATATAGGCATGTCATGCCCTTCTAAAGCCAAAAAAATGCGAAGCTAACACGGCCAGTCCGTTCCTGCCCGTGCGACCTCCGTGTCGCCGGGTTTGTGCCAGAGCTGCGGTGGACCCTGACGGCTAGCACCCTCTCCCAATACTGGTGCCTGTCCGCTGGTGGGTCGAGCGAGCCCCCCTGCGGTGGAGACAGGTCTAAGCTTTTTAATTTAAATTGTCTCTCTAATTTGAATGAGTACACTTTAAATCCTTTTACAAGGATCTATTGGAGGGCAAGTCTGATGCCAGCAGCCGCGGGAATTCCAGCTCTAGTAGCGTCCACTAAAGCTGCTGCAGTTAAAAAGCTTTTATAAGATCGAGCTCGGCGGTCCACCGCAAGGCGTCCTACCGCCAGTCCCAGGCCCTGTGCCTTGGGGTGCCTCCCCGATGCTCTTCACTGAGTGTCCCGGGGGCCCGAGGCATTTCCTTTGAAAAAATTAAGTGTCCAAACTACAGGTGGTGCAGCTTGCTTAACAGTTGGGATAATCCGCTGACTAGCAGACACTGCTACTAGGTCCAAAGTATTTCCTGGGCTAGATACAGTTAAAAATTTGTAATTAGATACTCTCGTTGGATGCTGAGAAAGCATTCCATAGAGTCTCCTGGCACGCCATATATTATTTTCTTAAAAAGCTTGGGGTAGGGATCTAGGGGACCCTTTCATAGGCAAAATCACAGCCCGGTATCGCAATACGTCACCTAGGCTGAAGATGAATGGAACATTTTCATCACCTTTCATAATCACCAATGGGACAAGGCAGGGATGTCCTCTGTCCCCTCTCTTATACATCCTAGTGATAGAGCACCTGCTCTCATCAATTCGCCATAACCCCAATATTAGGTGGATTGAGGTGGCAGGCACAGAGTACAAGTGCTCTGCATTTGCTCATGATGTCCTAGTATATAGCACTCAATCACATATATCCATCCCTGCTGTTATGGCTGAAATAGATCACTTTGTTACATGGTCAAATTTTAAAATCAATGCAGCGAAGTCTGAGGCCCTCGATGTCTCCCTCCTCAAATCCATACAGGATTCCATCCAGTCCAACTTTCCCTTTGCCTGTCCCTCACAGGGTATCAAATACTTAGGATTTCGTATTCATAGAGACCTCTCCCGTCTAGGTTATCTTAATTTTGGGCCCTTTATTGAACAACTCCATACAGACCACGGTTGGCAAGTTAGAACTGTAAGATTCACTACGTGAACCACTGGTGTTTTGTGGAAAAGCACATGTACACTGTGTTCCAAATTATTATGCAAAAAGTGTTTAGGAGTGATAAGGGAAGAATTTGTTTGTTTGTCAGTTAAACTCATTGATGGTGATGTGTGTCAGGGCTCTTTATATCACTGTAAGCAATTGCAGACACCTGTGCTAATTAGTTTGGCAGGGGTGTCCAATGAAAGGCAAGACTTCTTAAGAAGGCTGTCCCACATTATTAAGCAGCCTACATTTTCTGCCAAAATGGGAAAGAAAAAGGATGTGTCGGCTGCTGAGAAGCAACAAATTGTGGATTGTTTAGGTCAAGGCATGACTACAATCAACATTGCCAAGACACTTCATCCTGATCATCGCATAATCAAGAAGTATGAAGCTGATTCACAGTACACATGTGTGCGTGCTGATAAGGGAAAATTGAGGACTCTTTCCTACAGGCAATTACGTCAGGTTAAAAGAGCAGCGGCAAAAAAGCCTTGTCATAGCAGCAGACAAGTTTTTGAAGCTGCTGGTGCCTCCATCGTCCCCCGAACAACAAGATGCAGGGTCCTCAGAGGTTTGCAGCTGTGCGTAAGTTATCCTGTCGACCTCCTCTATCTAATGTACACAAGCAGAAAGGGCTACAGTGGGCCAAACAATACATGAAGACTGACTTCAAAACTGTTTTGTTCACCGATGAGTGCCGTGCAACGCTCGATGGTCCAGATGGATGGAGTGGAGGATGGCTGGTTGATGGACACCCCATGCAAACACTGCTACGGCACCAACAAGGAGGAGGTGGAGTAATGTTTTGGGCTGGAATCATGGGGAGAGAGATTGTCGGCCCCTTTAGGATCCCTGAAGGGGTAAATATGAACTCCATAATGTATGTGGAGTTTCTCAAACAGCACTTCCTGCTATGGTTCAAGAAGAAGAACCGTGTATTCCGCAGCAAGATCATTTTCATGCATGATAATGCACCGTCTCATGCTGCACATAACATCTGCATCTCTGGCTGATATGGGCATAAAAGGGGACAAAGTTATGGTGTGACCCCCATGCTCCCCTGACCTCAACCCCATTGAGAACCTCTGGAGCATCATCAAAAGGAGTGTCTATGATGGCGGGAGGCAGTTCACATCTAAGCAACAGCTCTGGGAGGGTATTCTGTCCTCATGCAAAACAATTGAAGCAGAAACCATCCAAAACCTGACAAATTCAATGGACGAGAGAGTTCAGAAGCTCCTTTCGAACAAGGGGTCCTATGTGCAAATGTAACATCACCTAGAATAAAGTTTTGAGCTGAAAACTGTTTGATTACAGTTTGTAATAACCGGCTAATGCTTATAATTTCAAAAATGACCATTTTTTTGCTCTTTATTAAAATGAAAAGGTTGATCGTAGAGTGTGGGGGATCTAAGAGTGTGGCAACCCAGTAGTCAGGATTATTTCGGATTCTGACAATCTGAGGGTCATGTTGCAGGTAGTGCAGCAAGAAGGCACTCATGTGTCTTGCGCATCTCGGAGCCCCAAAATTATTTTCCGGGCTAGATGCAGCAAAAAATTATTAGTAATTTGAAAGCTGGTGGAGCTTAGTATAGATGGCCTAATAGAATTAGTACTGCAAACTGCTACAAGGCCCAAATTATTTTCCAGCTAAGATACAGATAAACATGATTAGTAATTTGAAAGCTTATAACGGTTGGTGAGGTGATTTTAACAAATCATCAACCTTTTACTCTCCCCAGCATGACACAGGGGTAGAAAAGTCGTTTCGGATCCATGATTTGTTCATCTTTATGAATGTGAGTCTGTCTACATTATCAGTGGAGAGCCCCGTGCGCTTATCTGTCAGCACACCACCAGCAGCGCTGAACACACGTTCAGACAGAACGCTGGCTGCGGGGCATGACAAGATCTCCAAGGCGTAAGTGGCAAGCTCCGGCTATTTATCCAGATTGGAAGCCCAAAAAGAGCAAGGGTCCAGTGACACAGTCATGGCTTCAATGTTTACTTGGATATACTCCTGTACCATCGTCTCTAGGCGTTGACTATGTCAGACTTCTTGTCTCCTGTGGCCTTGCAAAGGATGGGCTAAAAAAGTGGTGAAATGATTCCGCAAAATTGATGTTACCAGCAGATACTGTGTTTATGTTAAGTTTTGAGTGCTGAACACTCGACGGTCCCACGGTTGGCAAGTTGGAACTGTGAGACTCACTACGTGCACCACTAGTGTTTTGTGGAAAAGCACATGTAAGATTCTGAAACAGTCTCTGCTGATACTCCAGCATGCGTGCATCTCTTTCTATGGCAGGAATAATTTCTGCAAATTTACTTTTGTACCGGGGATCTAAGAGTGTGGCAACCCAGTAGTCAGGATTATTTCTAATTCTCACAATTCGAGGGTCATGTTGCAGGTAGTGCAGCAAGAATGCACTCATGTGTCTTGCGCATCCAGGAGCACCAAGTCCCTGTTGTGTTGGTGGCGAGGTAACAATCATGCTTCCTTCCTCTGCCCTCTCCCCCCAACCTCGCACAACAGAAATGTGATCAAGGTCTCCCTCAGCTGATGAGTCTTCCATCAGTTCGTCCTCCACTCCTGCACCTTCCTCACTAGTTTGGCTGCTACCATGCGCCCTGGTAAAACCATCTCCCCCACCCTCACATGCCTGCTGCCTTGGTGCTGCCGACCATCTGGACCTTGCAGATGTTAGCCCTTCCTCATGCAACTCCTCCTCCTCTACTTCCTCCACCTCCTCTTCTGCCACCACCTGACTCCGAATTCTGTTTAACATGTGCTCCAGCATGTAAATCACCGGAATAGTCATGCTGATAATGGCATCGTCAGCACTAAACATCTTCTTCGCCATTTCAAAACTGTGCAGAAGGGTGCATAGGTCCCTGATCTGAGACCACTCCTCCAGCGTGATTTGCCCCACCTCTGGATCTCGTTGGCCCAGGCTATACGTCAGAACGTATTGCACCAGGGCTTGTCGGTGCTGCCACAGTCGCTGCAACATGTGCAGAGTTGAATTCCACCGGGTAGGCACATCGCATTTTAGCCGGTGAAGTGGCAGGCCCAACGACTTCTGTAGAGATGTAAGTCGCTGAGCTGCGGGATGCGAATGGCGGAAGCGAGCACACAGCGACCGTGCCCTCTGCAGAAGGCCATCTAGTCCGGGATAGTGGGCTAAAAGTTGCTCGACAACCAGGTTCAACATGTGAGCCATACAAGGCACGCGTGTGACATTGCCTCGGCAAAGGGCCGCACCCAGGTTTGCAGCATTGTCGCACACGACTTTCCCTGGTTTCAGGTCCAGTGGAGACAACCATTCATGAAATTGGTTCTCCAGAGCTGACCACAACTCCTCAGCTGTGTGACTCACATTTCCCAGACATTTCAAAGTAAAAACCGCCTGATGACGTTGAGCCCTGCTGCCAGCATAGTAAGGAGGTGTGCAGGATCCCTTCTGCGCAGTTAGAAAGCTTGTGGAATGACCAGACAGGCTTTGGGTGCAGGTGGAGGACCGAGAGGAGGTTGAGGAGGCAGAAGCAGTGGAGGAAATTCGAGATAAAGGATTGACGCACAACTCATGGGGACGGCAAGACTTGGACAGCAGCCCCTTGTCCTGCTGTCACCATAGTTCCCCAGAGCCCAGTCAGCGACATGTAACGCCCCTGTCCATGCCTACTCGTCCAAGTGTCTATGGTGAAATGCACCCTGTCACACACAGTTTCTCAAAGAAGCGGTGATGTTGTGTGCGACATGCTGGTGGAGGAGCGCAGGCACACCTTTCTTTGAGAAGTAGTGCCGACTGGGCATCTGGTACTGGGTCACTGCGACAGACATAAGGTCTCGAAAATCCTCTGTGTCCACCAGGCGGAAAGGCAGCATTTCTGTAGCCAAAAGCTTGCAGATGGTGAAATTCAACCTCTTAGCTTTCTCATGGCTAGGAGGAAATGGTCTTTTACTTGTCCACATCTGAGGGACCGAGGGCTGGCTGTTGTGCTTAGACAAGGTTGAGAAGGGTGTCCCCGGCAAACTGCCGGTCCGTGAGGAAGATGCAGGCGGACATGTTAGGTTGCCTTGATCCAAAGGTGGTGCTATCGATGTCGGACAGCGCTGAACACCAGCTGGTGTTTCCACCTCCAAAGAAAATGATGACCTGCCAATCACGCTGGCTGTTGCAGGTAAAGAGGTGGCAGGTCTGCGTCCCAAAACAGGTGTGACTGCTGTCCCCCCAGTCACAGAGGATGAAGAGGCCGCAGATGCACAAGATGTGGCAGACGGCGGTTGGCCCGGCCGGCTAGGCCGCATTGTAGCACAGTGAGCTTCCCACTGCAATTTATGCTTCATATCCATGTGCCGGTTCATGCATGCAGTACTCAAACTATGTATTTTTTGGCCTCTACTTAGCTTTTGCTGACAAATGTTACAGATAACACAAGTTGGGTCATCCTTATCGATCTGAAAAAATGCCCAGGCTATGCAAGGCTTAGCACCCATGCGACCTGAAGAGCCACCACGACTTGTGGTCAGAGGCAGAGTTGTGTTTGAGGATGCAGTTGTTGACGTGCTTCCAGTACTACGTCTGTCCAGGAAGGCGCAACCTGACCTCGTCGTCACTAGCATCCTCCTCCACCTCCTCTGCTGACCTCATCGACTGGCTAACTGTGGGTTGACAGTAAGTGGGATCTCCAACCTCATCATCATCACCCTGTGTGTTATCACACCCGTCGTCCTCAGAGCCAACCTCTTCCTGCCCTGACAAAAAACTAAAGTTGTCGCTCCAATCAGGTATACGAGTCTCATCATCATCTTCCTCATTGTCTCCACCAACAGGAGTTACAGTTTGGGAACGAGGGTCTACATTATGGTCAGAACCTTCTGCCTCTGGTCCTGGATCCGACTCAAAGATTCTGGGCATCAGTGCAGATCATTTCCTCGTCTGGATTCACAGAAGCTCTGCAGCCGACCTCTAATTCCCAGGCTATAGTATGAGTAAACAGCTCTGCAGACTCCACCATCTGTGTTACCCCATACTAAGACGGGCAGCTGGAGACTTGGGAGCTGTGAGGAAGCAAGTGCGATTGGGGTGACACCTCTGAGGACTGGAGTATTTGTGATGTTGAAGTTGAGGTGGAGGAGAGCCCACTTAAAGGAGCACTTGATATCTGTTGAAGCACATGCTGTTTTTGTGCCTCATCTGGAATTTGTAGCGATTGGCGTGGCCGTAAGAAAGGGATCTTCTCACATTGTCCGCTAAAAGAAGTAGACATCTTAGTTTGGCTGGAAGATGGTCTTTCTTCAGAAGATGTTACTGTTGCTTTAACACCTACCCCATGGATACAACCTTTCTTTCCCTTCCCAACATGCCTATTCCCCTTTCCACAAGCAGCAGGCCTTTTTCCACTCATTTTGGTGGTTAACTAATTGACAACTCTGGAGTTGTTTGCACAAAAACAATGAATGGGAACCGAGCAGAGCTGAGTGGCCAAACTGTGGTATTAGCCCAAAAGTATTGGCTGGGTTAGATGCAGAAAAAAATTATTTTGAATTTGCAACCTGGTGGAGGTTAGTATAGATGGACTAATAGAACAAGTCCCACACACTGCTACAAGCCAAAATATTTTTTTTTCAGAGCAAGATGCAGATAAAAATTATTTTGAATTTCCAACCTGGTGTAGGTAAGTATAGATGGACTAATAGAATGATGCTATGCCCAAAAGGTTTTCCTTCACTAGGTGCAGTAAAAAAATTTGCATTCTATACACAGCTGGTGTAGCTTGCAACACAGATAGGCTACTCCACTGACTAACACACACTGCAAGAGGCCAAAAAGGATTTGCTTTGCTAGATTTAGCCAAATGCTGTGAAAAAAACTTGCACAGCACTAGTACAGACCTGCCTGGCAAAAAGTGATAGGAACTGATGTAACCTAGTCCTCAAAAGGACTGCAATCACAACTATTCCCTACTCCCAAGCTATCTGTAGATTTGTGCGAAAATTGGCTTGAAATTAACACAAAGTATAGCGCACACAGCAACAGCAGTGCAGTCTAACACGCAGCTGCAGCAGTGAGAAAATGGTGGTGACGGGGAAAATGGCTGGGTCTTATAGGGCAAGGACATGTGACATACACTGCCAATGACATGCCCTTGCTTGTGTGAAAAAAAGCAGTTCGCTCCGTGTGTGCGCTGCTGATAGGCTGACAGATTGCACCTCCCTACTGTAAATGCGGGAAAGAGAAAAAATGGAGATCTTCATTATTTATGCAGAGATCCATCCCCTGCCCCTCCCCCCACCCCGCTGTACACTCAAACTGCGTATTTACATTAATTTTCAGCATTACTGAGAAAAAATCCAGTTATGATTTTGGTGCACGAACAGTTATCGAACATAACCTTGAACAGCCGAATTTTTCTCAAATTGTTCGTGTTCGCCGAACGGCTCGAACACCGCCCAAAACAGCTCGAAGTTGAGATTGGCGAACAGTTCGAGTCGAACACCGCTCCTCTCTACTGAAAAGGAGTCAGCCAAGTCCTTGTGGCATAGCTGTGGCCTGGCCATACACTATTTGGCTAGCAGCCATCTCTCCCAACATACAGATGAGTTCTCATGTGTTCTGTGGGGAGGAGGGTAATCGCCTGCCTCTAAGCAATTTGTGCCTAGAGAACAAGGAGCGGGTATTTGAACTGAACATTTGTTAGGGCAGCTAGATTAGCCAGATATTAGCCCACTTTAATCAAACAGAAAACAATGGGATTTGTAATTGTGGTGCCCCTGATGGTTCAGTCACCACAGAGATAGTGCACCTCACCCAGAGGTGTGGAGTCTCCTTCTCTCGGGTGAGGAGGGAGTGCTGCCCAGAACCCCAACACCCGCATTCAACACTACACTGCTCCAGGCCGGCTGGAGGGGCAACATGCATGAGCGCAACTGCTGAGCCCTGTCCCAGGCTGGAGTAGGGGGAACCCAGAGGTAGGGGGAACCAGTAGTGGGTGGAGGAAGTAGTTTAAGGGAGCACTATAGTAGTAGGTATATAAAGGGGAGCCATTTTAGGGTGGCAGGAGAGTTCGGTAGAGGAGTCAGTGGAGAACAGTCAGGGATCAGAGTCTCTTTAGGAGCTCTGCTCCACAAGCAGGGCCCAGTGCTAGAGGCCCAGGAGGGGAGCAGAGGAGTAGGCTCCGATCTAAGGAAGGGATCCTAGGGGGTACGGCGAGTGCAGGACGGCACCCGTATGCCCCGCATCTGTCAGAAGACAGGGATCGTAAGCCGCAGGAAGGGGACGGACCCCTGGTCCAGCCGTGTAACTCCAGGTCTTGGCTGGGAGGCTTCTGGCTTATATAGTCAGTTGCTGAAGCCTCATTCTAATCCCCGTGAGGGACAAGCGGGTCCGGGAACTCCAACGTACAGGAGGGGCTTCAGAGCACCCAAATGGGATTGAGAGTGGGAAGCACAGGGCAGGAGGGAGACAGACCCAGTGTGAAGACTGTCTAGCTAGGAACACAGAAAGTGGAGTTCTGTCAGGTGCTCCTAATCTACCTGAGGAAGTGCTGAACCCCTGCCTGGTGAACGCAGCGCGACGTGGGGAGGCTGACAACTGTACAGTGCACCAATGGAACTGTCATAAGAACTGTGAGAAAAGACTCGGATGACTGCATCGCACTGCCTCAGTCCATTCTTTATCTGCGCCATCTTTCCCTCCCTGCACTACAACGCCCAGTGCAACTTTCACTGCCTTACACTGCCCAGGAGCAAGCTCTACCTGTGGAGAGCCACACCATCCCTGCTGCCGTAACATCAGCTCCAGAGGACTGCTCCGCAGCGGCAGCTCCCTTTGGCTGCATTCCACAGGTGGCGTCACAAACACTTTCCCCAGATCCTCCAATATCTTCCCCTTTTTACTGACCGCCCTGGGTCACGGACCGGGCCAGCCACGGTGATATCCCCTATACCGGCATCCATAGGCCCAGCTGCCAGGGGGCGCGTCAGCTCTGGAGTCATGAACAAGATAAGTGACCAACCCGTTATCGGTGGGTGAAGTGTGCCTAAAGAACTGTGTAATGATACTGATGTGGTGCCCGCCCCAGAAGAACGGGCGCCATTATGTGCGTGATCAAAGACAACAGTATGGAACCTCCCATCGTGGGCCGGGTCCCAGAATGGCGCCAAAAGCATACCCTGCCCCTTGCAACTGTGACTGTCCGCATAGATGTGTCCGTCAAGGCAGGGAGGCCGTCACAAGGAGTGACCGACAGCAGATTGCCATGGGACCGACCCCGAAAGAGGAGGAGGAGGAGGAGGAAAGAAGGAATGGAGACAGGGTGTGGTCTTAACCAGTCTAGACCAGGGTTCCCCAACTCCAGTCCTCAAGGCCCACCAACAGGTCATGTTTTCAGGATTTCCTTAGTATTGCACAGGTGATGGAATTATTGCCTGTGCAGGTGATGCAATTATCACCTGTGTAATACTAAGGAAATCCTGAAAACATGACCTGTTGGTGGGCCTTGAGGACTGGAGTTGGGGAACCCTGGTCTAGACAGACCGCACCCGGCAGACAACATGGACGGAAGTCAGGATCAAGCCTCCGCCTCTGGCCTGCTGCCGTGGCAAGCGACCCCCCTCACCCTGGAGGGAGAAGCCAGTAAGTTATCCCCGGAGGACGCGGAGTTCCTCCAGAGTGAGATTCTGGAGCTGAGCCAACAAGTGGACCGGGCCCAGCAAGCAGCAGTTACCAAGTGGAGGAGCGAGCTGTTGGAGAAGTTTGCAGCACGGTGTAGAGCAGCACAGGATGCCAGCAGCGGCAACCCAGCGGAACCCGCTGAATACCAGGAGGCCGTGTGCAGCACAGGAGCAGGTGGGAAGAAATCCTCTGTCCCAGACGCTGCAAGCGCCGACCTGCTCCTGGGCTTCCTACACCAACACTCTCCGTACCCCGCCATGCCCTCCCTGGAGCAGCTGCTCAGCCCGGAACCTCCACCCCAGGGCACTGACTGAGGACCTTCCACTTGTTGCCCTCCCGGAACCTCCACTCCCAGGCACTGAAGTCAGGAACCTTCTGCTGGGTTCCCTCGCGGAGCCTCCTCCTCCGGCACCTGAGTGGGTGTACGGCGCGCCGGGCTTCGATTGGTCCACCCGGTTTGAGGACCAGCAGCCGTGCACGCTAGTGTTGATCGAGCACTAAAATGCTCGGGTGCTCAAATCTCGGGCCGAGCTCGCCGTGATACTCGGGTGCTCGACCCGAGCAACGAGCCCAATGTTAGTCTATGGGAGACCTGAGCATTTTTGGCATGGCACTCCCGGCCGTCTTTTAAAAGCCTAACAAGTGCCCAAAACGATAGTGACAGTGCTCAAATGACATGGGGATCGCCCCAGGAAGCATTTCTGATGCCCAGGTCACTGCTGTCAACAACGTGGTCAGAGGTATTAAGCCACTTTTAAGGGCTCACAATAAAACATTCAAAAATGAAACTGAAACTGCTTTCCTGTGAAATATGTTAAGGAACTTCCTTTCCAGGGTAAAGACTTGTGTATAAGGTAAAATAAATAACCCCCCCCAAAAAAAATACTCCTCCACACCTTGGGCTATGTTAACAAGTAGCATTTTTTAGACGTTTTTGCACTTTTGTATTGCTTTCAACCGTGACAAATGCATTCACCGGGAAATGTCATTTTAACATTTTACAACCTTATCTGACCATGTGCTGTGTGACACATGCATACAGTGCTGAAAATACATGGGAACAGCATGGGGAATACCCCTGGAAGCATCTCTGACACCCAGGTCACTGCCTAAAAGTGTGCCCATCAGAAATGATCCTTGCCACGTCAGAAGATGCAGACTTGCAACTATCCCCGTGCAAGTTCTTGTCCCAGGGTATTGTTCAATTGTACCTCCCCCATTCCTTGCAATGCAAGCGCAAGTATGCAGCCTGCCACCCACCCACCCCCAGGCTGCAATACCATACTGCTTGCTTTCACTTGAAATTGGGCCTTTTAGGCATATGGAGGCGAAATCTGGCCACCACGTCATGGCTGCGTTGGCGGCCTGGAATCCATACTCAGTCCCCAGCCGCCCCTATTTCTCCTGTCAACTTCCCCCCATACACTTTTCTTAGCCCAGCCTGCTTTAGGGCAGCATTGGACGACACCACCAGAGAACCAGACTCCTCTGGTAGGCCCTGGCTTCTCCATCAGGGGAGTTGAGAGTACCAAGGTGAGGAGCATGATGATGATGAAAGTTAGCATCTGCTTTGTTTTCTTGGAATGCAAGCATAAGTGTGCAGCCTGCCACCCACCCACCCCCAGGCTGCAATGCCATACTGCTAGCTTGCACTTGAAATGGGGCCTTTTAGTTTGGAGGAGGCCGAAGCTGGCCACTACCTCATGGCTGCTTCGGCAGCGAGGTATTCAAACTCAGTCCCCAGCCGCCCCTATTTGTCCCTCTGTGCCTTATACATAAGATTAAGCGCGTATACCAAAACATTACCTGTGCCCTCCCCAGTGCATTTAGTGGGAAGGACAGCCTATTCCGCTGTAGTGTGTGCATGCCAAACCCCTGTTCATGGTACATGCGAAGATGCCTCCCACCCTGCACCTGTCGTTGCAGACTTGCAACTATACCCGTTCAAGTCCTTGTCCCAGGGCAGTGTTCAATTGTACCTCTCCCATTCCTTGCAATGCAAGCGCAAGTATGCAGCCTGCCACCCACCCACCCCCAGGCTGCAATACCATACTGCTTTCTTGCATAAACGGTCCCCAGCCGCCCCCATTTCACCTGTCAACTTCCCCCCACACACTTTTCTTAGCCCGGCCTGCTTTAGGGCAGCATTGGACAAGACCACCAGAGAACCAGACTCCTCTGGTGGGCCCTGGCTTCTCCATCAGGGGAGTTGAGAGTGCCAAGGTGAGGACCATGATGATGATGATACAAGTTAGCATCTGCTTTGTTTTCTTGGAATGCAAGCGCATGTATGTAGTAGCGGCTAGGCCTGAGGTGGTCAGCGTTTTGGCGCATATCCTACCTCCTCCGAGGATTTCTGGATGTTTTCTTGCTACTATCAAAGTTCTATGACTCCCATTAAAACAAAGCTTCAGGTGAAAAATGATGGATGAGGTAGTGGCAAAGGAGAAGGAGGAACAGGGACCATTCACATCAATATCAGGCCAGTCAACCACATATGTCTTGTAGGATATGTTTCTGTAACAAAAAGGAGCAGTTCGGCTACACAGTTATAGGGCATACAGTGAGTGCAATGCCTACCAAAAATTTTGAGGCACTCCAATGCCCCTTGGAAATGACATGGAGGTCAGAGGGCCTTAACTAAACAGTTTTTTCCATTTATACCAACTGGGTCTCCTGTACACTGTTAGCCTAAGCAGTGAATGGAAGGCTTTCCAAAAATTATGAGGAACTTGCAATGCCCCTTACAAGAGCCATGCAGTACAGCATATTACAAACATAAGTCCCATTATTGGGGAGTGGGTCTCCCATAGTATTTGCTTATGCCTTCCAAGCAAAAGCTTCAAAAAATTAGGAGGAAATGCAGAGCCCGTTCAAAGACTCGTGGAGGTCCCAGTAGCTTAACAAGACGGTTTTAATGCCCCTTACAAGAGACGTGGAGGTCAGAGTGGTATAACAAGACGCTATTAATGCCCCTCAGAAGAGACGTGGAGGTTAGAGTGGTATAACAAGATGCTTTTAATGCCCCTTACAAGAGCCAGACAGTACAGCATCTTAAAAATAGTATTCCCATTATTGGGGAGTGGGTCTCCCACAGTCTTTGCTTATGCCTTCCAAGCAAAAGCTGACAAAAATAAGGACGGAGAAACTTTCAATAATGGCAACACGGACCACGGTCACCCTGGTGGTATAGTGGTGGTGGAGGCTGAGGATAAGGAGAAGAACATAAAACAGCCGAAATGAGGAAGCGTATACCCATGTGTGGGTGTGAAGTGGTGCATGGGAATACACCTCCCGAAATAACACCGTGGATTTGACTTTATGTTACTCTGCTGTCATTTGGTGGTGATGAGAAGTCTGGCCCAATCTAGCCCTTGTTCATTTTGATAAGGGTCAGCTTGTCAGCATTGTCAGTTGACAGGAGAGTGTGCTCATCAGTTATAATTCCCCCAGCGGCACTAAAAACAAGCTCCAATAACATGCTAGCGGCAGGGCAGGCCAGGACCTCCAAGGCGTACAGAGCAAGTTCATTCCAAGTGTCCAGCTTGGATACCCAATAATTAAAAGGCACGAAGGACGCTGGTACGGTCGGCAAGGTACTCCCTCACCATCTTTTGAAACTTTCCACTCCTTGTGAGAGTACCCCATGCCTCAGGGTCTGAGAAAACTGTCCCAGAACGTTGACAGTGTTCCCCTGCCTCTACTAGATTGGAGTTGCCTCTCTCTCGCTTGTACGCTTTGGTTGGTCAACGAACTGTGACCTCTGCCGCTAGCGTGTTCAGATGGGAATTTTTTTTTAACAGTTCTGCAGCAAGGGCCTTCTGGTACAGGCCCATTTTTGTAGACCTCTCCACCTCAGAAATAAGACAGTGAAAGTTCTCCTTGTAGCGGGGGTCTACAAGTGTCACCAACCAGTAATGACTGTCACCCAACATTTTGACAACGCGAGGGTCACAGTTAAGGCAGCGCAACATAAAGTCAGCCATGCGTGCTAGACTGGTAATGGGCAAGATTTCCTTGTCCTCACCAAGATGACGACGGACCATGCTCTCCTCCTCCCCCCTGTCCTCAGGCCACCCACGCTGAACCGACGGTATAACACTTGTACAGGTACTACCATCTACAGCGCTTGATAGCAGCTCCTGTTCCTCCTCTCCCTCTGTCCCCCAATGCACGTTGGGATGAGATGAGGCTGGGCTGTGTGTAATCGCCCACTACGGCTTCTTGATCCATCTCCTCATACTCTGGCTGCAATGCCTCCTCTTTAATTCTCTGCAGAGAGCGTTGCAAAAGACAGACAAGTGGGATGCTGACACTAATGATGGCGTCATCGCCACTCACCATCTTGGTGGCCTCCTCAAAGTTTGTCAGGATGGTACATATGTCAGACATCCAGGTCCACTCCTGAGGTCTTATGTGTGGAGTCTGACCTGAACATCGATGGCCTTGTTGTATCTGGTACACCACAACTGCTCTCTTCTGCTCACAAATCCTTTGCAACATGTGGAGGGTAGAGTTCCAACGTGTGGGGACATCACACACCAGTCGGTGTGCTGGAAGCTGCAAACGCTGCTGCAACACAGCAAGGGCGGCGGAAGCTGTAGCAGACTTGCGAAAATGAGCTGACAGGCGGCGTACTTTCACGAGCAGATCTGGCAACTCGGGGTATGATTTAAGAAACCGCTGAACCACGAGGTTAAGCACATGAGCCAGGCATGGTACGTGTGTGATCTCACCTCAGAGCCGCCACCAGGTTACGGCCATTGTCACACACGACCATGCCGGGATGTAGGTTCAGCAGTCTCAGCCACAGATCTGCCTGCTCTTTCACAGCTGTCCACAACTCACAAGCAGTGTGAGGTTTATCACCTGAGCTTATGAGTTTCAGCACAGCCTGTTGCCACTTGGCGGAGGCAGTACTGCAGTGCTTCCAGCTTGTAACTGATGTGGTGATATCTGAGATGGAGGCTGAACAGGAGGAGGAGATGGAGATGGAGGCTGAACAGGAGGAGGAGATGGAGATGGAGGCTGAACAGGAGGAGGAGATGGAGATGGAGGCTGAACAGGAGGAGGAGATGGAGATGGAGGCTGAACAGGAGGAGGAGATGGAGATGGAGATGGAGGCTGAACAGGAGGAGGAGATGGAGGAGGAGATGGAGGCTGAACAGGAGGAGGAGATGGAGGAGGAGATGGAGGCTGAACAGGAGGAGGAGATGGAGGAGGAGATGGAGGAGGAGATGGAGGAGGAGATGGAGGAGGAGATGGAGGAGGAGATGGAGGAGGAGATGGAGGAGGAGATGGAGGAGGAGATGGAGGAGGAGATGGAGGAGGAGATGGAGGAGGAGATGGAGGAGGAGATGGAGGAGGAGATGGAGGAGGAGATGGAGGAGGAGATGGAGGAGGAGATGGAGGAGGAGATGGAGGAGGAGATGGAGGAGGAGGAGGCTGAACAGGAGGAGGAGGCTGAACAGGAGGAGGAGGCTGAACAGGAGGAGGAGATGGAGATGGAGGAGGAGGCTGAACAGGAAGAGGAGATGGAGGAGGAGATGGAGATGGAGGCTGAACAGGAGGAGGAGGAGGCTGAACAGGAGGAGGAGGAGGCTGAACAGGAGGAGGAGATGGAGGCTGAACAGGAGGAGGAGATGGAGGAGGAGATGGAGGAGGAGATGGAGGAGGAGATGGAGGAGGAGATGGAGGAGGAGATGGAGGAGGAGATGGAGGAGGAGATGGAGGAGGAGATGGAGGAGGAGGCTGAACAGGAAGAGGAGATGGAGGAGGAGATGGAGGCGGAGGAGATGGAGGAGGAGGCTGAACAGGAGGAGGAGATGGAGGAGATGGAGGAGGAGGCTGAACAGGAGGAGGAGATGGAGATGGAGGAGGAGATGGAGGCGGAGATGGAGGAGGAGGAGGAGCTATAAACTATGGGGGCAACTATGACTGACATAGGGCCCGCAATCCTCGGTGTGGGGAGGATGTGTTCCGTCCCAAGGTCCGACTGGGTCCCGGCTTCCACTATGTTTACCCAGTGTGCCGTCAGAGAGATGTACTGTCCCTGGCCACAAGCACTTGTTCATGTGTCTGTTGTCAGGTGGACTCTCCCAGTAACTGCGTTGTTGAGGGCACGGCAGATGCTTTGGGACACATGCTTGTGTAGTGCGGGGATGGCACACCGGGCAAAATAGTGTCGGCTGGGGACCGAGTACCGAGGGACGGCCACCGCCATAAGATTGCGGAAGGATTCCATCTCCACCAGCCTAAAAGGCAGCATTTCCAATGCAAGCAGTCGTGAAATGTGCGAATTTAGGACTGTGGCCTGTGGGGCGTTAGCTGCGAATTTCCGCTTTCGTTCAAAGGTCTGGGATATGGACAACTGAACGCTGCGGTGGGACGTGGATGCTGTTTCTTGAGAAACTGCCATAACAAGTGAAGACTGAGAGGAGGGGGAATCTTTACATGCAGTATGGACAAGGGATTGCCTTGCACACACAACAGGGGGTTCTATTGCACGCACAACAGTAGAAGAAGCAGTGGTGACACCCGCTGACACTGGTCGTGGACCCTGGGTTTCGCCCCACAAAGTCGGGTGCTTTGCTGCCATGTGCCTGATCATGCTGGTGGTGGTCAGGCTGGTAGTTTTGTCACCCCTGCTGATGCTGGCATGGCAGGTGGAACATATGACCTTTTTGGGGCTATCAGCAGAGTCTTTAAAAAAATTCCAGACTCTGGAAGACCTACCGCTTGTACTGGCAACGTCCCTCGTGTTGGTGTTACGGGGAACGGTTGCCCGCCTTCTGTCTGCGGCCACCACACTGCTTCTTCCTGCCTGTTGAGGTACTCTGCCTCCCTCCCCCTGTGTGCTGCTGGCCTCACTCTGCATGTCCTCCTGCCACGTTGGGTCAGTTACTAGATCATCCACCACCTCCTCCTCTTCCACTTGCGCACCACGATGCTCCTCCTCACTTCCTGGCAATTGTGTCTCGCCATCGTCCACCTCTCGTGACAAATTGGCAGCGTCGACTTCCTCTGGCCGTGGCTGTTCAAATATTTGGGCATCGCTACATGGGATCTCCTCTTCCACCACAAGCGTATCAGGCGAGGGGCACAAATATGGAAATGGACCAGTGAACAGCTCTTCAGAGTGTCCAAGTGTGGGATCAATTGCTGTCTGACGACACTCAGCATGGTGGGAGGAAGGAGCATCAGGGTGAGGAGGAGTATGCGGTCGAGACTCACGGCTACTAAGAGCTGACTGTGTGGAAGACAGAGCGGAGGTGGTGGTGCCCATGTAACTGGAAGTATTATCTGCTATCCAATTAATAACCTGTGCACACTGATCAGTTCTCAATACTGGTGTTGTTCTGTGCTTCCCTAATAATTCGGTCAAGAAGTGGGAGCGAGAAGATGTGGCGTTGGTTGTGGCACGTTTTCACCTTGGCCACGGCCCCGTCCTCTGCACAAACCATCACCAGAACGTCCAGTTCCACGTCCCTTGCCACGCGCCTTGCCCATTGTAAAGGAAGTAAAATAGCTTACACTCACACTATCAATGGAAAAAGGGTAATAAAAAGTAGATTAGATCCGTGGAAGAGGAAAACCACAGTTCTATTTCTCTGGCCTACACCCGACTCTTTTAAACAATCTGAACAATCAGGGAGAAACTATTACTGTTTTTCTTTACGTAAAAACTACTAAAACCTGAATAATAGAGATTTTTTACCGTGGGATCGCAAAACCACAGTTATTGTTTACTGGGGTATACCAGACTTTTTTAAATAGATATAATTGCGGCTGAACAGTGAGCGACACACTCAAACCATGTTTTTTTTTAGATACAAATGGGCCAAAGTGGATAATACAGAGGTTTGAACCGTGGAAGTGCAAAACACCACTTCTGTTTCTCTAGCCTACACCTGACTATTTTCAACAGATATATTTGTGTCTGAAAAATCAGACACGCTTTTTTTTTGGGGGGGGGGGGGGGGAAACAAAAGGTTAATAAGATGGGTATTTGTACAGTGTGAAGGAGGAAAAAAAAAAAAAAAAAGGATTTTTCCTGTCCCCTGAGACCTGGAGCTAAGTCCAGCAATTTCAGCAACAGGAGCACACAGGACTGTAATGCAGAGTTTGCTGCTATAACCACTGTGTCTCCTATACAGCCTGCCTGCCTGGTATCTGGGATGGATATTAGTCCTGAGAAGGACTGTTTGTTTGATCTGGCAGCCTTTACAGACCCTACACTAACTATTTCGCAGTTTATATCTCTCCCTAAATCAGCAGCGCTGTCTCTACACTGTCTGATCCGGAGCGACTGTGTCCAAGATGGCGGCGCCCGGTTTTAAATACTCGAGGTGACGCTGTGCGGCCAACCAATCACTGTAATGCCCACAAACATGGCTGCGGCATTACAGTGACTGGCTGGCAATCCCTGCATGTTCATTGGCTCTGTAAAGAGCGCCAAACATACAGGGCGGAGACCCGAGCTCCCGCCCGAGTAACCCGGAAATGCTCGGTGCTCGCCGAACATCCCGAGTAGTGAGATGCTCGGGCGAGTACTGAGCAGTGTCGAGCATGCTCGCTCAACACTAAAAATGACCTCTTGAACAAATTGAAGTTTAATAACAATAGGACAAATTTCATCAGAATTTCTTCCTTTGTTTTTATATTATAAAATACTCATCTGAAGACTTAATAATACAGATACATCGATACAATCAGAATAAAAGTCATCCCAATGTCTATTATTATGGACATATTGATACGATCAAATGAAATGAACTTTGAGGAAATAGACGTCCGCAAGCGTTTGCTGGTGCGGAAGCAGTGACATAGCCAGATGGCATTTGTCACGATGAAAGGAAGTTCTGCATCGATGTAAGTGTAGGTGGGACGAGGTAGCACATGAAACAGGCAGATCTGTCTGGAAACAAAACAAATGACAAACTACGAACAAACACTATTAACAACTCATATCGCAACAAACTCTTAGAGACGACATTATAAGATGCAATGCAATATACCAGTCTCCTTCCCTAGATATAAAAGACATATTAATACTGTGAGATCGCAGTGCAGCCAAGACATCTCTGTGAGAAAAAGATCCTATTGGAAGAATGAGACGAGTCCCTGCATGATTATATGATCGCAACATGATACGCCTGCAACGCACCCGAGTCACTCGATTGGATGACAGAAGGGGGGGCGCACAAGAGGGGGCACCAACTTTCCTATAAAGTCACGCTGGTTTAGCCGCCAGACGCTGCCGGCAACTCTGCCGATAAGTTTATTACAAAACTATCGTACTATCAAACCAAAAAAAGATCATAGACTGTGAGCCCCTGATGACCATGAGAGTCTCATAAGAATGATGAAACGCGTAGGGCTGAGCATTTCTATAGAAAGTACTACAAGAGATGATTAGCCAGGCTACCTCAATATAAAGCTCCTAGATCAGGAGAAACCAGCACCGCACCGGTATATGACGGCAGCACTAGAAAGCCGTTCTGAAGAGAATAGCACAGGACATGGTAAAATGAATATTATTAATGCCATTATCAGACTGCAGACTCACAATGAGGAGAAATGAGATGGCATGATTTCTAATAGCCAGAGGCTAAATTGAAAAGGGAGTTATACATATAAATAAAGAGATACCCCTAGGAATTGTGACTAATCCCTGGCCTCCCAACAAGACAATATATATATAAATGGTTAGCCGGTGAGATAAATTAAAACCATTCACAATAGTCCTATGTTTAGGATAATTTTAGGAAATTTGTGACGGATTTTGGACACTTAAAATCTTTTTAAAATATTGAATAAAGGTTATTTTTTATATTTTACTCCCATTGGATTTGACTGTGAAATACTGCAGAATTATCTTGGAGCATATTTATACTACACTGCTCAAAAAAATAAAGGAGACACTCAAATAACACCTCCTAGATCTGAATGAATGAAATATTCTCATTGAATACTATGTTCTGTACAAAGTTGAATGTGCTGACAACAAAATCACACAAAAATCATCAATGGAAATCAAATTTATTAACCAATAGAGGCCTGGATATGGAGTCACCTCCAAAATTAAAGTGGAAAAACACACTACAGGCTGATCCAACTTTGATGTAATGTCCTTAAAACAAGTCAAAATGAGGCTCAGTATTGTGTGTGGCCTCCACGTGCCTGTATGACCTCCCTACAATGCCTGGGCATGCTACTGATGAGGTTGCGGATGGTCTCCTGTGGGATCTCCTCCCAGACCTGGACTAAAGCATCCTCCAACTCCTGGACAGTCTGTGGTGCAACGTGACGTTGGTGGATGGAGCCAGACATGATGTCCCAGATGTGCTCAATCTGATTCCGGTCTGGGGAATGAGCGGGCCAGTCCATAGCTTCAATGCCTTCATCTTGCAGGAACTGCTGACACTCCAGCCACATGAGGTCTGGCATTGTCCTGCATTAGGTTTCACCCAGGGCACCAGCATAAGGTCTCACAAGGGGTCTGAGGATCTCATCTCGGTACCTAATGGCGGTCAGGCTACCTCTGGCGAGCACATGGAGGGCTGGTAGGTCCTTTCACAAGCATTTTGGTCGTACTATCACTTCTGGTCGGCCTGGGCTCGCGTCATTGTCGTGCACCAGCTGTGCCAAGGCCTGCATTTTGTCATGGAAGCGTAAGACATTCAATGACTGACACTCCAGGGGAGGCCAAGTCCCCTTCCCAGACCTCCTTCACCAGAGCCAGGCGCCCCGCGCACGCCAGTCGTACAGGAGCTCAAAAGGGAGAACCCCGTTGAGGCCCGTGGAACCTCCCGGTAGGCAAGGAGCAGGTGTGGGAGGTACCGCGCCCAGTCGTGCCCCTAGGAGTCAACCAACATCTTAAGCATCTGCTTCAGAGTGCCAGTTCGCACAGGCCATTGGTCTGTGGGTGGTATGGGCTGGTCACCAGATTTTGCACCTGTATTTGCTTACAGAGGGTCTCCATCAGCTGCGACATGAACTGGGTTCCCCGGTCGGTGAGCATTTCCTGGGGAAAACACACTCGGGAGAACATCTTCAGTAAGGCGATAGCCACCTTGTCTGCCCGAATGGATGACAAGGCTACCGCTTCCGGGTACCGGGTGGCATAGTCTACTACCATCAGTATGAAGCGTTTCCTTGAGCTGCTGGGAGTGGCCATCGGGCCAGCCAAATCCACAGCCACCCTCCTGAAAGGCTCTTCGATGATGGGCAGAGTTACCAGTGGGGCTTTGGGCCACCGCCCCACCTTCCCCACCCTCTGACAGGTGTAACACGAACGGCAGTAGACAGTTACCTCAGCCCCCAACCTTGGCCATTAGAAATGCTGGGCTAGCCTGGCCTTGGTCTTATGGATCCCTAGATGTCCAGCCATCGGAATTTCGTGTGCCATCTGCAACAAACTCCACCCTGAACGGATAGGGTACCACTAACTGTCGATCCCTGGGCCACACCTCCGGTGAGCCTTGCTGGACTGCTACCCGGTATAGCCATCCTTGGTCCCAGACCACCCACTGGAGGACAGAGTTCGAGGGAGGCTGTGCCGCCCGCTCCTCACGAGGCTTCAGGCTGTCAGTCTCTAACGCCACCTGAAACCCCTGACTGGACATGGCCAGAATAGACAAACCTGCCACGTCTCCTGGCCTCCGTCTGACCCGGCAGCCACTTGGTCGGAAGGGGAGAAGCCGTCGGACTCCCGAGGGGCCACTAGGGCCCGGGTGCCGCCACTGCAAGCAACAGTGGCTACGGCCGCTGAGACCGCGGGTAGCGCCCGTTTCTCCTCTGCTTCTGACCAAGCATCTGGTCTAAAAGGACTACCCTGGCCCTCTAACATCCTGGTTGTGGAGGAACCCTACCATGCGGCCTTACCTGGGAGCCCTATCTCTCCTGGAACTGCCCCGCCCTCCATGGCATGCTCCCCCTCTGCAGCTGTTTGCCCCTTGTCTGCTCCCTCTGCAACAACCTCACAGGACAAATTTCTCCAGCCTGCCGTATGGCCACATTCTGAGGCCTCATCACAGCTGACTTGATTGATCTCGTCCCCCATGGGGAGAGGTGTTAGGGGCTCAGGGTGGTAGTTGTGGTGAGGGGCTGCTGTGTTCCCACACTCTGGCTCCCTGATAAAGACACATGTCCCAATTCTCCTGTGCTCTGTATGTGGTGTGTAACACTCACGTTTTGGTCGCAGATCTCTGCTGTCTTCGGTTGTTCCACCTCAGGAACCACCGCACACACATTAGGGAACTTCCACTCCATTTTATAAAAAAGAACTTTACTTGAACGTTTGAATACAACTTCATACAGCATGCAGCATTGATCACATACACCTTGGCGATGGACAGCGCCGGCTTGATGCCTCCAATCCCGGAGCCGGCGAAAGTTTTACCAGGCATCAAATCCTGGGGTGACACCAGTTCGGGCCGCACAAGGGTCATCTCAGCACCGGTGTCTCACAGTCCCATTGCTCTGGCGTGGCCTATGGTAACAGTCTGAAAGTTGTCAAGGGACCTCCCACCACCCCCACTCACACACAAAACAGTGGACAGATTCTGAGACGAGGATCAACTGCTCTCATTAGGGCCCACATGTGATCGACCCAGCAGTCTGCAGGACACCACTGCATACTCTGGAGCTTCTTCCGGTATGACTCAGGAGTCAAGTTGTACTGCCAGACCAGAGCCTGCTTGAAGTCCTCATAGCTCAGGGTGGTCTCACTGTGCAAGTACCCAAAGATTTCCAGGGCCTTACCCCTAAGCTGAGGGGTTAGGAACCGGACCCACTGTTCCTCAGGCAGATGGTACTGATGGCAGTTTTTTTCAAATGCCAGCAAGAAAGTGTCCAAGCCCCCTCCTTTGTGCAGAAGGGAGAAGTCATTCGTCCATAGCTTCGGGACTCGGATCTCAGGGGACTTGCGACTGGCTGGGGCCTGCAGTTGGAGCTGGAACACATCTTTCTGGTGCTCGTGCTCCCGCTGACATTCTGCCATGAGCGTCTCTAAGGTGGCCCTGTCTCCAACCTGGAGACTCGCTAGGGAAACTTGTATGAGGGGGTCAGGTGGTGGGTAGCCCACTGCGGGACCGACCACTGGTGAATCTCTCTCTGGGGGGCCTAAGTTGGACTCCCCTTCTCTTAGAGTAACGTGGTCTTCCACCTCCTCAACACCATATGGTGCATTGGCCATCTCCTTGGTTTTGGCCCTGGTGCCACTGGCCATCCTTGCACTCTATGGTCAGTGACACCAAACTGCCACCTGATGCACCCACACACGCCTTACAGTATTTGCACTCGGACTGTCTAGTGCTGAGCTGATCTTAAGTGTCTGAGTATGCGTTACACACACACACTATTATCTTGATCCCACCGCTTGCCACCAATGCAAAGAAATTGGCAGCAGGAGGGACCCCACAGAATCCTACCACTGTCGGAACTGATGAATCCACACCCCACCACCTGCCTGACGTCACAATTACGTGAGACGGAGCACGTGGTACGGATCTGTCATTTGCACCATCGTGACAATCCGCACCCCCTCGAGGACGTGTAAGGTCAGATTGGTACAGTTCTACACAGACAATGGGACCTCTGCTTATAAAATATATCATTCCCGGCATGACTATATTCTCAACTACAGCTGGAACTTTTATGCTGAAAGGGGCCCTGCCCACACATTCCCCTGTCATGACTTCACTGTGGGCTTGGCACCACTTCATGGTTTTATTAAGATCTCTAACTTCCACAATAACTCCTCGCTGGTTGATCGCAGAAGTTTCCATGTAATATCACATTTCTTATTACAAATTTACCTTTCTTTAGAGACTAGACATGACATATCTTCGGTTGGTCATTCCTGCCTTCTTGCATCATAGCGCACCCGTACTGTTCTCAGATAAGGAAAAATATGCATATTGTTCCTTAGCTAACCCTGCCACTAAAAATATGTATCCTATCACAATCAGCGTTATAGAAACTGATATTACATATTTCATTTCAGTGCCTACCAGACTGCAGCTTGAATACATGTGCAAATGGAGATGAGCTAAGCTTCAAAGGAATTCTAGGAGCTGTATCCTCTTCACCCAGGTGTCAATTCATCACTCCTGTCTCCATTTTATATGGTGATTAGCCTGAACACTTGGTGGATCCCGCTATTTGCATATGGGCAATTGGGAAGAGTGTAAGCTCTTGCTCCTTTGACAAATGGTAGATAGGGGAGGAGGGAAGAGTGAGTGGGATTTCAGAGGGGGAGAAAGATTCTCAATATTTCTATGACCGTGACATTTCCCATTCTCTTGGGATCTCGAAAATCTAGATTATGAATAACTAGGACATGCTATAATTCAATACCGAGTTATGGGAATACTGTATCTGACACAAAGGGCATGCTGCATGGCTGGGGTCCAAAGGGGGTCTTGCTGTGGCAGCTTCTTGGCTGAGAGCTGCTGTGAGACATTTGTCACTCGCTGCCTCTCTGCCCCCTCCCTTCTTAGCTGCAGAAGTGTCCAGTTACAACTGTATGCTGTAGACCTCTATAATCCTGCCAAACAGGGCACAATGATTGACATGGGGTTAAATTTTCAATATTCTTCTCAAGGCAAAATCACATTAAAAAAAGATGGCATCACTTGCTAACTTCTGTGATCAACCAGTGAGAAGTTATTGCAGAAATTATAGATTTCATAAAACCATGATGGACAGAGATGAGCCCACGTGAGGTCATCACAGGGGAGTGTGTGGGCAGGGCCACCCCTTCAGCATAAAAGATCCAGCTGAATATGGGTCTATACTCATGCCGTGAGATACATATTTGTAAGCACAGGTCCTGCTCCATAACAGTCCATTGGAGCACCTCTCCTCCAGGTAAGTTGAATAGTCTCTGATCTGTCTAGTAAGTTCTTCCATTAATACCTTTTATTTTGTGTAACTGTATATGTATTGTACTGTCCCTCTTTGTAAAATCCTTTGTATATTTTTTCATAAACCCTGCCTCCCTTTGGATTAAATATAAAATGTATTAGTCCTGTTTCTTCTGTTCTGTAATCGTTCCTCCCCCAAAGCCATACGCTACCAGAAAGCAGGAGTCCGATCAGGCCTGTATTTAGAACTGATCGGTGGTGGCAGTGAATACTATTAATTGGGTTATCGTGAAGCTGGCAATGATCGTATGGGGGCATATACACATTCAATGCGTTGAAATTCGGAGGCGTGTACGCCATACGCTCACGGCTTGCTTGCCGGTAACTACATAGTGAGTAATCAGGATAGTCTGTGTGTGCAAATCCCTGACAAATTGGTGGCAGCGGTGGGATATTGTAAGATCTCGCCGATGCCTTCCCCCATAGTTCACTATCCAGCTACATCTAATTTTCCTACTTGTCAACTGGGCATTCTGCATATGGGCTGCTTAGATTGCCCTCTTTTGTCCTATTGCAAAAGAGGAGGTGAGAGGGGTGAAGGAATGCTCCTTTACTAGTGGCTTCAGAAATTGCAATATTTTCTATGACACGGTGCAATACCACATTATTATGCTATATAGTGAAAATACCAGTTTCCTTCAAAGCTCTGATTCAGATCAGTTCAAATATAGTCGAGACAGGGACCTTCAGCATGCCACCAGCTTTCATTTTAACTCATCAGCCTCATCCCAGAGCGCCAATGGGAGCCAGCGGCATTTAAATGGTTAACAGCTGCGGCCGAAACGAAGCTCTGACTGCGACTGTTAGAGATAAAATGTCAGCTATATAGAAAGGGTTGTCCACTACTCAAACAGCTCTCAATCACAATATTTCCTACATATAAAACAGCTATAATCACCTTTTGTGCTGTTGCTGTTCTACCCAAGTCTGCGCTTAGTCTCCCAGGACTCGAGTGACCTCATATCACGCAGTCAGTAGCCATTTCACTCTCACTTCCTTCAGACGAAAGGGACACCCTAAAGAAGTGTAATCTGCTGCTGCTCTCTGGCTGTCAGTTCTGTTCAAAGGATGAGAGAGTGATGCAGTTGTAGCGCCCAGAGGGTTCGGTCGCTACAGGGGTATTGCACCTTAACCAGAGGTGTGATATTCCACTCCCAGGTAAGGATGGAGTATGGACCAAGGCTCAGTTAGCTGCATACACACACTCCTCATTTCCGGGGGACAGTTCGCAGATGCTCCCATTTATTGCAGGCACAACTGACCATGTCCCTGGCTGGAGTGGGGAGGGGGGAGAGAACCCGGTGATGCAGGAGCAGAAGGGGACGGTTTCTGGAGCATAGGAAGGAGCTCATTGGTTGCAGGTCACCTGAGCTCAGACACAGTGAAGCAGATAAAAGGTGGGGGCCATCTTAGGAGAGTGTTCAGTCGGTTAGTTCAGAGAGGGAAGAAGTTCAGCCAGAGAGGGCTGACAGGGAGCTGAGGCTCAGCTTGGGCTCAGCTCCACGAGGCAGGCCTAGAGAAGAGGCCGGGGCCAGGAAGGAGAAGAGGAGAAGGAGAAGGAAGGAAGAAAGGTGGAGAGAAAGAGGAGTAGAAAGGCTCCAGAAACAAGAAGGCAGAAGGGACCCTGAGAGAGAGAACTACATAACCGGACACTGGGATCCGAGGCTGTCAAGGTTGCAAGCCCGGCAGCAGATAACCTACCTGCGAGGGATTTTAGATCCCTGGGCCTGAGAAGCCTGGAGGCTCCGCCACACAGAGGGACTGGTACAGCACAGAGAAGCAACAGGTACCTAAGGCCCGAGTCGCAAGCCATACAGGCGTAGTACACGGCCAGCTCAGGGACGTGGGCTATCACACCACTAAAGGGGGAGATAGTCAGCAAGGGCAGAGAGAACGGTAGGCCTACCCACTCACCCTGACCAGTGGGGCTCGCCTGAATGTTCTCAGACACCCAGGCCCATTCCTACCCTGTACTCCTGTTGGGTCATAAGTACCACCTACAATAAAGACCCTGGACTGTTTGAAGTAGACTCTGGACCTTTATTATTGCGGCCTGCACCATCACCCCCAGCATCCTATTACCTGCTCTGAGGCTACACTCTTCCCGTGGGGAGTTATCCTATCCCTGTGCTGCATATCTACATCAGCCTCAGCGGTCTGCCTTGCAGCGGCGGTCCTCCCTGACCGCAATCCACAGGTGGCGTAGTCTGACATTCAAAACCCTACAAATAGATTGTCACAACATTTGGTCTGACCACCCTGAGCCACGGGATCAGGTTGCCACTACTACCCCCATCATCACACTGAAGCCCGGTTCCAAGTGCCCCACGGCCCAGGGGGTGAGTCACAGTCACTGATTGGCTGCAGGGATCCTATGATTAGTCATGCATGTGACTCGCCCCCTGAGCCGTGGGGTACCCGGAACTAGGCCTTCTAGTGTACGGTGCTGATGGGGGTAGTAGTGGCAACCCGATCCCGTGGCTCAGGGTGGTCAGACCAAATGCTGTGGCAGTCTATTTATAGTTTTGTGAATGTCCGACTACGCCACCCGTGGATTGCGGTCAGAGATAACCGCCGCTGCGAGGCAGACCGCTGAGGCTGGTATTAGTGTGCAGCACAGGGATAGGATAACTCCCCATGGGAAAAGTGTAGCCTCAGGGCAGTGAAAGTGAATGCTGGGGGTGATGGTGCAGGCGCAGCATAAATGACACAGAGTCCAATGATGCAGTCCAGGGTGTTTTACTCACAGTTGATATCCAAGTCACTTCTGTCAGCAAGGACTGCCCAAGCCGTGCTGTGTTCACCAGGTGAGGAGCTCGGTCAACCCCCAGGCAATTCAGGAGTATGGCACAGGACCCCCTTCTGTCCTTTCTCTGGCCTCTCATGCCCCACCAGTGTCCTGACTTCTGTCCGGCTACCGCGGACCGTGTCGGGTAAGCATTGGCCTTCACTTCCCGCTATCCTATATGGTGCCTCCCTAGCAGGTTTAGCGGGGGGTCGCACCAATAAATGGTCACAACCTCCGGTTCTTGGCTGAGGGTAGATTCGCCTCCACCAACTTAGGGATCCGGTACCTTTCCACGGCCTGACCCTTTCACCCGGTATAATGGGGTTTGCAATGGTTGCTGGCCGTTCTGCACTCTTAGGATCCCTCCTGCCTTCTTGTTTCTGGAGCCCTTCCACTCCTCTGTCTCTTCTCCTTCCTTCCTTCTTCTCTTCTTCTCTCTGGCCCCGGCCTTCTCTCTAGGCCTGCCTCATGGAGCTGAGCTCAGGCTGAGCTGCTGCTCCCTGTCAGCTCTCTCTCTTACTACTCCTACTATTCTCCTAGACTTGAGATGGCTCCCACCTTATATCTGCTTCTCTGTGCTGAGCTCAGGTGACCTGCACCCAATGCGCTCCTTCCTATGCTCCAGAAACCGTCCCCTTCTGCTCCTACACCACTGGGTTCTCTACCCCCTCCCCACTCCAGCCAGGGACATGGTCAGTTGTCCCTGCAAAAATGGGAGCACCATCGAGCTTTCCCCCAGAAATGGGGAGTGTGTGCGTGTGCAGCTAACTGAGCCCTGGTCCACACTCCATCCTTACCTGGGAGTGGAATATCACACCTCTGGTTGAGGTGCAATACCCCTGTAGCAACCGAACCCTCGGGGTGCTACACATGCCCCAGGAGACCAGACACAGACATCACTGGAATGGCGTTGGCTGCAGGGTTCCCGTGATATGTCATGCATGCTCCAGGAGACCAGACATAGACATCACTGGAATGGCGTCGGCTGCAGGGTTCCCGTGATATGTCATGCATGCTCCAGGAGACCAGACGCCGACATCACTGGAATGGCGCCCGCACCAGAGGAGAGCATAGCTGCTATTTCACATGATTGAAACCGTAATTAAGAAGGGGTTGTCTGAGTAATGGACAACCCCTTTATTTCAGTCTGCATCAGACACGTGTGGAAGGAGTTCAGCTCCTGAGCCGCCTCCACATGCGTTCACCTCAGCGCGGACGTACAGTTACGCCCATATATGCAAAGGGGTCAAATTCATATAAAACATTAAATGTTATTCTGAATTTATCTGCCTTTCATTCATTTCTAACAGTAAATCCTCATAGTAGTTGGTGCTCAGTTTTTCAGATTCAGAGCTCCAAATTTTCATAAGCAAAATTAAAGGGGAGGCATCATAAAAAAAGTTTACTTTAAATGCATTCAAAAAAGTTGGCAATATTTTCCCATATCAAAATTTATATTTAAAATTAGAAATCTTAGAATTTTTTACACTGACCACTGAGGCTATTCTATGTTCATATGTCCTGTTCTTTCAGGAAATCTACATTAACAGCAATAAACTCACTTAGACACTATGGGCCTCATTCAAAGCCAGAATACTAGTGCAAAAAGCTTTGAAAAGTCACAAAGTTTTAGCGCAACTCAAAGCTGGGCTGAAATTGTGACTTTTTAGCGTTCACACTCCATTTTCACCCAGCCCTGATAAAGTGGGCACCAGCAAAATTTTATAAGCTGTGGCATTCTCTGTGCGACATATCTTACTCCAGTCACTGACTGGAGTAAGATTATTGGCAAGGCACACATGGAGACACACAAGGCGCTCGCTAGTTCTCTGATAGTCCTGATTCATTGACCTCTGCATGACTCTAGCACACCGACCTCATCAAGATTAGCATGAACACCACTGGTCTGAAGTCAGGGCCTCTGTTTTGCATTGAAGCGTCCAATGAGCTTGTACAAAGATCATTGGGTGAAGGGGAGTAAGGTCAGGTGTGACATCAACTGTGATTGGTGGAACCTGCGTTATCAGCTGTATGTTATCGGTCATTGTAATCCGGCCTCTGATAAAAAGCTTTGCTGAAAATTCTTCCAGAAAGGACAGAAGTAAATGTGTAAAATAGCCCTGGTGGCCAGTGTGAGAACTGCAAGATTGTGAGAAGAAAGTATGAACACATTAAAAAAAACACACGGAAAACAAACTAATTTAAACATTTTCTGATGACTAGATCTGAGCGAATCCATTCAACGGGAATCAAATTCATGTTGAATTTTTGTGCCTAAAATGAATGTCACCTTTTGAGACATGCAGAAGATTGCATCAGTCAGAGAAGACGGGCTTTCCCAGAATGCCTTGCTGCCATCATATTAGGTCTCATCTGCATTGCACGCACGAGTTGTAGCAGTTTTAATGGATAGAACGTGTACTCAATGTATGGTGCTATTCACACACCAGTGTTTTTTACACACCCCTTGTGTCCATACAGAACACACAGAGCCATGTCCATTTTTTTTCCAGCAGCACGGATGACACGGAGGTCCAATAGTGGTCTATGGGTCGGTCAGTGTGCCATCAGTGTCCTGTACAAGTTTAACATTGTATAGGAGAAGCTTTGTAATTTCTTTATCCATCGGTGAAAAACACTGATCGAAAACTGAGGACACCGGTACCATTTTTTCACGTACATGTTTAAACCCTGCACATGTGAATGAGGCCTAACATAGTATAGATCAGACAATTAAGAAGGACTATTATAGCAAGTATAAAAGCAGAAGCAGGAAAGGAAGCAGCCATTTTGTGGTGAACCTGGATAGAGAAAAGTACATCACAGCTCACAGCCTAGCCATAGAAATAGGGAGAGAAAGCCATGAAACATGATAGAAAACAGACAGACAGAGAGGGCGACATCAATGCAGTGAAGGGGATTAGTGTGTTAAGGAAAAAAAGGGAATGGTGTCATACATGGTTTTCAGGGCAAGTAGAGGTTTTGGAAGACATTTGCAGAGAATGGAATTTCCTGGGAAAACTCTGCAAATGTAAGTTTCAAAAGTCTTGCTCATCTTTACTGATCGGTCATTATCCATTGGTGGCAGTTTTACCTATAGTACGTTCCCCTCCATACAGGGCAATAACTCCCCTGTGGGCCTCATTGTTCCAGTTACCTTACACATCTTCCTTCCGTGTAGTGCACATTCCCATCATCTTCATGCTTTCCCATCCTGCACAGCCGGCTGCAGCGGAGGAGGATCAGGACAAATTCCTATCCTCCTCCTTGAGGGATAAGAGGGAATGTGGAGCCATCACCCTGCTCCATGCTGCTCTGCTCCTCCAAGCTAATTACTCTAAAGGCAAACCTGGGACTGAGCTTTATATTAACTCTTCTCCTCCCGCCTTCTGGATGCTACATAGCTAATCTGTTGGGTTAACCCTGTAGTGTGTAAAGTGCTGAATTATACAACAGTGATATGTCTTCTACTCACAAAAATGGTGTAAGTGTGATGAGTGTTTTTTATCAGTTTCATCACAGTTTGGTCAGGGTTCATTAGCTTTTCTCAGCTGAAAATAAAACTGATGAATGTTTCTCCCCCTTCTCATAACCAACAGTCCATTTCATGACTGGCACACAGATGACATCCAAATGCTGTCCACATTTTTTGCGGCCTAATAGACTTGCATTGGTGATACCGTATATAATTTCGTGTGGACCACTTAGGCCTCATTCAGACATCAGGTTTTTTCATGTACGAGAAAAATGGAGCGAGTTTAATCAGTGATTTTTACCTTAGGTTGGTCAGAATTACATCAGTACTTTTCCCATCGGTCAGTCAAAAACGGACAAACTTCATCCGAGTTCTGGCCCATCTTTTAACAGACCCGGACACTTTCATTGATGAATTTGATCTGACACTTGAATCAATATAAAACATATCTCAATGAAAAATCATGGACATGTGAGCATCCCCATAGACTGTCATAGGTACACATGCTACCTGTGAAAAAAATAAAAAATAGCACAGAAACTAACAGGTGAATGAGCCCCAAGACTGTGAAAATACACTGGCATGTAAACAGGCCCATAGACATGGGTGTACATAGAAATCATGGGATCCCATAGCAGAAGTGCTAGTTGCCCCCCACCCAACAAAAAAAATAACATTCGACGGGGTCACAGAAGAGCATATCTCACAACTTTCCAGCCTTTAG
Source organism: Phyllobates terribilis (assembly GCF_046119375.1). Taxonomy (NCBI): domain Eukaryota; kingdom Metazoa; phylum Chordata; class Amphibia; order Anura; family Dendrobatidae; genus Phyllobates; species Phyllobates terribilis. Next base: position 411,366 of record NW_027363803.1, on the reverse strand, counting down.
AAAGTAATTTTCCTCCTACTGAAGCCCCAGATTCCTCTTTCATTGCATGTTTAAAGTATGATACCAACAAAAGTGCCCAACAAACACAGTATGTGAATTCTTTCACAGTACCCTGGACATGCACATAATGATGACCCTACTGTACTCGACTTCAACTCCCCCGGCAAAGTATGGTGACCGTGACACAGTGTGATCCCCCAGCTTTGGCCCCCACACGGCCCTCTATAAAGTATAATAGGTCATCATACAGTATAATGGCCCCACACCTCACCATGCTATATAATGGCCCCCACTAGCTCTCCAAACAGTACAACCAAACAGTGCAATGACCCCCACACTGCCCTCCACATGGTATGATGGTCCCCACACAAACCTTCACACTGTATAATTGCTTGCATACAGTATATTGGCCCTCACATAGCCCTCCACAAAGTATAAAGGCTCCCACATAGCCCTCAAAATATTATAATAGCCCCCACATAGCCCTCTATATACTATAATGGGCCACCTTATTCCTCCATATTGTATAATGCAAAATCATAATCTTCTATATAGTGTGCTGAACCCTATAGTCCTCCATATAGTATCATGTACTCCCCATTATCTTCCATATAGTATAATGCACTCCCCATAGTCCTGCATATAGTATAATGCAATCCACATAATCCTCCATACAGTATAATGCACCCCATATTGCTCCATATACTATAATGCACTTCCCATAATCCTCCATATAGTATAATGCACTCCCCATAGTCCTCCATATAGTATAATGCACTCCCCATTGTTCTCCATACAGTATAATGCACTCCCCATAGTCCTCCATATAGTAAAATGCATTCCTCATAGTGCTCCATACAGTATAATGCACTCCCCATAGTCCTCCATATAGTATAATGCACTCCCCATAGTCCTCCATATAGTGTAATGCACTCCTCCATATAGTATAATGCACTGCCCATAGTTCTTCATACAGTATAATGCACTCCCCATAGTTCTCCATATAGCATAATGCACTCCCCATAGTCCTCCATATAGCATAATGCACTCTTCCATATAGTAAAGTGCACTCCTCATAGTGCTCCATACAGTAAGATGCACTCCTCATAGCCCTCCATATAGTATAATACACTCCCCATAGTCCTCCATATAGCATAATGCACTCCTCCATATAGTAAAATGCACTCCTCATAGTGCTCCATACAGTAAGATGCACTCCTCATAGTCCTCCATATAGTATAATACACTCCCCATAGTCCTCCATACAGTATATGGCACTGCCGATAGTCCTCCATGTAGTATAATGCACTCCCCATAATCCTCCATATAGTATAATGCACTCCCATAGTCTTCCATATAGTATAACACACTCCCCATAGTCCTCCATATAGTATAATGCACTCCCCATGGTCCTATATAGTCCATACAGTATAATGCACTCCTCATAGTCCTCTATGCAGTACTATGACCACCACAATGTGTTCATTGATTTAAAAAAAAAAATACTCACCTCTCCTCCTTGTTCTCCGCTGCTCGGGTCTATGCAGCAAGCATTCTGAAGTGCCTGCACATCTCAGGGCAGTGGATGCCATGTAATGATGTCATAGGGCCCGCTGTACTGAGACGTCAGATGCTGTGGAAGAATGACGAAGTAGGAAGTCACAGGCCCCATAGTACTCGCGTGGCCTATGTTCCAACAATGAGCTTTTGGTTTGTTTTTGACACTAATTATTTTCTGTGGCAAAAACTGAGTGTTTTACAATTCAAGCAAAGTGGATGGGATTTATAGAAACCTCATGGCCACTATGCTTTAATTTTATTCAGCGTAAACTGAGCTGCGGTGTGTGTATCAAATCCACATCATGTCAATTTCTCTTGTGAGTATGCTGAGTTTTATGTGTGGATTTTCCCCATAGATTTCCATTAGATGCCGAAAATCTGCAGGTAAAAACGCACATACATAATCCTGCATATAGTATAATGCAATCCACATAGTCCTCCATACTGTATAATGCACTCCACATAGACCTCTATATAGTATAATGCACCCCATATTCCGCCATATAGTATAATGCACTCCCCATAGTTCTCCACATAGTATAATGCACTCCCATAGTCCTCCACGTAGTGTAATGCACTCCCCATAGTCCTCAATGTAGTATAATGCACTTCCATAGTCCTCCATATAGTATAATGCACTACCCATAGTCCTCCATATAGTATAATGCACTACCCATAGCCCTCCATACAGTATAATGCACTACTCATAGTTCTCCATATAGTATAATACACCTCCATCGTCCTCCATACAGTATAATGAATTCCCCATGGTCCTCTATACAGTACTATGACTACCAAAATGTGCTCATTGATTTAAAAAAAAAATATTCACCTCTCCTCCTTGTTCCCCGCTGCTCCGGTCTATGTAGCAAGCATTCTGAAGCACCTGCACATCTCAAGGCAGTGGGTGCCATGTAATGATGTCATCAGGCCCGCTGTGCTGAGACGTCCGACGCTGAGGAAGAATGATAGAGGAGGAAGTCACAGGCCCCATAGTACTCCTGTGGGTTATGTTCCCACAATGAGCTTTCGGTTTGTTTTTGACAATATTTATTTGCTGTGGCAAAAACAGAGTGTTTTGCAGTTCAAGCAAATTGGATGGGATTTTATAGAAACCTCATGGCCACTGTGCTTTAAAGGGGTTGTCCACTACTTTCACATTGATGCCATATCCATAGGATAGGGCATCAATTTATGTTTGCCCGGGGTCCCGCACACAGCACCCCCGCCATCAGCTGTTATCGGTGCCAGCGGTGGCCGCCGGCCGGAAGTGCTTACCTTCCGGTGACTGGTCGTCATGTTGTAGTGGTCGGCACTTGTTAGTGCACATCTGCCTCCCATTCAATTGAATGGGAGGCGGATGTGCAGTATCCCGCGGCGGCCACTACAGATGGACGGCCAAACACCGCAGGCAAGTACTTCCGGCCGGCGGCCGCCGCCGCCAGCACCGATAACTTCTGATCGGCAGGGGTGCTGCGTGCAGAACCCCGGCCGATTATACATTGATGCCCTATCTTATGGATATGACTCGCCCTCTGGGCCGTGGGGTACCCGGAACCGGGCAACAGGGCAATAATGGGGGTAGTAGTGGCAACCCGGTCCGTGGCTCAGGGTGGTCAGACCAAATGTTGTGGCAGTCTATTTGTAGGGTTTTAAATGTCCGACTACGCCACCCGTGGATTGTGGTCAGGGTTAACCGCCGCTGCAGTGCAGACCGCTGGGGCAGATGTTGGTGTGCAGCACTAAGTAGTATAACTCCCCACGGGAGGAGTGTGGCCCCAGGGCAGTATATAGATGGATGATGGAGGGGATGATTCCGACCGCAATAGCCAGGAAACGGAGGCCTCTTAAACAGTTCAGGGTCTTTATTAGAACAGGTGAGACGACCCAGCTAGGAGGGGGCCTGGATGTCTGAGAACAAGTGGGAAGCTGGCCCTGGTCAGGGTGAGGGTGAAGGCCTACCGTGCTCTCTGCGCTCTTTCTGGCTATTTCCCTCCTTGTGGTGTAACAGCCCACGTTCCTGAGCTCACCGTGTCTTCTCGCCCATATGGCTTGCAACTTGGGTCCCTCTCTACTCTTGGCCTGGTGCAGCTTTGCTGGTCCCTTCTGCTGTGGCGGAACCTCCGGGCTTCTTAAGCCAAGGAACATACAGTCCCCTGCGGGCTGGTTATTTGCTGTAGGACTTGGATTCCTAACAGCCTCGGACCCCAAGTCCGGTAGATCAGTTTCTCTCTCAGTCAGGACAGGCTCTCCTCGCCTTCCGTCCCTGGCTCGTGGCTCCTCTACTGCCACACGACCTCCTCAGCTTCAGCTGAACTGGATCTCCCTTCTCTGGGACACCTCTCACTCCAGAGACAGGTCGTCCAGAACTCTCTAACCCTGCCCCCAGTTCCAGCTTTTATAGGGGCAGCCTGCTCCCCCTACTGGCCTGGGACAGGAGGTGCTGCATGCTAATGGTCCCTGACCAGAGAACCTCCCCCTTGCTCTCATACACAGCTTATTATTATACATTTGTGGCATCCAGGCCAGGGTGACACAGATAGGGCATCTGTTATGATCTGCAACATAAACTAAGGAAAGAATGGGATAAGCTGTCCCTACAGTAAGCTGAATCCCTACGATGTAGCGGGCAGCCTGTTCCTTGTGAACAGACCCACCTTCGTCCTCAGCTAGTCTGAACGGAGACCTATGGAATAAAGGGAGGGGTCCCTAAAAGAACTAAGGACTGGGACAAAAATGGGACACCTCCTAACAGAAGTTGTTGCAGAGCAAAAAGACAAACTGACAAAAAGTACTAGAGGTCCCAGAGGACCAAGCAAACTAGACAGAGATAGGCACCGAAGCACCTGGCTAGAGAGACAGGCAAGAAACACTGAAGTCCAGCAACGCCAGAAGGGCGGAGCTGGAATATATAGGCAGCTGGTTACGTGACCGCAAAACACAAGATAGCAAAAAACTAACAGGAGGGTTCTAACAGCATCAATGTGAAAGTAGTGGACAACCCCTTTAATTTTATCCAGCATAAACTGAGCTGCAGTGCGTGTATCAAATCCACAGCATGCCAATTTCTCTTGTGAGTATGCCGAGTTTTTTGTGTGGATTTTCCACATAGATTTCCATTAGATGCAGAAAATCTTCAGGTTAAAACGCACATACATACACTGTGTGCAGAATTATTAGGCAAGTTGTATTTTAGAGGATTATTTTTATTATTGATCAACAACTATGTTCTAAATCAACCCAAAAGACTCATAAATATCCAAGCTTAATATTTTTGGAAGTTGGAGTAGGGTTTTTTTTAGATTTGGCTATCTTAGGAGAATATCTGTTTGTGCAGGTAACTATTACTGTGCAGAATTATTAGGCAACTTAATAAAAACCAAATATAATCCCATCTCACTTGTTTATTTTCCCCAGGTAAACCAATATCAGTGCACAAAATTTAGAAATAAACATTTCTGACATGCAAAAACAAAAAACAAGAAAATTAGTGATCAATATAGCCACTTTTCTTTATGATGACACTCAACAGCCTTCCATCCATAGATTCTGTTAGTTGCTTGATCTGTTTTCGATCAACATTGCGTGCAGCAGCCACACAGCCTCCCAGACACTGTTCCGAGAGGTGTACTGTTTTCCCTCCCTGTAGATCTCACATTTTATGATGGACCACATGTTCTCTATTGGGTTCAGATCAGGTGAACAAGGGGGCCATGTCGTTATTTTTTCTTGTTTTAGACCTTTACTGGCCAGCCACGCTGTGGAGTAGTTGGATGCATGTGATGGAGCATTGTCCTGCATGAAAATCATGTTTTTCTTGAACGATACCAACTTCTTCCTGTACCACTGCTTGAAGAAGTTGTCTTCCAGAAACTGACAATAGGTCTGGGAGTTGAGCTTCACTCCATCCTCAACCCGAAAAGGTCCCACAAGTTCATCTTTCATGATACCAGTCCATACCAGTACCCCACCTCCACCTTGCTGGCGTCTGAGTCGGAGTGGAGCTCTCTGCCCTTTACTGATCCAGCCTCTGGCCCATCCATCTGGCCCATCAAGAGTCACTCTCATTTCATCAGTCTATAAAACCTTTGAAAAATCAGTCTTAAGATATTTCTTGGCCCATTCTTGACGTTTTATCTTATGTTTCTTATTCAAAGGTGGTCGTTTTTCAGCCTTCCTTACCTTGGCCATGTCCCTGAGTATCGCACACCTTATGCTTTTTGATACTCCAGTAATGTTGCAGCTCTGAAATATGGCAAAATTGGTGGCGAATGGCATCTTGGCAGCTTCACGCTTGATTTTCCTCAATTCATGGGCAGTTATTTTGCGCCTTTTTTGGCCAACACGCTTCTTGCGACCCTGTTGGCTATTTGCCATGAAACGCTTGATTGTTCGGTGATCACGCTTCAAAAGTTTGGAAATTTCAAGACTGCTGCATCCCTCTGCAAGACATCTCACAATTTTGGACTTTTCAGAGCCCGTCAAATCTCTCTTCTGACCCATTTTGCCAAAGGAAAGGAAGTTGCCTAATAATTAAGCACACCTTATATAGGGTGTTGATGTCATTAGTCAACACTAGTGTTGAGCGATACCTTCCGATATCAGGAAATATCGTATCGGATTGGATCAGACCGATACCCAAAAAGTGTCGGATATCGCCGATTCCGATACCGGAAACCAATGCAAGTCAATGGGACACAAATATCGGAATGAAAATAAATCCTTTCTTTCCTTGTAGGTTAATTCTACATGAAGTAAAACAACTAAGAATAATGTACAATGTATTACGCAAAAAGCCGGCAATTCATCAGCGGCATACACCGGTACCCGACAATTTACAACAGAAAGAATAGAGCTTCACACATAGATTAGATAGATAGAAACATGTCAGTCACATATATATGAAGTACAGTGACAGTGTTGCTTACTGTACTTGTCATTTAGTGTAAAGGATTTATTAAAAAAAATAATAGTGTTTTCATGCACCGTCTCTTTAAAAAAGCCGGCCAGCATTTCAGCAGCGGTACCCGACAATTTAGAATAGAAGGAATAGAGAATCACACATAGATTAGATAGATAAAAACATGTCAGTCACATATATATGAAGTACAGTGACAGTGTTGATTACTGTACTTGTCATTTAGTGTTAAAACAAAGGATTTATTTTAAAAAAAAAATTGGCGTGGGGTTCCCCGTAATTTTAGGCTCTAGCAGAGGTTAAGCAGACGGCTGGGGCAGATATTTGAAGCCTGGGAAGGGGGTAATACCCACGGAGCTTCCCAGGCTACTATTATCAGCCCCCAGCTGAATACCTAGCCTTTACTAGCTATTAAAATGGGGGACCGCCCCCAAAAAATGACGTGGGGTCCCCCCTAATTTAATAGCTAGCAAAGGCTAGGCAGACAGCTGGGGGCTGATTTTAATAGCCAAGGAAGGGTGCCATGAATATTGGCCCCCTCCCAGGCTAGAAACACCAGCCGTCAGCCGCCCCAGAAATGGCGCATCCATAGGATGCGCCAATTCTGGCACTTAGCCTCGCTCTTCCCACTGCCCTGTAGCGGTGGCAGTGGGGTAATAGGGCTGGGGTTGATGTCAGCTTATAATGCCAGCTGACATCAAGCCCAGGTTAGTAATGGAGAGGCGTCTATAAGACACCCCCTTTACTAACCCCATATTCAAAGTTAAAAAAAACACAAACACCCAGAATAAAGTCCTTTAATTGAAATAAACACACAATTCTTTATTGTTCTAAATTAAACCATACTTACCATCACGCCCATTCCAGCTGAAGCCAATGATCTCCTGCAATAAAAGAAAAATAATAAAGCAACATCATCCTTACCTTTCCATGGTTCCCACGACAGCTTCAGCTCTGCTACATCGAGATGACAGGCTGGACCGCAGCAGAACGCTGCCATCAAGCCTGTCATCCCGCAGACACTGAGAAGCACGGCTTGCTTGCGCTCCTCAGTGTCTCGCTGTGACGGCATAGAGATGAGCCGAGGTCATGTCCAGTGAACTCGGCTCACCTCATGCACGTCACTGACACCGTGGGAAAATTCTCCTGCACTCAGCGCTTCAGCGTGAGAATTCTCCCACGCTGTCAGTGATGTGCATGAGATCAGCTGAGTTCATTGGACATGAACTCACCTCATGCACGTCACTGACAGCGTGGGAAAATTCTCACGCTGAAGCGCTGAGTACAGGAGAATTTTCCCACGCTGTCAGTGACGTGCATGAGGTGAAGTCATGTCCAATGAACTCAGCTGACCTCATGCACGTCACTGACAGCGAGGGAGAATTCTCACGCTGAAGCGCTGAGTGCAGGAGAATTTTCCCACGCTGTCAGTGACGTGCATGAGGTCAGCTGAGTTCATTGGACATGAGCTCACCTCATGCACGTTACTGACAGCGTGGGAAAATTCTCACGCTGAAGCGCTGAGTGCAGGAGAATTTTCCCACGCTGTCAGTGACGTGCATGAGGTGAGCTGAGTTCATTGGACATGACCTCACCTCATGCACGTCACTGACAGCGTGGGAAAATTCTCCTGCACTCAGCGCTTCAGCGTGAGAATTTTCCCACGCTGTCAGTGACGTGCATGAGGTGAGTTCATGTCCAATGAACTCAGCTGACCTCATGCACGTCACTGACAGCGTGGGAGAATTCTCACGATGAAGCGCTGAGTGCAGGAGAATTTTCCCACGCTGTCAGTGACGTGCATGAGGTGAGCCGAGTTCATTGGACATGACCTCGGCTCATCTTTATGCCGTCACAGCGACACACTGAGGAGCGCAAGCAAGCCTGCGCTTCTCAGTGTCTGCGGGATGACAGGCTGGATGGCAGCGTTTTGCTGCGGTCCAACCTGTCATCTCGATGTAGCAGAGCTGAAGCTGTCGTGGGAACCATTGAAAGGTAAGGATGATGTTGCTTTATTATTTTTCTTTTATTGCAGGAGATCGTTGGCTTCAGCTGGAATGGGCGTGATGGTAAGTATGGTTTAATTTAGAACAATAAAGAATTGTGTGTTTATTTCAATTAAAGGACTTTTTTCTGGGTGTTGTGTTTTTTTTAAATACTTTACTAGAAATTCATGGTGGTCATGTGTAATATTGGCGTGACTCCATGAATTTCGGGCTTAGGGCCAGCTGATAATGCCAAGCTGGCCCTAACCCCTTTATTACCCAGCGAGCCACCGCACCAGGGCCCTGGATGAGTTGGGTACAGCGCCACAAGATGGCGCTTCTATGAACGCGCCATTTTCCGGGGTGGCTGCGGACTGCAATTTGCAGCGGGGGTGGCCCAGAAAGCTTGGGCCTCCCTGCGCTGCAGATTCCAGCCCCCAGCTGCCTAGTTATACCTGGCTGGACACAAAAACAGGGCGAAGCCCCACGTCAATTTTTTTTTAATTATTTCATGAAATAATTTAAAAAAAAAGGGCTTCCCTATATTGTTGTGTCCGGCCAGGTACAAATAGGCAGCTGGTGGTTGGGGGCAGCCCGTTCCTGCCTGCTGTACCTGGCTGGACACAAATATAGTGCGAAGCCCCACGTCAATTTTTTTTTAATTATTTCATGAAATAATTAAAAAAAAAGGGCTTCCCTATATTGTTGTGTCCGGCCAGGTACAAATAGGCAGCTGGTGGTTGGGGGCAGCCCGTTCCTGGATGCTGTACCTGGCTGGCGTACAAAAATATGGCAAAGCCCATGTCAACATTTTTGGGAAAAATTAATTAAAAAATAAATAATAATTTAGGGACTGCATCTTTAAGTGTCATTTAGTGTTAAAATAAAGTGACTGCATCTTCAAGTGTCATTTAGTGTTAAAATAAAGGATTTATTAAAAATAAAATTGGCGTGGGATCCCCCATAATTTTAGTCTGTAGCGGAGGTTAAGCAGACGGTTGGGGCAGATGTTTGAAGCCTGGGAAGGGGGTAATACCCACGGAGCTTCCCAGGCTACTAATATCAGCCCCCAGCTGAATACCTAGCCTTTACTAGCTATTAAAATGGGAGACCCCCCCAAAAAATGACGTGGGGTCCCCCCTATTTTAATAGCTAGCAAAGGCTAGGCAGACAGCTGGGGGCTGATATTAATAACCCAGGAAGGGTACCATTAATATTGGCCCCCTCCCAGGCTAGAAACACCAGACGTCAGCCACCCCAGAAATGGCGCATCCATAGGATGCGCCAATTCTGGCACTTAGCCTTGCTCTTCCACGCTGCCCTGGTGCGGTGGCAGGGGGTAATAGTGGTGGGGTTCATGTCAGCGCCAGCTGCCATGAAGCCCAGGTTAGTAATGATGGGCGTCTATAAGACACCCCCATTACTAACCTACAAAGTGTTAAAAATAAAAAACACACACTACACCCAGAAAAAAAATAATTTATTTGAAATAAAACACAACATTTTATTTAATTCTTAGTTTACTAAAAAAAAAATAGTTACCTGTCCACGTTCCTGCGCTGATCTCCCATGCACAGCTGTCACATCTGGAGATGTGACAGCTGTCATTGCTGCTGTAAGCTCACACTGCCGGGAACACGTCCGCTCCCGGCAGCGGGAGCCCCTGACTGAGGTCACCGGAGTGCATTCAGGTAGCGCTGCTCCGGTGACCTCCTTTACGGCACTGCTGTACCGTGGGAATTTCTCACGGTACAGCGGGGCCGTAAAGCAGCTAACCGGAGCAGTGCTGCCTGAACTCCGGCGAACCCGTTTATGCAATGACGGGGCTGCTTTAAGGCCCCGTCATTCTAGCGGCGGCGGTTCAGAGCGATCACATTCTATGTGGCTGCTCTAAACTGGAGATCTTCGTGGGACACTCGTGGACTACTACGGAGGGGTAAGGATAAGGTTGTGGTTTATTATTTTATATTTTATTACAGGAGATCGATGGCTTCGGGGAATTAGGTGTCTAGGTGAGTATAGGTGTATTTTTTTATTCTTTACTTTATTTTAGGTGGCGATCGGCGGGGACAGGTAATGTATGAACTAATTTATTTTAGGTAACCACTGGCCACCAATGACATGTATTTAAAATTTATTGGGGACCAAAAACAAAAAAAAAATATGGGGGCCTAAAAAAATAAAACATGTATAGGGGCAAAAATATAAACCTATGGGGGACAAAATAACATATGGGGCAGTTTAAATAGCAGGATCAGGCTGATGGGAACTACATCGAGTTGATCCTGCTGGCACGAGTGGACGGGGGACAGACATAGGCCGATGGGAGTAGTAGTGTCCCATCGACCTATGTCTGCCTGCACGCACACACCCGCACACATCGCACAGACACCGCGCACACCCGCAGACACCACAAACACACCGCGCACACCCGCACACATCGCACAGACACCGCGCACACCCGCAGACACCGCACACACACCGCGCACACCCGCACACATCGCACAGACACCCACACACCAATCATGACCGGTCTGGGAGGTGAGGCTGACCTGTGCGGCTGTGGGAAAGTTCATGTGAGTTCATGCAATGCAGTTAAGCATGAACTCACATGAACCCTCTGAGGGCACCGCGGCTACTTCAAATGAACAGCTGATCAGCATCAGCTGATACCTCAGCTGTTCATTTGAAATAACTGGCGGGAAAGCGCAGCACAGAACGGGAAAGCCGGCGGTGAAGTCTTTTCACTGCCGGCTTCCCCGCCCGGGTCCTTCGCTCCCCGCTCCTTGGTGCTGCGCTTCCCGCCCGGTCCTAACTTACAATCGGGATGGGAGGTGGCGAGGGGAGTGGAGGATCGGGATGGGAGGCTGCGGGGAAGCAGTATGGGGCTGTGTGATTGTTTAAAAGCCGGCGGCTTTTTACCGCCCGCCGGCTTTTAAACAATCAGGAGAATTCTCCCACACTGGGATGGCATTCTGATGACAGGCTGGATCGCAGCTGAGCACTGCCATCCAGCTTGTCATCCTTCAGAGACACTGCAGAGTGCAGGCATTATGGGAACTTCCGATTCCGGTATTCGATATTCTAAAAGTATCGGAATTAAGTATCGGAATTCCGATACCGCGAATATCGGCCGATACCCGATATTTCAGTATCGGAATGCTCAACACTAGTCAACACCCCTCCTCATTACAGAGATGCACATCACCAGATTTACTTAATTGGTAGTTGGCTCTCAAGCCTATGCAGCTTGGAGTAGGACAACATGTATAGAAAGTATCTGTTATGATCTGCAACATAAACTAGGGAAAGAAGGGGAGAGCTGTCCCTACAGTAAGATTAAGCTGAGTCCCTACGTTGTAGCGGGCGACCTGTTCCTTGTGAACAGACCCGCCTTCGTCCTCGGCTAGTCTGAACGGAGACCTATAGAGAAAGGGAGGGGTCCCTAAAAGAACTAAGGACTGGGACAAAAAATGGGACACCTTCTAACAGAAGTTGTTGCAGAGCAAAAGATAAACTGACAAAAGTACTAGAGGTCCAGAGGACCAAGCAAACTAGAGATAGATAGGCACAAAAGCACCTGGCTAGAGAGACAGTCTAAGGCTGCGTTCACACATTGCGTATTTTCGCGCGCTTTTTCAAAATACGCAATGTGCCTTGTGTCTGCCAGCAAAGTGAATGGGTAATTCACTTTGCCGTTCAGACACTGTGTGATTTTACGCAGCGCGAAAGCGCAGCTGCGTAAAGAATTGACATGCCAATTCTTTACGCAGCTGCGTCCTGTGCTTTCTCACTATTGTGCCCTTTATAAGCGCTGGAATTACGCAGCGGTGTTCACACACTGCGTCATTCCAGCGCTTTTTTACGGAGGCGTAGGACAAACTATGGATACTCACCTATCCGATGGATGGGAGAGACATCCGGTCCGGTCCCGCGGCTTCCAGCATCTGCCGGTGAAGCGATCAGCTGTTAGCTAACTGGCTTGTAACCGGCCGGTCAGCTGATTTACAAGCCGGTCAGCTGACAGTCAGCTGATCGCTTCACGGCAGATGCTGGAAACCACGGGACCGGACCGGACGCCTCTCCCATCCATCGGATAGGTGAGTATCCATAGTTTATTTCTTTTAATAACTAAAGCAGTGTATGTACTGGAGCCAGATGCTGTCTGTACATACAATGCTAGGGGGACACTCACACACACGACACATAGACACAGACAGTACACACACGACACACAGACACATACATTACATTACATACATACACATATAGACACATACATTACATTACATACAGGTGTCCATGCTCGTCACACTTCATTTCTCCTGCACCTCCGAAAAAAAAACGCAGTGTGTGAATGGAGGTGCTTTTTTTACCTGCGTAAAAAAACGCAGGTAAAAAAAGCAGGAAAATACGTGCGCGTAAAAAAACGCTGGGAAATACACAATGTGTGAACGCAGCCTAAACAACACTGAAGTCCAGCAAGGCCAGAAGGGCGGAGCTGGAATATATAGGAAGATGGTCACGTGACCGCAAAACACAAGATAGAAACAAAAACAAACAGGAGGGTTCTAACAGTGCCCCCTCTTTTATGAGGATCCTCCGGATCCTCCAGACCCAGGCCTATCCGGAAATCTCCTGTAGAAAGCTCTGACAAGTCTAGGGGCAGAGACATCATCCGCCTTAACCCAGGAGTTATCCTCGGGACTGAAACCTTTCCAAGCGACGAGATACTGCAATCTCCCTCTATGCTCTCTGGAATTCAGGATACGAGAAATTTCATATTCGCCGTCTTCCACCACCGGAGGAACTGTGACAGTGGCCTCCCTATCCGATACATCAGCCTTTTTCAACAAGGAAACATGAAACACAGGATTAATCTTCCAGGAGGAGGGAACCTCCAACCTAACAGCAGATTGGTTAACTACCTGAAGCACTTTAAACGGACCTACAAACTTCGGACCCAATTTTTTAGAGGGAATCGTCAACCGCAGATTCTTTGAGGACAACCAAACCATGTCACCCACAGTAAACAAAACCTCTTTACGTTTCCTGTTAAAATACTTCTTGGACTTTTTGTTAGCCTCTTGAAGGTTACAACGTACATTAGTCCAAACTCTCTCCAAATCACCGGAAAAATTCTCCTCCTCCGGCACCGCCGACCCCAATTTGGAGAACGAACCAAAAGGTGGATGTCTCCCAGTACAACAAAAAAAAGGAGAACACCCATCAGAGGAGGATGTATGGTTGTTAAGAGCAAATTCTGCGAGTGGCAGAAACTCAGACCACCCCTCTTGATTGTCTGCCACAAAACAACGCAAAAACTGTTCAACATCCTGGTTCTTTCTTTCAGTCTGTCCATTAGACTCAGGATGATAACCAGACGAAAATGACAAATGGACTCCCAACCTGTCACAAAAAGCACGCCAAAAGCGAGCCACAAACTGAGGTCCCCTATCAGAAACAATGTCGGTGGGAACGCCATGGAGCCTGACAATTTCTTTAACAAACGCCTTAGCGAGTGTCCTGGCGCAGGGCAGCTTGATGAATGGAACCAAATGACACATCTTGCTAAATAGGTCCATGACCACCCAGATGACAGTGAAACCCTCGGACACAGGAAGGTCAGTAATAAAATCCATTGCCAAATGCGTCCAAGGTGCACTAGGAACCTCCAGAGGGCAAAGCAACCCCGCAGCAGGGGTATGGGAAGCCTTTGACCTAGTGTAATGCAGGTGCCGGAATGCAACGCACAGAGACACAAGGCGAGAACAGTCAGAGATGTTTGTAAACAGTTTTATACAACAGGTATACTGAAACAAGGGATTAGCAACAAGGGTAATGAACAGTGGTTTGAAATATCAGAAAAAAATACGAAATTTCTCAAAGTAAGGCGCAGTCTCTTAAAATAAGGCGCAGTCTCTTAAAGTAAGGTAATGCCCTCAAGCATGAGAGACACCACACAAGTTCTTTAACCGTGAATTTGGCCCTAGCGGGGGTCACCGGTTATTCCCGCTAGCCCGTGAGTCTCTTTCCGGATAAATTCAATTAAATCACGTTGTGCTACTTTAGCCCCAACCGTTCCCCTCCCAACCTGAGTACTTAAACCCAATTGTCCCCGGTACCGTGGGTGAGCAGTGGAAGTGACGGCCCTGCTCACATATGCAGCTCCGCTCTGCTTGGCCGTTGGAGGCAGTCTCTCGAGCCTTGGATAGGGGGGTCCAGGCCTCGTCTATCGGCGGGCGACGTCGGGTCCCGCGAACTCACTCAGCACCGCGATCAGGTTCCTAGTATCCTCAGCAGGCACAGCACTCGGGTCACAACTGGAGCTCTTCTACCGGTGCCCGGCTGGAGCACCTCTCAGGCCTCTGAATTTGGGCTGTCACGCGGGGTTTCTCAGGACGCAGGGAGCACGTCGGCTCCTCTCTGCTGCTTGGCGCCATAGACCCCTCAGGTTTGGCGCGCTGGCCTCTTATCTCTCTCAATTCCTTCCCGGAAGTCACTGATCGGGTCCAGCATCTGAACCTGCTCCCCCTGCAACTTCCCTTGTATATTTTGGTTCCGCTTGACTGTATCTGGCCAGTAGATGGCAGTCTCGCTCCATCCTTGAAACGTTATGTTGAAGTTCTTTTACAAACTTTCTTGCCCGTTCTACACTAGCTCACACCGTACATTGACGCACCCACTTGATGACTTCCTTCTGCCACCCAGGCCACCAAAAACTGCGACTGATAAGTCTCTTAGTCACAGAAATTCCTGGATGACCTGCCAACCGAGACTAATGATACTCCACAAACAAATCTCTCCTAGAGGTTCTAGGCACACACAACCTCCCATGAGGAGTGTTATATGGAGCATCCTCTTGGGCTTTCAGAATCCCTTCTTCCAAAACGGAGTCCAATGCTGCTATCACAACTCCTTCCTGTAAAATGCTCTCCTCCTCCTCGGTACCAACCATGGGAGAAAAGCTGCGAGATAAAGCATCGGCTTTAACATTCTTAGTACCAGGGATATAGGTAACAGAAAAATTAAACCGAGAAAAAAAAAGTGCCCATCTAGCTTGACGGGCATTCAAGTGTTTGGCAGCATCCAGATAGATCAAATTCTTATGATCTGTGAAAAGCTGAACAGGAAATTTAGCACCTTCCAAGAAATGATGCCAATGTTCAAACGCAAGTTTAATAGCCAGCAATTCCCGATTACCAACATCGTAATTAAGTTCGGTTTCTGAAAATTTTTCCAAAAAAAAAGCACAGGGATGTACTCCATCCTTGTTCTCCTGAGACAAAACTGCACCGACCCCCACCGAAGAAGCATCAACCTCGACCAAAAAAGGCTTAGTCTCATAAGGCTGCATAAGGGTAGGGGCAGAACTGAACCTCTCCTTGAGATACACAAAAGCTTCAATGGCCTCAGTAGTCCACTGGACCGTATTCGCACCTTTCCTGGTGAGATCGGTCAGCGGCTTAACAATTATAGAAAAATTCTTAATGAATTTCCTGTAATAATTGACGAAACCCAAAAATCTCTGTATCAATTTCAAACCAATAGGCCTAGGCCATTCCTGCACAGCCTGAACTTTCACCCGGTCCATCTCAAAGCCCTCGCTGGAGACAATGTAGCCCAAAAAACTAATTCTCTGCACAGCGAACTCGCATTTCTCCAGCTTAGCAAAAAGTGAATTGTCACTTAATAACTGCAATACCTCACGTACGCTCTGCCAATGAGACTCCAGATCTGGCGAATAAATCAAAATGTCATCCAAATACACAACCACATTCTTACCGATCAAAGGTCTCAGGATGTCATTAATAAGGTTCTGAAAAAACGCAGGTGCATTGGTAAGACCAAAAGGCATCACCAGATTCTCAAAATGACCCACCGGAGTGTTAAAAGCAGTTTTCCATTCATCACCCTCCTTTATTCGTAACAAATTGTATGCCCCCCGGAGATCAATTTTAGAGAACCACTTGGCCCCCACTAACTGGTTAAACAAGTCAGGAATTAACGGCAATGGGTAGGAATTGCGTACGGTAATTTTATTAATTTCGCGAAAGTCCAGACATGGACGTAAACCGCCGTCCTTTTTATTTAGAAAAAAAAATCCAACAGCCACAGGTGACTTAGAAGGTCTAATGTGACTAGCAGCCAAGCTCATCTGTATGTACTCCTCCAAGGCCTTTCTCTCAGGGATAGTCAGATTAAATAAGCGACTCTTGGGAAGAGTAGCTCCAGGAACAAACTCAATGGTGCAATCATAGTCCCTATGAGGAGGTAAAACTTGCGACTCCTTCTCTGAAAAAACCTTCCAAAAATCCTGAATAGGTACAGGTAATTCCCCTTTTCCCACAGCCGCAATGCGACCATTACAACACTTATCATAGTGACTCGCCCCCTGGGCCGAGGGGCACCCAGAACCGGGCTTCTGGGGGTTGTAGTATCCGTGGCGGTGACCCGGTCCCGTGGCTCCGGGTGGTCAGGCCAATGGCGGTATTTTGTGGGTTTTAGGTTAATTGTCCGACTACGCCACCCGTGGATTGCGGTCAGTGCGGACCGCCACTGCAAGGCAGACCGCTGGGGCTGATGGTGTATGCAGCTGAGGTAGTGTGACTCCCCACGGGAAGAGTGCAGCCCCAGGGCAGAGAATGTGGAAGATGGGAGTGATGGTGCGCGGGCGTCCCAGCACTAGTAGTGCTGGTGCGGCGATGAAGCACAGAGACGTGGGGTTGCAGTTCAAGTTCTTTACTCACAGTTCTTTATGTACCAAGTCATTCCGCAGGCAATGACTGCCCAAGCCGTGCTGCGTCCACCAGGCAGGGGGCTCGGTCAACCCCCAGGCAATTCCAGAGTGTGTCACAGGACTCCCTTCTACTCCTTTCTCTGGCCGTGCCCCACCAGTGACACTACATCTGTCCAGCTCCCGCGGGCCTTCTCTTGGGAGGGCTTCGGCTCACCTCCCTGACCCTATGTGGTATGCCTTTCTAGTAGGTGTAGTGAGGGGTCGCACCAAGATATGATCGCGACCGCCGGTCCTTGGCTGAGGATTAGTCGCCTCCACCAACTTGGTATCCGGTACCCTGTTCTGCCAACCCGTCATCCGCAATCTCCTGGGCCTTTGGGGTTCCTTCTGCCCTTGTGTCTCTGGGCCTCTCTTGGTGTTCTGTTCCTTTCTTCCTTTCCTTTCTGTTCCTGTCTTTTCTGCTGGCTCTGGCCTCACAGGCTAGGCCCGCCTCCGGAGCAGAGCTCCACAGAGGCCCTGCTCTGTCACTTCCTCTCTCAGACTGAACACTGTTCTAAGATGGTGCCCACCTTATATACCTCCCTCTCTGTGTGTGAGCCCAGGTGACTTGCAACCAATGGGCTCCTACCTATGCCCAGAAACCCAACCCCTATCTGCTCCTACATCACTGGGTTTTCCTCCCCCCTCCCCACTCCAGCCAGGGACAGATGCTGTCGTGCCTGCACTTCTGTCTAGTGGGAGCACCGTTGAGCTGTCCCTCGGAAATGGGGTGTGTGTGATGCATGCAGCCTACCGAGCCCTGGTCCACACACCATCCTTACGCGGGAGTGGGATATCACACTTCTGGTTTGAGGTGCAATACCCCTGTAGCGGCCGAACCCTCGGGGCGCTACATTTCCCCCTGGTAAATCACAGCACATCCTCGGGCTGGAATAGAATGAAAACAATTCAAGAACATGCAATACTTTTTCAAAACTTTTCACATTAGAAACCGGCCGGCATTATTCAACTTCCCTTTATGGGAAACACTTTCTCTTTACTAGACATTATACTGCACTTTTAATATTACTGGAACTCTTTTGTCTTATAACATTTTCTAGCAGCATATAAAACTATTCAGTATATCAAACTTTTTCAGGTAAAACATTTTAGTAAATTCTCTTCTCCACTGGCCACTGTGCAACTTGCGACCAGGTGTCCACTTTTCTATTAGGGGAATGGCTGCTCTCAGTCCTCAGCCAGGTAGGGAAGAGGGATGGCTGCTCTCAGTCCTCAGCCAGGTAACAGTTCAATCGGGATCAACTTTGTATCAGACAAACAGTTCCTATTACCCTGACGGGCAACTACCGTATGTACACAGGTACTCTGCCACTCACTAGTAGTGGTATCCTCCTGATGCTGCTTCCTCTTATTGATCTTCAGACCCGTCTGGGTCCTCTGAAGTGTGACTCTCTGCGCCCACCCGGTGGATGTTGAGGGCATACTAGCCCCTTGCGCCGCGGTGCAGTGGGCCTTGTGGCGGTGCCTGGAGAGGGCCGCTGTTGATGACGCCTGGGGTCAGAGGGCGCGGGCTGGTGGTGGCAGCGCCCAGGGCTGGAGGGCTCGGCTGCAGGACTTGTTGCGGGGTCTGGAGCAGGTCGGTGTCTGCAGCGCCCGGGATCGGCAGCTCCACCAGGGGGCCCGGGAGCAGGCTGACGCTGGCAGCGTCCGGGACAGGGAGACTCCTCTTACCTGCTCCCGCGACCGCTCCTGCGTCACGCGTCTTCTCCTGGTGCTGGTCGGGGCCCGCGACGGCTGGGGCACTGCCGATGCTGGGCAGCTTAGTTTGCTGCCGGTCCGCCATCTTGCCCTCCGTTCCTGATGTCTTCTTCCCCCCTGGTTAACCGTGGCCTACCTTCCAGCGATCCTCTTCTGTAGGCCGCGGCTCCGCTCGCGATGGTCTGCGTTGAGGACCTGGCGTCGCGCTCTGCTGACGTCAGCGTCGCTCTCTCTCCCTTCCAGGACCTTGCGCAGCGTCGGTGCGTAGGGCGGGGCTTCAAGTCTCGAGCGCCCTGGACGTCCACGCCCCTCTTCTTCCCGCGCGGTGTTCTGAAGATGGTGTCCGATGGCGGGAAAACGGCTGAAGATGGCGGGAATCGACTGAAGATGGCGTCCCGATGGCGGGAAAATGGCTGAAGATGGCGGGAGACGACTGAAGATAGCGGGAGACGACTCCGGATGGCGGGAAACTTCTCTCAGGTAAGTGCAAAGTCTTTTTCAGGCACGCAATACCCGTTTGTGGCGGGTTGGTTTGAATCCTGCCGACTACGCCAAAGCTGACTCGCCCCCTGGGCCGAGGGGCACCCAGAACCGGGCTTCTGGGGGTTGTAGTATCCGTGGCGGTGACCCGGTCCCGTGGCTCAGGGTGGTCAGGCCAATGGCGGTATTTTGTGGGTTTTAGGTTAATTGTCCGACTACGCCACCCGTGGATTGCGGTCAGTGCGGACCGCCGCTGCAAGGCAGACCGCTGGGGCTGATGGTGTATGCAGCTGAGGTAGTGTGACTCCCCATGGGAAGAGTGCAGCCCCAGGGCAGAGAACGTGGAAGATGGGAGTGATGGTGCGCGGGCGTCCCAGCACTAGTAGTGCTGGTGCGGCGATGAAGCACAGAGACGTGGGGTTGCAGTTCAAGTTCTTTACTCACAGTTCTTTATGTACCAAGTCATTCCGCAGGCAATGACTGCCCAAGCCGTGCTGCGTCCACCAGGCAGGGGGCTCGGTCAACCCCCAGGCAATTCCAGAGTGTGTCACAGGACTCCCTTCTACTCCTTTCTCTGGCTGTGCCCCACCAGTGACACTATGTCTGTCCAGCTCCCGCGGGCCTTTTCTTGGGAGGGCTTCGTGCTCACCTCCCTGACCCTATGTGGTATGCCTTTCTAGTAGGTGTAGTGAGGGGTTGCACCAAGATATGATCGCGACCGCCGGTCCTTGGCTGAGGATTAGTCGCCTCCACCAACTTGGGATCCAGTACCCTGTTCTGCCAACCCGTCATCCGCAATCTCCTGGGCCTTTGGGGTTCCTTCTGCCCTCGTGTCTCTGGGCCTCTCTTGGTGTTCTGTTCCTTTCTTCCTTTCCTTTCTGTTCCTGTCTTTTCTGCTGGCTCTGGCCTC
Organism: Phyllobates terribilis; assembly: GCF_046119375.1. NCBI lineage: Eukaryota > Metazoa > Chordata > Amphibia > Anura > Dendrobatidae > Phyllobates > Phyllobates terribilis. The sequence goes on along the minus strand of NW_027363803.1, from coordinate 391,015 downwards.
ACAGGCTAGGCCCGCCTCCGGAGCAGAGCTCCACAGAGGCCCTGCTCTGTCACTTCCTCTCACAGACTGAACACTGTTCTAAGATGGTGCCCACCTTATATACCTCCCTCTCTGTGTGTGAGCCCAGGTGACTTGCAACCAATGGGCTCCTACCTATGCCCAGAAACCCAACCCCTATCTGCTCCTACATCACTGGGTTTCCTCCCCCCTCCCCACTCCAGCCAGGGACAGATGCTGTCGTGCCTGCACTTCTGTCTAGTGGGAGCACCGTTGAGCTGTCCCTCAGAAATGGGGTGTGTGTGATGCATGCAGCCTACCGAGCCCTGGTCCACACACCATCCTTACCCGGGAGTGGGATATCACACTTCTGGTTTGAGGTGCAATACCCCTGTAGCGGCCGAACCCTCGGGGGGCTACAATAGCACTTAGGACTCCATGACTTACTCTCATTAGTAGACCAGTCCAGTAAAGGATTGTGCAGTTTTAACCAAGGCAAACCTAAAACGACTGGAGAGGGTAAATTATTTAATACCACCAAATCCAAATTTTCTTGGTGAATGCCATTGCTAGTGAGGGGAAATGCAGCAACCTTGTGAGTAATGCATTTCAAAGGAGTGTTATCAATTGCAATCACAGAAATAGGTGATGACAAAGGTTTGGATTCCAATTTAAGTGTAGCATCGGCGTCTCTGCCCCGTTCTAGGCAGAGACGCCGTCCCTCTCACCTCCCCGCTCCTGGCGCGGCGTCCTCCAGCGCTTCTCTCCCCGCTGCTTCCGGCACGCGCTCCTTCCCCGGCAGTGTGCTTAGGGCGCGCGCGCGCTCCCCCTCTCTTAAAGGGACCGCGCGCGCCGTCCTAAGGAGTCCCCGGCCAATTGCCGGAGGACCTCCCATATAAAAGGCACCTCCTCCAAAATGGAGGTGCCCGAGCAATGTTGTAGCACTGTTCACTACTCTGCTTCAGCCCTCAGGTCCCGTTGCCAGTTACCTGCCAGATACCTGCCAGATTCCTGCCAGTCTGCTGTCTAATTCCTGCCTGATATCCTGCTACCTGCCTGCTAGCCTGAGGTCCGACGGTCTGCCTTCCAACTTCTGTCAGTCTGTCTAAGGACCAGCCTGCCCGCTCACCTGGGAGCGCACATCTTCTACCTGCCTGCTTGCCTGAGGTCCGACGGTCTGCCTTCCTACTCCTGTCAGTCTGTCTAAGGACCAGCTTGCCCGCTCACCTGGGAGCGCTCATCTGCTGCCTGTCTGCTAGCCTACCAGGAGGCTCTGCCGTCACGTGCTGTGACCACCCGCCTGTCCAGAGACTCCTGCCCACTCACCTGGGAGCGCTCATCTGCTACCTGTCTGTTGGTCTTCCTGGAGGCTCCGCCGTCACATGCTGTGACCACCCGATTATCCAGAGACTCTCGCCTGCTCACCTGGGAGCTCACGTCTATCATCTGCCGTCACAGGTCGTACCAATCCTTTACCCAGAGACTGCCCCGGTCACTTGCCGTGACCTCCTGCCCGTTCATCCAGAGACTGCCCCGGTCACTTGCCGTGACCTCCTGCCCGTTCATCCAGAGACTGCCCCGGTCACTTGCCGTGACCTCCTGCCCGTTCATCCAGAGACTGCCCCGGTCACTTGCCGTGACCTCCTGTCCGTTCATTCAGAGACTGTCCCAGTCACCTGCTGTGACTGCCTGCCCGTCTACCCTGGTCGCCACCCGCTCCCTTACAAGGACCGCCCCCTTGTATAGTAGCTCAGAGGTTCCGCCTCCCAGACCCGTTACAGTTTGCTCGGGCCATGGAACCCGGTGGCACCCAAGCTCCCTCGCTCTCGGACCTGTGTCATGAACTGTCCCGTCAGAGGTCCCAACAGGAGTCCATCCTGGGTCACCTGCGGAATGTCAATTCTCGCCTGGACACTCTGACTGCTCTGCCTGCAACCACCGCCAGTGCCATGACTCGCAATCCGGCAGCTCCACTGCCCACTAATAACATAGTATCCTACCCCGGACCCCGGCTTTCTGCACCTCCTTGTTTCGGAGGCGACTCCGCCCAGGCTCGGGGCTTCATAAATCAGTGCACCCTGCACTTTGAACTCCTGTCTCACCAGTTTAACTCCGACCGGGCCAAAATTGCCTTCATCATGTCCCATCTTACCGGAGAGGCCCTGGCCTGGCTAAATCCTCTATGGGAGAGAGGAGACCCCCTGGTGTCCGACTTGCCTGCCTTTCTCACGGCTTTCCGGAAAGTCTTCGACGAACCCGGACGGAAGACCTCATCCGCATCATCTCTGCTACGCCTCCGTCAGGGAAGTCTCACCGTGGGCCAATATGCCATACGGTTCCGTACCCTTGCCTCAGAGCTGGCTTGGGATAATGACGCTCTGGTTTCCGTCTTCTGGGAGGGTCTGTCCGGCCGTATTAAAGATGAACTTGCCGGTCGGGACATTCCTACCACTCTCGATGACCTAATAACTCTTGCCACCCGGATTGACCTGCGGTTCCAGGAGCGTGCCAAAGAGGTCACCCGTGAGAGGAGGTTTCCACGTCTAGCTCCTACTTTTCAGAAACCCGTCACTCCCTCCGTCTCTCCTGAGCCTATGCAGGTCGACCAGACTAAGATGGTCGGTTCTCGCCAAGAATCTCGCCGAGCCGAGGGAAGCTGTTTCTATTGTGGCAGTATGAAGCACTTCATCCGTTCCTGCCCGGAAAAGCCGGGAAACGCCAGTGTCTAGGACCACTCGGAGAGGTCGTCCTAGACAAAAGTAAGCCCTCTCTGTCTCTGACCTTACCGGTCTCTATTGCTTGGGGAGAAAACCGTCTCTTTGAACTCGCCCATCTGGATTCTGGAGCTGCTGGAAACCTCATCTCCCAGTCTCTGGTAGAGAGATACCATATTCCCACCAAGTCCCTGGCTGAACCATTGTCAGTCGCCTCCGTGGATGGAAGACTTCTCTCGGAGACCATCCTGCTCGTCACCGAACCCATAACCCTGCAGGTGGGAATGCTGCACTCTGAGGAGATCTCATTCCATGTGCTGTCCGGACTTTCTCACTCCCTGTTGCTAGGTCTACCTTGGCTCCAGACACATGAACCCGTATTGAACTGGCGGTCCGGTGAAGTACTCCAATGGGGTCCTGACTGCCATAGGACCTGCCTGGTCCCGGTCCGTCCACTTCGCCCTCAGCCTACTCCAGCTAACTTACCTGGTCTCCCGGCTCCCTACTGGCCCTATGCGGACGTCTTCGGTAAGAAGGAAGCTGAGACGTTGCCACCCCATAGGCCATACGATTGCCTGATCGACCTGGTACCTGGCACCACTCCTCCCCATGGGCGTATCTACCCGTTGTCTGCAGCCGAGACCCGAGCCATGTCTGAGTACATTGAAGAGAATCTGGCTAGGGGATTTATCCGAAAATCTACCTCCCCGGCTGGAGCCGGATTCTTCTTTGTCAAAAAGAAAGACGGCTCGCTACGTCCCTGTATTGACTACAGAGGACTCAATCTCATCACGGTAAAAAACAAATATCCCCTGCCACTCATCTCCAAATTGTTTGACCGTCTCAAGGGCGCCAGGATCTTCTCCAAGCTGGATCTACGAGGAGCGTATAATCTGGTCCGTATCCGTCAAGGAGACGAGTGGAAGACGGCATTCAATACCCGGGACGGTCACTACGAGTACCTTGTGATGCCCTTCGGTCTCTGTAATGCTCCCGCGGTCTTTCAGGAACTAGTCAACGACATCTTCCGTGACCTCCTGTACTCCTGCGTAGTGGTATACCTGGACGATATCTTGGTCTTCTCTCCGGATCTCCCCACACACCGGAGGGATGTTCGTCAGGTCCTGCTTAGGCTTCGGCAGAACCACCTTTACGCCAAATACGAGAAGTGCCTCTTCGATCAGACCTCCCTTCCGTTCTTGGGCTATGTCATCTCCCAAACAGGTCTGCAAATGGATCCCGAGAAGCTCTCTTCCGTTCTAAAATGGCCTCGTCCTGAAGGTTTGAAGTCGATACAGCGATTCCTGGGCTTCGCTAATTATTATCGTCTTTTCATCCCACACTTCTCGTCTCGGACTGCTCCCATATCTGCACTTACCCGTAAGGGGGCTAACCCCAGGACATGGTCGCCTGAAGCCGAGGAGGCCTTCCTTTCCCTAAAGAAAGCCTTCGCCTCTGCTCCCGTCCTGCACCGTCCGGACTGTAATAAACAATTCTACCTGGAGGTTGATGCCTCCTCCTCCGGAGCCGGAGCGGTGCTCACCCAGAAGTCTTCTACCGGGAGAATGGTAACGTGCGGCTTCTTCTCCAAAATCTTCTCCTCGTCGGAGCGCAACTACTCCATTGGAGACCGGGAATTGCTAGCCATCAAATTGGCACTGGGAGAGTGGCGCTATCTGCTTGAAGGGGCTCTCTACCCGGTAATTATCTACACGGATCACAAAAACCTGGCATATCTCCAAAATGCCCAGAGACTCAATCCTCGCCAGGCCCGGTGGTCGTTGTTTTTTGCCCGCTTCGACTTCATTCTTCATTTCCGTCCGGCGGACAAGAACGTCAAAGCTGATGCCTTGTCCCGGTCCTTCCTGTCCTCCGATCAAGAGGAGGAACCTACGCACATCATCGACTCCTCCAAGGTGATGAATGTGGCCCCCTTGGATCTGACTCGTCTTCCACCCGGTAAGACGTTCGTAGCTGTGCCAGATCGGGAGAGGGTTCTTCGCTGGGGACATTCTTCTAAACTAGCTGGCCATGCTGGCCAAAAGAAGACCTTCCAACTTATTACCCGGCATTACTGGTGGCCTACCCTGCGTAAGGACGTGGTAGACTTCGTCGCGGCCTATTCATCCTGTGCCCGTAACAAAGTTCCCCGACATCTACCTGCCGGCCATCTCCTGCCCCTTCCCGTACCTGCTGCTCCTTGGCAACACATCGCTATGGACTTTATCACCGACCTTCCAGTTTCTGCCGGTTGTACTGTCATTTGGGTTGTCGCTGACCGTTTTTCTAAGATGGCCCACTTCATTCCCCTGCCTGGTCTTCCGTCTGCACCCGAGCTGGCTAAAGACTTTATCCGCCACATCTTCCGTCTCCATGGTCTGCCCCTCCACATCGTGTCGGATCGTGGGGTTCAGTTCACCTCTCGCTTCTGGAGAGCCACATGTAAGCTGCTGGACATTACCCTGGATTTCTCCTCCGCTTACCACCCTCAGTCCAATGGTCAAGTGGAGCGGATCAATCAGATCTTGTCCAGCTACCTCCGGCACTTCGTTGATGCTCACCACTCGGACTGGGTGGATCTCCTACCATGGGCCGAGTTCTCTTATAACAACCATGAGAGCGAGTCCTCTTCCAAATCCCCGTTCTTTATAGTCGGTGGCCAACATCCCCGGATTCCACTTCCTGTCTCCGTTTCTGTGGACAACCCTGCTGCGGAGTCTCTTGTCAGCGAATTTTCTACTATTTGGGAGAGCACCAGGTCCGCTCTTCTTCTCTCCTCTGAGCGGATGAAGAGATATGCTGATAAGAGACGTCTGGATCCGCCCCAATTCCGTCCGGGAGACAAGGTTTGGCTCTCATCCAAACATGTGCGGCTCAAAGTACCCTCCTACAAGTTGGGTCCTCGATTCATCGGTCCCTTCGAAGTCCTCAGGCAAATTAACCCTGTGGCCTACAAATTAAAACTCCCGGCCACCCTACGGATCCCCAACTCCTTCCACGTATCTCTCCTCAAACCCGTTGTCTTTAACTTTTTTTCCAAAAATCCAGGTGCCCCTCCTGCTCCGGTTTCCGCTGATGACATCTTTGAGGTAGAGAGTATTCTGGCCTCCAAGAGGGTAAGAGGAAAAACCTTTTTTCTGGTAGATTGGAAGGGGTTTGGTCCTGAGGAGAGAACTTGGGAACCCAGGGAGAACATCAACGCCCCGCTTCTCCTTGAGAAATTTCTTTCTGACCAAAAAAAGAGGGGGCCTAAAGGGGGGGGTACTGTAGCATCGGCGTCTCTGCCCCGTTCTAGGCAGAGACGCCGTCCCTCTCACCTCCCCGCTCCTGGCGCGGCGTCCTCCAGCGCTTCTCTCCCCGCTGCTTCCGGCACGCGCTCCTTCCCCGGCAGTGTGCTTAGGGCGCGCGCGCTCCCCCTCTCTTAAAGGGACCGCGCGCGCCGTCCTAAGGAGTCCCCGGCCAATTGCCGGAGGACCTCCCATATAAAAGGCACCTCCTCCAAAATGGAGGTGCCCGAGCAATGTTGTAGCACTGTTCACTACTCTGCTTCAGCCCTCAGGTCCCGTTGCCAGTTACCTGCCAGATACCTGCCAGATTCCTGCCAGTCTGCTGTCTAATTCCTGCCTGATATCCTGCTACCTGCCTGCTAGCCTGAGGTCCGACGGTCTGCCTTCCAACTTCTGTCAGTCTGTCTAAGGACCAGCCTGCCCGCTCACCTGGGAGCGCACATCTTCTACCTGCCTGCTTGCCTGAGGTCCGACGGTCTGCCTTCCTACTCCTGTCAGTCTGTCTAAGGACCAGCTTGCCCGCTCACCTGGGAGCGCTCATCTGCTGCCTGTCTGCTAGCCTACCAGGAGGCTCTGCCGTCACGTGCTGTGACCACCCGCCTGTCCAGAGACTCCTGCCCGCTCACCTGGGAGCGCTCATCTGCTACCTGTCTGTTGGTCTTCCTGGAGGCTCCGCCGTCACATGCTGTGACCACCCGATTATCCAGAGACTCTCGCCTGCTCACCTGGGAGCTCACGTCTATCATCTGCCGCCACAGGTCGTACCAATCCTTTACCCAGAGACTGCCCCGGTCACTTGCCGTGACCTCCTGCCCGTTCATCCAGAGACTGCCCCGGTCACTTGCCGTGACCTCCTGCCCGTTCATCCAGAGACTGCCCCGGTCACTTGCCGTGACCTCCTGCCCGTTCATCCAGAGACTGCCCCGGTCACTTGCCGTGACCTCCTGTCCGTTCATTCAGAGACTGTCCCAGTCACCTGCTGTGACTGCCTGCCCGTCTACCCTGGTCGCCACCCGCTCCCTTACAAGGACCGTCCCCTTGTATAGTAGCTCAGAGGTTCCGCCTCCCAGACCCGTTACATTAAGTTTTTCCAAAAACCCCTTATCAATCACATTAAGTGTTGAACCACAATCGACAAATACCTGAAATTCAATCAAATCTTCCTGCAATGAGGTATTCCCTGAAAGAAATACTCCTGCAGAGCTTAAACAAGCAATATGGGCGTAAGTGACCTTTTTTTTTTTTCTTTACTTAAACGAAGCTCACAGTTCTTAATCAAATAGTCAGATTTACCACAAAAAAAACACAATCCCTTGGAAAACCTGCGGTATCTTTCCTGAGAGCGGAGTGACATCTCCCCAACCTCCATCGGTTCTCCGCCGTCCGAGCAGACCCTCTGGGGACTAGGAGCTGCCATTGCAGAATTTTTTTCATCATTAACCCAGGCACGCAGTCTCCTGTCCACACGTATAGCTAATTACATGGCTTCCTGCAAGGTTTCAGGTGCAGGAAATGCAATCAGCAGATCCTTAACCCTTTCACTTAGACCTGAAAGAAAAAAACATTTTAACGCCGAATCATTCCATTTCACTTCTGAGGACCACCTTCTGAAGTGTGTACAATAATTTTCAACATCACCTGACCCCTGATTCAAACGCTTCAGTTCTGTCTCAGCAGATGAGACTCGATCAGGATCATCATACAATAGCCCCATAGCAGAAAAAAAATCCTCCACTGACCTAAAACATGGATCATTATGTAGCGCCCCGAGGGTTCGGCCGCTATAGAGGTATTGCACCTCAACCAGAGGTGTGATATTCCACTCCCGGGTAAGGATGGAGTGTGGACCAGGGCTCAGTTAGCTGCATGCATCACACACACCCCATTTCCGGGGGACAGCTCAACGGTGCTCCCATTAGTACAGTAATGCAGGCACGACAGATCATGTCCCTGGCTGGAATGGGGAGGGGGGAGGAAAACCCAGTGATGTAGGAGCAGGAGGGGACGGTTTCTGGGCATAGGTAGGAGCCCATTGGTTGCAAGTCACCTGGGCTCATACACAGAGAGGGAAGTATATAAGGTGGGCACCATCTTAGTTCTGGGTCAGTTCAGTCAGAGAAGAAGGGAGAGAAGGAGTTCAGCCAGAGAGGGCTGACAAGGAGCTGTGGCTCAGTCTGGGCACAGCTCCACGAGGCAGGCCTAGAGTGAAGGCCAGAGCCAGAAGAAAGGAACAGAAAGGAACAGAAACAGAAAGGAACAGAACACCAAGAGCGGCCCAAAGACACGAAGGCAGAAGGAACCCTAAGGACCCAGGAGATTAAGGGAGATGGGTTGGCAGAACAGGGTACCGGATCCCAATTTGGCGGAGGCGACTAATCCTTAACCAAGAACCGGTGGTCGTGATCATTTACTGGTGTGACCCCTCACTACACCTTCTAGAAAGGCACACCACATAGGGTCAGGGAATTGGGCACTCAGCCCTCCCAGGAGAAGATCCGAGGCAGCTGGACAGGAGTAGTGTCACTGGTGGGGCACGGCTGACGAAAAGATAGAAGGGAGTCCTGTGCCACACTCCGGAATTAAATGGGGGTTGGTCGAGCCCCCTGCCTGGTGGACGCAGCACGGCTCAGGCGTTCCTACCTGTGCACAAGTGACCTGGATGAGAGCTGTGAGTAAAGAACCTGAACTGCAACACCTTGTCTCTGTGCTTTCTCACCGCATACAGCACTACTAGTACTGGGATGCCCGTGCACCATCACTCCCATCATCCACACTTACTGCCCTGAGGCTATACTCCTCCTGTGGGGAGTTATCCCATTCTCTGCTGCGCACACAACAACAGCCTCAGCGGTCTGCCTCATAGCGGCGGTACACCTTGACCGCGATCCACGGGTGGCGTAGTCGGACAATTAACCTAAAACTTATAAAAGACCGCTACTGGTTTGACCACCCTGAGCCACGGGACCGGGTCGCCGCCACGGAGACTACAATCCCCAGAGACCCGGCTCCGGGTAAACCACACACGTGTACACGCTGTTATGTTCTGCTACCAAAGCTAAGGAAAGAGAGGAGATCTGTCCCTACTATAGGACTCAGCTGAATCCCTACGATGTAACAGGGAACCTGATCCTGCGATCAGACCTGCTAAAGTCCTAATCTAGTCTGTACGGAGACCTATAGATGTGGGGAGGGAATCCCTACAAGTACTAAGGACTGGGAGGAATATGGGACACCTCCTAACAGAAATAGTAGCAGACAGACGAACAAACAAAATAGATAGAACATAGAGGTCCGTAGACCAAGCAAACTAACAGAGTTAGATACAGAGCACAGGCTAGCTAGAAAGTAGATATACAATGAAGTCCAGCAAAGCCAGAAGGGCGGAGCAGGATTAAATAGGCCAACAAGGTCATGTGACCAGCAAAGGAAAAAAAACCTAACAGCAAGGTTCTAACAGTACCCCCCCTTCTAAGAGGATCCTCCGGATCCCCTAGGACCAGGCTTATCAGGAAATCTCCTGTGAAACGCTCTGATAAGTCTGGACGCGGAAACATCATCTGACCTCACCCAAGAGTTATCCTCGGGTCCGAAACCTTTCCAGGCCACAAGATACTGCAAACTACCTCTATACCGTCTAGAGTCAAGGATGCGAGAAATTTCATATTCCCCGTCCTCCACCACCGGAGGAACAGAGGCAGAGGCGTCACCATCCGACACAACAGCTTTTTTTAACAGAGAGACATGAAAGACCGGATTAATTCTCCAGGAGGTAGGAACCTCCAACCTAACAGCAGATTGGTTGACAACCTGAAGCACCTTAAAGGGCCCTACAAACTTGGGACCCAATTTCTTAGAAGGAATCCTCAACCGCAGATTCCTAGAGGACAACCAAACCATGTCACCAACAGCGAACAAAACCTCCTGTCGTTTCCTATCAAAGTAGTCTTTAGATTTTCTGTTGGCCTCCTGAAGATTACCACGCACATCCATCCAAACTCTTTCCAAATCACCGGAAAAATTCTCCTCCTCAGGCACGGCAGATCCCAACTTGGAGAACGACCCAAACGACGGATGTCTCCCAGAACAACAAAAAAAAGGCGAACAACCAGCAGAAGAAGATGTATGATTGTTCAGAGCAAATTCGGCAAGTGGCAGAAACTCAGACCACCCCTCTTGATTGTCTGCCACAAAACAACGCAAGAACTGCTCAACATCCTGGTTTTTCCTTTCTGTCTGGCCATTAGATTCAGGATGATATCCGGACGAAAACGACAAATGAATTCCCAACCTGTCACAAAAGGCACGCCAAAAACGAGCCACGAACTGAGGACCCCTATCAGAAACAATGTCAGTAGGAACGCCATGAAGTCTGACAATTTCCTTGACAAAGGCCTTAGCGAGAGTTTTAGCGCAGGGCAGTTTGACGAAGGGAACCAAGTGACACATCTTGCTAAAACGGTCCACGACCACCCAGATGACAGTAAAACCCTCAGAGGGGGGAAGGTCAGTTATAAAGTCCATAGCCAAATGTGTCCAAGGAGCACTGGGGACCTCCAAAGGACAAAGCAACCCCGCAGCAGGAGTATGTGAGGACTTAGATCTAGCACATATAGTACATTGGCGCACCCACTTAATGACTTCCTTCTGCCATCCAGGCCACCAAAAACTGCGACCCACCAGTCTCTTGGTCTCAGAGATTCCGGGATGACCTGCCAACCGAGATTCGTGACACTCAACAAACAAATCTCTCCTAAAGGTCCCAGGCACAAACAACCTCCCATGAGGAGTGTTAGATGGGGCATTCTCCTGAGCTTTAAGAATCTCATCTTCCAAAACGGAGTCTAAAGCAGCTATCACAACACCTTCTTGTAAAATGTTCTCCTCTTTCTCACCACCGACTATGGGAGAAAAACTGCGAGACAAGGCATCCGCCTTAACATTCTTAGTACCAGGGATGTAAGTAACGGAGAAATTAAACCGCGAGAAAAACAGTGCCCACCTAGCCTGACGGGCATTCAGGCGCTTGGCAGCATCAAGATATATCAGATTTTTATGATCCGTAAGAACCTGAACGGGAAATTCCGCACCTTCCAAGAAGTGGCGCCAGTGTTCAAATGCGAGTTTAATAGCCAATAATTCCCGATTACCAATATCGTAATTCAGTTCAGTCTCCGAAAATTTTTTTGAAAAAAAGGCACAGGGATGTAATCCATCCCCGTTATCCTGAGACAATACTGCGCCAACCCCCACAGAGGAAGCATCAACCTCAACCAAAAACGGCCTAGTAACATCAGGCTGCATAAGGATGGGAGCAGAGGTGAACCTCTCCTTGAGATACACAAAAGCTTCAATGGCCTCAGAAGACCACTGAACCGCATCAGCACCTTTCCTGGTGAGATCAGTCAGAGGTTTGACAATACTAGAAAATTTTTTTATGAATTTTCTATAGTAATTGGCGAAACCCAAAAACCTCTGTATCGATTTCAAACCAATAGGCCTAGGCCATTCCTGCACAGCCTGAACCTTAACCGGATCCATCTCAAAACCTTTGCTGGAGATAATGTAGCCCAAAAAACTAATTCTCTGTACAGCGAACTCACATTTCTCCAGCTTAGCAAAAAGCGAATTGTCCATTAATAACTGTAATACCTCACGCACGCTCCGCCAATGAGACTCCAGATCTGGCGAATAAATCAAAATGTCATCCAAATACACAACCACATTTTTACCGATCAAAGGTCTAAGGATGTCATTTATCAGATTCTGAAAAAATGCAGGAGCATTAGTAAGACCAAAAGGCATAACCAGATTCTCAAAATGACCCACAGGAGTGTTAAAAGCAGTCTGCCATTCATCACCCTCCTTCATGCGCAACAGATTGTATGCCCCCTTAAGGTCAATTTTAGAGAACCACTTGGCCCCCAATAACTGGTTAAACAGATCAGGAATCAATGGCAGTGGGTAAGGATTGCGTACCGTAATTTTGTTAATCTCACGAAAATCCAGACAAGGACGTAAACCGCCGTCCTTTTTTTTTACAAAAAAAAATCCAACCGCCACAGGAGACTTAGAGGGCCTAATGTGACCGGCGGCCAAGCTTGTCTGTATGTATTCCTCCAAAGCCTTCCTCTCAGGAATAGTAAGGTTAAATAAACGACTCTTAGGAAGAGTCGCTCCAGGGACAAATTCAATAGAACAATCATAGTCTCTATGGGGAGGCAAAACCTGCTATTCCTTCTCAGAAAAAACTCTCCAAAAATCCTGAATAGGAACAGGCAATTCTCCCCTATCCAAAGCTGCAATACGCCCGTTACAACACTTGTCATAACATTTATGGCTCCAGGATTTAATTTCACTGGTAGACCAATCCAGTACAGGATTGTGAAATTTTAACCAGGGCAAACCCAATATTACTGGAGAAGGCAAGTTATTCAACACTACCAAATCCAATTTCTCATGGTGAACACCATTAATAGTGAGAGGAAATTCACTGACCTTGAGAGTAATATTCTTCAAAGGGGAGCCATCCACAGAAACCACAGCAATGGGGGATGATAAAGGTTCAGGTTTTAAATTGAGTTTTTCCACGAATCCCCCATCAATTACATTCAGTGTAGACCCGCAATCAACAAACACCCGAAATTCCATCAATTTTTCCTGAGCAATCGTGGAAGCAGCTAAAAATATACCCTTGGAATTTAAACAGGCAATACGGGCGTGACTGACCATTTTTTTTTCTTTCTTCATACGAAGCTCACAGCCTTTAATCAAATGACCAGATTTTCCGCAATAGAAACACAAGCCTTCCGAAAAACGACGGTCTTTTTCTTGAGAGCGAGGTGCCACCGATCCAATCTCCATCGGTTCACCACTGTTAATACACACATTATCATAACCAGAAACTGACATAGCAGAGGATTTGCTCTCATTAACCCTAGCACGCAGTCTTCTATCCACCCGTATAGCTAATTGCATAGCCTGTTGCAAATCCTCAGGTGTAGGATAAGCAATTAGCAGGTCTTTAACCCTTTCACTGAGCCCAGCAAGAAATAGACTTTTCAGAGCAGAATCGTTCCACCCTGTTTGAGTGGACCAACGACGAAAATGTGTACAATATTTTTCCACATTACCCGATCCTTGTTTTAAACGTCTCAACTCAGTCTCAGCTGATGCGACACGGTCAGGATCATCATATAATAGTCCCAAAGCAGAAAAAAAACTATCCACTGATCTGAAGCATGAATCACTAGGTTGCAAAGAAAAGGCCCACTCCTGAGGCTCTTTGCGCAAAAGTGACATTATGAACCCTACGCGCTGGGATTCATCCCCAGAGGACTTAGGTCTCAAACGAAAATACAATAAGCAAGCATTTTTAAATGAAAAAAATTCTCGGTGTTCACCAAAAAATAAATCCGGCAAACATACCTTAGGCTCCAAGAAATGTGCTCCAGGACAGTTACTCACGTGCTGACGGAGCTCGGCCACCTCCAGAGAGAGTCCCTGCAGGCGATGAGCCAAATCCTGAACCGACACCATGATGGAACAGAAAAATCTTTCCTTAGAGAATTTGCTGGCTGGACTTACTGTTATGTTCTGCTACCAAAGCTAAGGAAAGAGAGGAGATCTGTCCCTACTATAGGACTCAGCTGAATCCCTACGATGTAACAGGGAACCTGATCCTGCGATCAGACCTGCTAAAGTCCTAATCTAGTCTGTACGGAGACCTATAGATGTGGGGAGGGAATCCCTACAAGTACTAAGGACTGGGAGGAATATGGGACACCTCCTAACAGAAATAGTAGCAGACAGACGAACAAACAAAATAGATAGAACATAGAGGTCCGTAGACCAAGCAAACTAACAGAGTTAGATACAGAGCACAGGCTAGCTAGAAAGTAGATATACAATGAAGTCCAGCAAAGCCAGAAGGGCGGAGCAGGATTAAATAGGCCAACAAGGTCATGTGACCAGCAAAGGAAAAAAAACCTAACAGCAAGGTTCTAACACACGCGGCCCAGGGGGCGAGTCAACTTTGGCGTAGTCGGCAGGATCGTTACCAACCCGCCACAAACGGGTATTGCGCGCCTGAAAAGAGACTGTTTTGTAGTATTAAAGATGGCGCCCGCCCCAGAAGAACGAGCGCCATAATGTGCGCGCCAAAAGACAACAGGAAGCCACCTCCCATTGTGGGCCAGGTCCCAGAATGGCGCCAAAGAAGGAGCCCACCCCCATCAGCCATGAGTGCGGCTGTAGAGATGTCCATCAACGTGGGGGGGCTGCCCCTGAAGGTGATTGTCAGCAGGTGGCCCCAAGACCACCCCCAATGGGTCGGACAGGAAAGAAAACTGTGGGGCAGGGTGCGGTCTGGAGCAGTCTGGACATACCGCACCCGGGAATGGAAGGAGCACCACACCCCACCAGCACCCTGGCCCGTAGCCTGCTGCAGGCTGAACCGCCATGCAGCCTGACAGAGTTGCTGGCACAGCTCCCCAGAGACCCGGAGCGTGCGCAAGCCGCGCTAGAAGACCTGGACTGGAGGATGGTCCGGGCGCAGCGGGACGTGATCGCCGGGTGGAAGGAGGAGTTGGCCCGGCAAGCCATGACCCGACCGCAGGAGGCGCTACCACCGCCCAGCCGCATGCCTGCCTCCGAGGGCGGTGAAGGTGGACCGGGGTCCGGGGACGCCGCCGCGGAGGAGACCGCAACAACTGAGGCAGGTAACGGGGACGTCACCACCCCCAGCCCTGAAACCGAGAGCCTACCTGAGCCTCCCGTTGCAAGGCCTGAAGCCCCGGGGAACCGCACCTGTTGCCACGCCTCCGCCGCTACCAGCTAGGCCTCAGGCTGCAAGCGCTGCTGTCACGCCCCGCCCCTCGCCGTGCCCTTTAACCCCGGGTGCGATAAAGAGACAGGCGCCACAGGCCGGGTCGCAAGGCCTAGCGCACCCGGGCGTCACTCCCTCACCAGCGCCCCCTTCCTTGACTGCGCCGCTCCCGGGCACGACCAGCAGACGACCACCGGCCTGGTCGCAAGGCCGAGTGCCCCCGGGCGCTTCTCTCCACCCGGGGCCCCCTGCCATACTACCCCTGGGCGCCGATCTGTTCACTCAGCACACTGGCCGGATGGACTGCCCCAGGTATGGCCGGCCGACCTGATCAGCAGCCGTCCATGGAGAGACCAGCCTCCGCGTGAACCCCTGATACCAGCTCCGGAGCCCAGAGAAATAACACATCCCCCACTAGAGGACGCCCAGTTCGAGTGGGACCCTTCTGGAGAAAACCTAATGGGGTTCACCCAGGAAACCCGGGCGGACGCAGCCCGTCGACTGGAGTCCTGCCGCCAGCAGTTGGTGACATTTGAGAGGGAGCGGCGTACCAGGGAGGAGCGGCTCCAAGCACGGAGTGCGGAGCAAAAGAGGAGAGCCCGACAGGATCCCCAAGCCGCCCGCGGTCCCCTAGTCATCGGGACCATGGTGAAATTTCAGATGGAGCGCGGCTGGGGCTTCATCAGAGATCCTGAGACCACCGACGACGTCTTTGTGACCCGAAGGGACGTCGAGAGCCACCTGCCAGAGGGACATCGCGGACGAGATCTGTACCCTGGTGATGTGGTCACCTACGCCCGGCACAAGGGCGCAAAGGGATTGTACGCCCTCCACGTTCACCGGCTAACGGAGGAAGAGCTGCAGTACCACTCAGACACCGAGTACCAAGAGGGTCCGGATGGGCCTGAAGATTACCCGGAAGAAGGTGCGCAAGGAGGACACCGCTACTCAAAAGTGGCAGCGCACAAATGTAAATAGTTACCCGTCCGGGTATCAGAACTGTTGTAGAGCTGTTTCCACTGAAAGAGTGGTCCGCGTTGGGACTGTTATGAGACTGTTACCTGTTTGAAAGTTTCCCCCTATATCCCTTATCTGGCTGGGGACTGAGAACAGCCATCCCCTTCCCTACCTGGCCGAGGACTGCGAGCGGCCATCCTGTACATAGTTGCGCTTCCTAAAGCGCCCCTACTGGTTTTATAAAAAGACTGCAACGTCTACCTCACAAGAAGTTGTTGCACCCTTCAGAAGAAAAAGAATACCTGGTCGCAAGTTGCACAGCGGCCAGTACCCAAGAATATGTTTTACTTGAGAATGTTTTATACTGAAAAGTTTTATATGCTGCTGAAAGAGTTTTATGATATTTTATATGTGTGAAGAAAGTCTTGTAATACTTGTTAAAAGAGAAAAGTGTACCAGTAACGTTGAAAGAGAAAAGTGCCTCCCATAAAGGGAGGGGTTAAATGGTTATTGTCTTATATGCGAATGCATTCTAAAAATTTTGCATGTTTTTGAATTGTCTTAACTCTTTTCCAGCCCGAGGACGTGCTGTGGTTTACCAGGGGGGAATGTAGCACCCCGAGGGTTCGGCCGCTACAGGGGTATTGCACCTCAACCAGAGGTGTGATATTCCACTCCCGGGTAAGGATGGAGTGTGGACCAGGGCTCAGTTAGCTGCATGCATCACACACACCCCATTTCCGGGGGACAGCTCAACGGTGCTCCCATTAGTACAGTAATGCAGGCACGACAGATCATGTCCCTGGCTGGAGGGGGGAGGAAAACCCAGTGATGTAGGAGCAGGAGGGGACGGTTTCTGGGCATAGGTAGGAGCCCATTGGTTGCAAGTCACCTGGGCTCATACACAGAGAGGGAAGTATATAAGGTGGGCACCATCTTAGTTCTGGGTCAGTTCAGTCAGAGAAGAAGGGAGAGAAGGAGTTCAGCCAGAGAGGGCTGACAAGGAGCTGTGACTCAGTCTGGGCCCAGCTCCACGAGGCAGGCCTAGAGTGAAGGCCAGAGCCAGAAGAAAGGAACAGAAACAGAAAGGAACAGAAACAGAAAGGAACAGAACACCAAGAGAGGCCCAGAGACACGAAGGCAGAAGGAACCCTAAGGACCCAGGAGATTACGGGAGACGGGTTGGCAGAACAGGGTACCGGATCCCAAGTTGGTGGAGGCGACTAATCCTTAACCAAGAACCGGTGGTCGTGATCATTTACTGGTGCGACCCCTCACTACACCTACTAGAAAGGCACACCACATAGGGTCAGGGAATTGGGCACTCAGCCCTCCCAGGAGAAGATCCGAGGCAGCTGGACAGGAGTAGTGTCACTGGTGGGGCACGGCTGACGAAAGGATAGAAGGGAGTCCTGTGCCACACTCCGGAATTACCTGGGGGTTGGTCGAGCCCCCTGCCTGGTGGACGCAGCACGGCTCAGGCATTCCTACCTGTGCACAAGTGACCTGGATGAGAACTGTGAGTAAAGAACCTGAACTGCAACACCTTGTCTCTGTGCTTTCTCACCGCATACAGCACTACTAGTACTGGGACGCCCATGCACCATCACTCCCATCATCCACACTTACTGCCCTGAGGCTACACTCCTCCCATGGGGAGTTATCCCATTCTCTGCTGCGCACACAACACCAGCCTCAGCGGTCTGCCTCGCAGCGGCGGTACACCTTGACCGCGATCCACGGGTGGCATAGTCGGACAATTAACCTAAAACTTATAAAAGACCGCCACTGGTTTGACCACCCTGAGCCACGGGACCGGGTCGCCGCCACGGAGACTACAATCCCCAGAGACCCGGCTCCGGGTAAACCACACACGTGTACACGCGGCCCAGGGGGCGAGTCAATTAGGTTGGAGAGAAAAGGCCCACCCCTGTGGTTCCTTGCGCAAAAGTGACATGATAAACCCAATGCGCTGTGTTTCATTCCCAGAGGACTTTGGTCTCAAACGAAAATATAATAAAGAAGCATTTTTAAAGGAAAAAAAATCTTGCTGTTTACCATAAAAAATATCAGGGAGTCCTACCTTGGGTTCCACAAAATGCGCTCCAGGACAGCTACTCACGTGTTGCCGGATCTCGGACACCTCCAGAGACAATCCCTGCAGGCGTTGAGCCAAATCTTGAACAGAAACCATACTGATCCCCGTATTTCTTTCCTAAAGTTTTTTTTTTGTTTGGGCTGGACTTACTGTTATGATCTGCAACATAAACTAGGGAAAGAAGGGGAGAGCTGTCCCTACAGTAAGATTAAGCTGAGTCCCTACGTTGTAGCGGGTGACCTGTTCCTTGTGAACAGACCCGCCTTCGTCCTCGGCTAGTCTGAACGGAGACCTATAAAGAAAGGGAGGGGTCCCTAAAAGAACTAAGGACTGGGACAAAAATGGGACACCTCCTAACAGAAGTTGTTGCAGAGCAAAAGATAAATTGACAAAAGTACTAGAGGTCCAGAGGATCAAGCAAACTAGAGATAGATAGGCACCAAAATCACCTGGCTAGAGAGACAGTCAAAACAACACTGGAGTCCAGCAAGGCCAGAAGGGCGGAGCTGGAATATATAGGAAGATGGTCACGTGACCGCAAAACACAAGATAGAAACAAAAACAAACAGGAGGGTTCTAACATTAGGTCCTTTTTAGGATTTTGTGGATACTACCGAAGATTTGTACCCCAGTACTCTCGGATTGCGAAGCCGTTAACTGCTCTTACCCAGGGGTATCCCCCTTCCGGCAGGACAGCCCATTCCTCAAGGTCAGGAAAGAGGGTCTACTTCCGAGTTAATGAACTTTTTGGGAAAAGATGGACACCTTTATGCGACGAGGCATTCGAGAAACTGAAGTCATGTTTGACCCAAACTCCAGTGTTGGCCTATGCAGACCCCAGTAAACCATATGTGTTACATGTAGATGCTTCTCTCGATGGACTAGGAGGGATTATCTATCAGGACCATGATGGCTGTCTACGTCCCGTTTACTACATTAGTCAAGGATTGACTCCCAGTGAACGCAACTACCCAGCTCACAAATTGGAGTTTCTGGCTTTGAAATGGGCTGTAGTGGACACGCTGCATGACTACCTCTATGGGGTACACTTCGTGGTTCATACTGACAACAATCCATTAACCTACGTGAGAACCACCGCAAAACTGGATGCCACGGGGTACCGGTGGCTTGCCGCACTCTCTTTGTATGATTTCAGCTTAAAGTATCGACCGGGAATCAGTAACATTGATGCAGACACACTCTCTCGCCTGCCTAGGGAACCTTTAAATGAGGAAGAAGAAGGAGGATGGATAGAGATCCCTGCCCCTGAGGTGAAGACTCTGTGCCATACACATCAAACTAATGCCCTCCCTATGCAGTGCTGCGCTAAATTCTTAGGAGTATCCAATGAAGCGCTCCCATTGTTGTACTGCCGAGTGACAAATGTGAATTCAGACTCTCTCCCTCAACTGACTCTTAATCAAGTCAGAAAGGCGCAGCAGGAGGATCGATCAGTGGGGGTAGTCCGATGGTGGGTTAAGAGGGGCTGGAGGCCTGAAAAGAATGCATTAAGAACAGAGGAGTTTGTCCTGCTGACTCGGCAGCTAGAGTCTCTAGTAGTAAGAAATGGACTACTATACCGGGAGGCAAAGTGCCAGAAGGGAGGAGTCCGCAGACAGCTGGTGTTACCCACCCGGTTTTGGAGGATGCTCATGAAGTCCCTGCATGATGACCATGGACATCTTGGCATCGAGAAGACCACGAGTCTTGTGGCCGACTGATTTTACTGGCCTCGCATGGAAGCGGATATTGAAGAATACTGCAAATCATTCTCCCGGTGTGTGTTGAGAAAAACCTTGCCTTTGAGAACAGCCCCCCTTGTGAACATTACCAGTGATGGCCCACTTGAGCTAGTGTGCATTGATTTCCTCTCCATCGAGCCTGATGAAAGCAATGTCAGTAATGTGTTAGTGGTCACTGACCATTTCACCCGATATGCCCAAGCCTACCCCACTAAAGATCAAAGGGCAATTACTGTGGCAAAAACACTATGGGAGAAGTTCTTCGTACATTACAGGCTGCCTACCCGCATCCATACCGATCAAGGAAGAGATTTTGAAAGTAGACTAATCAAGGAGCTATGCGCTCTCTGTGGGATCAAGAAATCCAGAACCACACCATATCACCCCAAGGGGACCCTCAACCTGAGAGATTCAATCGTACCCTTCTGAACATGTTAGGCACTTTGGATCCCAGGAAGAAGGGACACTGGAGCAGGCATGTGAGCCAGTTGGTTCATGCCTACAATTGCACCACGAATAAGTCAACTGGATACTCTCCTTATTTCCTCATGTTTGGAAGAAAAGCCCGACTACCAGTGGATATTAGTTTTGGGACATCCATTGACCATTCTAATGGGAAGACCTACTTAAAATATGTGTCCCAGCTAAAAGAAGATTTGACAAAAGCTTACAGATTGGCAGAGCAGGCCTCTGGTCGGTCAGGGAAGCGTAATAAGACTCGCTACGACTGTAGGGTTCGAGAACAAGTTTTACTGCCTGGAGATAGATTCCTTATTCAACTTCTGGGCCTTCCTGGGAAGCACAAGCTTGCTGATCAGTGGTGTCCTGACCCTTATGTGGTGATGGAGAAGTTGCCCGGTGTTTCGGCCTACAGAGTGAAGCCCGAGAATGGGGGCGGAGCTGTCAAAACATCATTGACACCATCTGTTGCCTGTGGGAAAAAATATCCCTTTACCCCCATTGCCAGCTCAAGGAGGTCATACAACCCTTCCGTGCAATAGGAGAAGTCGTAGGTGTCACAAACCACCCCAGCCTGGGGTTGCCTCAGGAGGAAGTGACAGCGAGTCTGGGGATGAATGGGGACCCGACGGTCAATGGAGCTACCGGTGGACCGAGGACCCATGCCCCATGGGCGCGGACCCTGTAAACCAGACTCCTGAAGTAGAAACAAAGAAAAGTGACATTTGTCAGGAGGCGAGTGCACCCTGCCCACAATTGGGGGAAAGTTCATAAGAGGGACATTTATTGAATGAAGAGATCCACCTGGAGGAGCCCGTTCTTGATAGACAAGAGTCGGGGGCTGAGGAGGGGGCCCCCTCAGTACACACTCATCCCAAACGGGACACTAGGCCACCCATGATGCTGACCTATGATAGAATGGGACATACCACTGAGGTCCCCAGGCTGATACACCCTAATTCAAATTCTGTTTGGCCTTATTTCCCAGTATCTCCCATGTGTCCAGGTGGTGGTTTGTGTGCATGTAAATTTGGTGTTAGTTAGGATGCCTTAACCCCCTTTGATGTTTCAGGTGGTGAGTCCTCATGTCCTGATGGGACACTTTCAATGACTCACCAGGGGGAGAATGTAACACTTGCACATGGAACTGTCAGATCAGCTACTGGTATACTGGGACTTACAGACACTAAGAAGAGCTTTGCAGCTGCTGTTAAACAGGGACCTACAGACATTAATCGTTTTTCCCCTGAGCTGCAGTGGACTACAATTCCCAGGGACCCTTGTTTCAGTCAGATGACACAGCCTGGAAGGATCGAAGGAGAGAGAGTGGATTGGAGGAGGAGGGACTAGCTGGAGGGAGCTGGGCAGGAAGTGAAAGTAAAAGTTCAGAGGAAAGAGAGCGTGGCAGCTTGCTGTGAAAGACGGAGCGCTGTGGATTTGTATTCCTCTACGCTGCAGAGTGTTGCCGTCCCCTCTGATATACCCGCGCTACTGGAGAGAGCGCGGCCTTGTCACCCTGTGAAGCAATTGACATCAAGGACTCGGAGAGTTCTGCCAGCTCTCCCACCATATAAAGGGCTGAATCCTGCCGCCCCCAGCTGGTGTCCAGAGAAACTTACGACCGTTTGAGACGCACCGTGAGTGCCCTTCTGAGACTTGTGGTTCTTCCAGCGCTATTTACAGTGAGTACACTACAACCCAGACTATTGACATTAATATTCATCTAAGTGCACCAATGGTTATAATTTGCGCGCCAACATCCACGGCAACTGGGCCCCAACGTTTGGACTGAGTTAATACAAAAAAGGGAAAACCTGCTACATTATATTTGCAGGGTTGGGGTAGAATTAGATTGTGATGTGTATATGACTTTTACAGAGCACCGTTACTGGTATTGTATGTTATTTCTTTAAATCCACCTCATTTCTGCTGCATAGCAATAAACCTGTTAAACAGTTTTACTCCTGTTCCGGGTGCGTGTGTACTGAGCTGTGGCAGGGGCTTCCCGAATCAGTCCCTGGTAGAAGATAACAGTCCTTCTGCAGTCCCAGTGAGAGCTCCAATCAAGATTCGGGTGGAGGCACTGCGCCCTAGAGAGGTGAGACCCCCCATAAGACCCAGCGTACCGTGGTAGCTCTAAAGGGGTGTTACATACAAAATCCCTGACTTTGCGCAGGTGTACCTAGAAGAATTGATGCTGTTTTAAAGTGAAAAGTTGGTCACACCAAATATTGATTGGATCTAGATTTTTCGTTTGTTCATTCACTTGTATTTTGTTAATTGATTAAATAAATCATTAACATTTCTATTTTTGAAGCGTTCTTACTTTACAGCATTTTTTCTACACCTTTCTAAAAATTATTTTTACGTGATTGTGTCTTTTATTTGCTCATTAATAATCTGATATATCTTTTGGTATTTTGTGTATAGTTGTTTTTTTGCTGTTGGGGTAAATTGTAGGATATTGTCACGCTGTCTCAGTATACTGGAGGTAGGGGGCCTAAGCTGACCCTAAGCTGGGGCCCTGACTAATCCCTCAACCTGGAGGTACTGTTAAAGGTACAGAGGTCCAGGCCGCCAGCGTAACCCCTACCTCCTGAGGATCCCTGCACCTAAGTAATCTAGTCCTGAGAAGGACCCCGATCACAACAAAAGGGGACAAGAAATAATATGCCCACACACAGTACTTAGACGAACGAGACAGTACAAGGGAAAAACCAAAACCACCTTGCATACAACAACTACACAACTACAACAGAGGGAACACCAACGGGAAAGGAGATAAATGATAAAGCGAGGAAGGGAAAATACACTCCAAGTACACTTATCTCAGAAACTCCAAACACCACGATCCGCTCTGTAAGTCTGAATGAAATGCTTTCACCGACACTTCCCAAACAGACCAGCAGGCATTTGAAGGAGTCTCACTACAGAAGTATTGATTGCAGCTGGGCGAGGCTGGACCTCGTCTAGCACAGAGAGAGAGAGAATTAACTCCCTCACTGCCGAAAAACACAAAGCACCAACAAGTCAGCTGCGAGAAGTCAGGCTGTGTACTCGTGACGATCTTCGTGGCGACACACCCGTGACAGTACCCCCCCTTCTACGAGGGGCCTCCGGACCCTCAGGGCCAGGTTTATCCGGGTGAGTCGTGTGGAAGGCCCGAACTAATCGGTCTGCGTTAATATCCGACGCAGGAACCCACATCCTCTCCTCAGGACCATACCCTTTCCAATGAACCAGGTACTGAAGGGACCGGCGATTAAAGCGTGAATCGATGACCCTCGATACCTGGAACTCCAAGTTACCATTGACCACCACTGGAGGGGGAGGTAAAGGTGACGGTACCACCGGCGCCACATACCTCTTAAGCAATGATCTGTGGAACACGTTGTGAATTTTAAACGTAGGGGGGAGGTCAAGACGGAATGCCACCGGATTAATAATAGAACTGATTCTGTACGGCCCGATGAACCTGGGACCCAGTTTCCAGGAGGGAACCTTAAGTTTAATATTCCTGGTAGACAACCATACCCGATCGTTCACACTTAGGTCCGGACCAGACACTCTCCTCCTATCAGCCATACGTTTGTATCGGTTCCCCATAGTATTCAGATTCTTCAGCACCCCTCTCCATACTGAAGCGATTGATGAGGAAAATCGTTCCTCCTCAGGAACCCCCGAAGAGCCCCCCCTACTGAAAGTACAAAACTGGGGGTGAAAACCATATGCCCCAAAAAACGGGGACTTACCAGTGGACTCGCTCCGCCTATTATTAAGAGCAAACTCTGCCAGAGGTAAGAAAGAAGCCCAGTCCTCCTGGTTCTCTGACACAAAACACCGGAGATATGTCTCCAAGCTCTGGTTCATACGTTCCGTCTGACCATTGGTCTGAGGATGAAAAGCCGATGAGAATGACAAATGCATCCCCCGCCGTGCACAAAACGCCTTCCAGAACTTGGACACAAACTGAGACCCCCGATCAGACACCACCTCGGAGGGTACCCCGTGAAGCCTCACAATCTCCCCAATGAACACCTGCGCAAGAGTTTTAGCATTAGGGAGAGCCAGAAGAGCGATAAAATGTGCCATCTTGCTGAACCTGTCCACTACAACGAGTATGACCGTTTTACCCGAAGACGGAGGGAGGTCCGTAATAAAGTCCATAGACAGATGAGTCCAAGGACGCTCCGGGATCTTCAAAGGTAAGAGGGCCCCAGACGGACGGGTATGTGAGGTCTTAGAGCGCGCACAAACCCCACAGGACGCGACAAAAGTTACCACCTCCTTATGTAAGTTAGGCCACCAAAACCGACGCGAGAGGAGATCCACAGTTGCTTTACTCCCCGGGTGTCCTGCAAAAACTGAGTTATGGTGTGCCTCGATCACCTTTTGTCGCAACTGATCTGGAACAAACAGTCTCCCCGGAGGTCCAACAGGGGCGTCCCCCTGAGCCTCCAATACCTCCTCCTCCAGCTCAGAGCATACTGCCGAAACCACCACCCCCTCCTGAAGGATAGGAATCGGGTCGTCCGTATTCCCGGCCCCAGGGAAACTACGAGATAAGGCATCCGCCTTTACATTTTTTGACCCAGGACGATATGTAACGACAAAATTAAACCTGGTAAAAAACAATGACCACCTAGCTTGTCTGGGATTCAGACGTTTCGCGGACTCCAGATATAGCAGGTTCTTGTGATCGGTGATGACGGTGACCGGATGGACTGCCCCCTCCAAAAAATGGCGCCACTCCTCAAAAGCTAACTTAATGGCCAAGAGTTCCCTATTGCCGACATCGTAATTCCTCTCAGCGGACGACAATTTTTTAGAGAAAAAGGCGCACGGATGCCACTTACCAGGGGACGAACCCTGTGACAATACTGCTCCCACCCCTACCTCGGAAGCGTCTACCTCTACAATGAATGGCTGTGACGCATCAGGTTGAATGAGTATGGGTGCCGAGGCAAAACATTTTTTCAAGGAGGAGAATGCTTGACAAGCCTTGTCAGACCACCTAGAAAAATCCGTCCCCTTTTTAGTCATGTCTGTGAGAGGCTTAACCATGGACGAGAAATTACGAATGAACTTCCGGTAATAATTAGCAAACCCCAGGAAACGTTGTAGTGCCTTAAGATTCTCTGGCCGATCCCACTCAAGAACTGCCCGCACTTTCCCAGGGTCCATACGAAAACCGGACGCTGAAACCAGGAAGCCTAAAAACTGGAGTTCCTGTACGGCGAACACACACTTTTCCCATTTGGCATACAGTTTATTATCCCGCAAGATCTGTAACACCTGCCTAACGTGCTCCTGATGAGACACCAGATCCGGCGAGTAAATTAAGATATCATCCAGATATATGACAACAAACTGTCCCACCAGGCGGCGAAAAATGTCATTAACAAAGTGTTGGAACATCGCCGGGGCATTAGTCAGACCGAATGGCATGACAAGGTTCTCATAATGCCCCTCCGGAGTGTTAAACGCCGTCTTCCACTCATCCCCCTCCTTCATCCTAATCAAATTGTACGCCCCCCTGAGATCCAACTTAGAGAACCATTTGGCGCCCACGATCTGATTAAAGAGATCGGGAATAAGTGGGAGCGGATACGGATCTCGGACCGTAATCCGATTAAGTTCACGGAAATCCAGGCAAGGGCGTAGGCCTCCATCTTTCTTCTTAACAAAGAAGAACCCCGCAGCCACCGGTGAAGATGAAGGTCTAATATGCCCCTTAGCCAGACTTTCTGAAATATAATCCTTCATGGCCTGCCTCTCAGGACCAGAAAGGTTATACAACCTAGCTTTAGGTAACTTGGCCTCAGGGAGCAGTTTTACAGAACAGTCATACTCGCGATGAGGAGGTAGTTCCTGACACCCTTTCTCCGAGAATACATCCTCAAAGTCCGCCAGAAATGGAGGTAAGACCCAAGGAGTAACCGCACCGATGACCGTGTTCATGCAGTTTTTATTACAGAATTTACTCCATTGGCTTATCTCTCTGGTTTGCCAATTAATAACCGGGTTATGCTTAGCTAACCAGGGAAGGCCCAACACTATAGGAGTGGGAAGACCCTCCAACACGTAGCAAGACAACAGTTCTTTATGTATCGCCCCCACTTGAAGTTTTACGTCATGCACAGCTTGCAAAAAACTTCCCTGACCGAGAGGCCTGGCATCGATCGAGAATATGGGGATGGGTTTAGCCAACTCACTCAATCGCATACCTTGAACACGGGCAAACCGAGCATCAACCAGATTAGCCCCGGCCCCACTATCCAGAAGAACAGATATCCTCTCAGTTCTCGTACCCACCACCACCTCCGCCGGTACGAGAAACTGAGACGAACCTAGGGACGAAATACCTACTCCCAGATTGCCGTCCACCACACAACCTGGGATCAACAGTTTTCCGACGACTCTTCACTCTGCAAGGGACGGGATGGACACCCCCCAATAAAATGTCCCTTTCTCCCGCAGAAGAAACACCTTCCTGTCTTATGGCGCACCACCGGTCCCCTCCCCCGAAATGATGTCCCTCCTAATTGCATAGGCTCCTCTGGACTGACCAGGGGAACCACCATATGAGGGGACCTTGTAGGAGGTGGAGTCATCACAGGGGGTAGAGTTATCCCGCACCTCTCCCGAAGCCGTCTGTCAACGCGAATAGCAAGGGCCATAGCGGCTTCCAGTGACGCGGGAGAGTCATACTGTGCCAACACATCCTGTAATTTGTCGGATAAACCATGACAAAACTGGCTCCTAAGAGCCGGGTCATTCCACTGGGTGTCCGTGGCCCACCTACGGAACTCCGAACAGAATTCCTCCGCCGGACGATCTCCCTGCTGGATCCTACGTAACTTAGACTCAGCAAGGGAGATCCGATCTGGGTCATCATATACGAGTCCCAGAGCAGCGAAAAACCTATCCACTGACTGGAGAGCCGGGGAGCCTGGGGGAAGAGAGAACGCCCAAGATTGTGGGTCCCCTAGTAGGAGCGAGATGACAATTCCCACCCTTTGTTCTTCACTCCCCGATGACCGAGGCCGCAGCCGAAAGTACAACTTGCATGCCTCCCGGAAAACAAAAAACTTGTCCCGCCCCCCAGTGAACCTGTCAGGGAGAGCTACTTTAGGTTCTGGTCCGGCTTGCTCCTGAGGATGCAAAACCTTGGACCTAACGTCCGCCAGCTCCATGGACAAACTCTGCAACTGCCGAGCTAGACCGGCTACTGGATCCATGGTAGCTGGAGAAAAACTAAGTGGGTCGGTGAAAATGTCACGCTGTCTCAGTATACTGGAGGTAGGGGGCCTAAGCTGACCCTAAGCTGGGGCCCTGACTAATCCCTCAACCTGGAGGTACTGTTAAAGGTACAGAGGTCCAGGCCGCCAGCGTAACCCCTACCTCCTGAGGATCCCTGCACCTAAGTAATCTAGTCCTGAGAAGGACCCCGATCACAACAAAAGGGGACAAGAAATAATATGCCCACACACAGTACTTAGACGAACGAGACAGTACAAGGGAAAAACCAAAACCACCTTGCATACAACAACTACACAACTACAACAGAGGGAACACCAACGAGAAAGGAGATAAATGATAAAGCGAGGAAGGGAAAATACACTCCAAGTACACTTATCTCAGAAACTCCAAACACCACGATCCGCTCTGTAAGTCTGAATGAAATGCTTTCACCGACACTTCCCAAACAGACCAGCAGGCATTTGAAGGAGTCTCACTACAGAAGTATTGATTGCAGCTGGGCGAGGCTGGACCACGTCTAGCACAGAGAGAGAGAGAATTAACTCCCTCACTGCCGAAAAACACAAAGCACCAACAAGTCAGCTGCGAGAAGTCAGGCTGGGTACTCGTGACGATCTTCGTGGCGACACACCCGTGACAGATATTGATTTCAGAGTGGTTTCCTGATCCTTTGATTGTAGGAATGAGTAGTATATATGTGCTAATAAATTAGGACAAAACGTAGGAAATTTAGGAAAAAAATGAACATCTCAGCAGTAATAACATGCTGATTGTGATGTCATGAAGATGACTTGAATTTCCACCAATCAGAGATCAGCATGTTTCAGGTCACCCAGATAGAACAGTCCATGAAACATGAGTCACGGCCACTGTGAGGTCATAATGCTGATTAGAATTTCCACCAGTCAGAAAACAGAACCGCTCAGAAGAACCACCCAAGAGGTATGAGTCATCGCCACTGTGAGGTCAAAATGCTGACCAATCACAGAGCAGCCACACCCAGATTTTCCACCAATCAGAGATCAGCAGTGGGTATAAATAGCCGCTGCCGCCTACCCTTAGCCTTGCACTGGTTGGGTCTCTCTTTTTTTCTCTCTCTTGGTATCTCCCGGTATCTCTCCCTCCCCTCTCTCTTCTCTCTCTCTCTCTTTGACCGAACGGCCCTCTTAGGGGCTACCCCAAATGTGTAAAAGATAAAACCAATATTTGTGTTGTTTGTCCGTTTTATGAGCCTGTGATTAACCCCTTCCCACTCTTTGCCATATATATATATATTATATACATAGTATGTGCAGGTGGGCCTTAAAGGGAATTTCCAGGACAAACATATTGATGGCCTATCCCCTGGTTAGCTCATTAATATCAGATTTGTGGGGGTCCGGCACGTGGCACCTCCAATACTCAGTTGTTTGAAACTCTGGCAGAGGTCAGATGTAAACATTGTTGAGGAGCTGAACATCACAGCTCTGGTCACTGTGTAGTGGCTGCTACCTGGTGCTGCAGATCAGCTCCTATTACATATTAGCTGACTTGCAGGACCCACAGTACAGTGAATGGAGCAGTGATGTTCAGATCTTCAAACTATTTACATCAGAGCGTTGCAAACAGCTGATGGGTAGAGCCAGTGCCGCGTGTCGGAGCCCACCGATCTGATATTGATAACCCATCCCCAGGATGGCAGCTCAGTAGATACCATACCAGGATGGGGGACATTATGCCAGAATGGGTACATTATACCAGAATGGGGACATTATATCAGAATTAGGTCATTATGCCAGAATGTGAGACACTGTAACAGAATGGAATGGATTGTAACAGGATGGGGGACATTAAACCAGGGCGAGGGACATTAAACCAGTATGATGGTCATTAAACCAGGATGAGGGGCATTATATCAGGATGGGGACATTATACCAGAATGGGGACACTATACTAGTATGGGGACATTTTACCAAGATGAAGGACACTATATCAGAATGGGGACAATATATCAGAATGGGGACAATATACCAGGAAGGGGGACATTAAATCAGAATGGGGACATTATATCAGAATGGGGAAATTATACCAGAATTGGGGACATTATACCAGAATAAGGGACACTATACCAGAATGGGGTACACCATACCCGGATGGGTGACACTATATCAGAATGGGGACATTATATCACAATGATGATGTTATACCAGGATGGGGGACATTATATCACAATGATGATATTATACCAGTATGGGGGATATTATAGCAGCATGGGGGACATTATGCCAGAACTGGAGATACTATACCAGGATGTGGGGCATTATACCAGCTTTGGGGACATTATAGCAGAATTGGGAGCATTACCCCAGCATGGGGGATATTATACCAGGTTAGAGACATTATACCAAAATGGGGACATTATATCAGAATAGGGACACTATACCAGGATGGGGACATTAAACCAGGATGAAGGAAATGATGCCAGAATGGGGACATTACCAGACAGGGGCACAGGTGGGGGAAAATGTTATAGCATAAGGCCCAGTATGTGGGAGATTATTACAAGAAGGAGCCAGGATGGGGACATTACTACATAGGGAGAGAACACATATACTGTATCTTTATAGGATCCAGAACGCTACAATTGCCCATACATCTGACCAACATGCAGGTGGGGGCCTATCAGACTCTAGTTATTCCACTGGGTGGGACCAGGTCATTTCCAGGACTCCTTGTTCTTTTCATTCAAGATAATTCTTAATGACATTGTCTGTACGTTTGGGGTTGTTGTTCTGCTGAAGAAAACATTTGGATCCAATCAGACACCTCCCTGATGATATTGCATGATGGATAAGTATCTGCCTCTATATCTCAGCATTGAGGGAACCAATAATTCTGACCCAATTTCCACCTCCATTTGCTGAAATGCAGCCCCAAACTTACAGGACCCTCCACCATGCTTATGCATCACTATTGCCCACAGACACTCATTATTGTACTGCTCTCCAGCCCTCTAGTGAACAAAATCTCTTCTGTAATAACAACATTTTTCATATTTTGACTCAACCGTCCAGAGCACATCCTGCCAATTTTCTACACCCTGGTTCCTCTGTTTTAATGCATAGTTGAGTCACTTGGCCTTGTTTTGATGTGGAAGATATGGCTTTTGCGCCACAATTCTGCTATGAAGACCACTTCTGACCAGTCTTCTCTGAACAGTAGATGAGTGAAGCTGAGTCCCACTGGTTGCTGCCAGTTCTGAGCTGATGGCACTGCTGGACATCTTCCGCTTTTGAAGGAAAGTAACCATAATGTGTCATACATCTGCTGCACTAAGTTTCCTTGGCCGACCACTGCATCTACTGACCTCAACGTTGCACATTTTCTTGTGCTTCTTCATAAGTGCTTGAATGACACATCTTGAACCCTCAATCTGCTTTGAAATTTGTGCCTTAGAGAACTTGCTGATGTAGTATAACTTCCTTGTGTATTCTTGCTCAGTCTTGCCATGGTGTATGACCAGACACCTGACTGTATTATTACAAAATCCCTGACTTTGCGCAGGTGTACCTAGAAGAATTGATGCTGCTTTAAAGTGAAAAGTTGGTCACACCAAATATTGATTGGATCTAGATTTTTCGTTTGTTCATTCACTTTTATTTTGTTAATTGATTAAATAAATCATTAACATTTCTATTTTTGAAGCGTTCTTACTTTACAGCATTTTTTCTACACCTTTCTAAAAATTATTTTTACGTGATTGTGTCTTTTATTTGCTCATTAATAATCTGATATATCTTTTGGTATTTTGTGTATAGTTGTTTTTTTGCTGTTGGGGTAAATTGTAGGATATTGATTTCAGAGTGGTTTCCTGATCCTTTGATTGTAGGAATGAGTGGTATTTATGTGCTAATAAATTAGGACAAAACGTAGGAAATTTAGGAAAAAACTGAACATCTGAGCAGTAATAACATGCTGATTGTGATGTCATGAAGATGACTTGAATTTCCACCAATCAGAGATCAGCATGTTTCAGGTCACCCAGATAGAACAGTCCATGAAACATGAGTCACGGCCACTGTGAGGTCATAATGCTGATTAGAATTTCCACCAGTCAGAAAACAGAACCGCCCAGAAGAACCACCCAGGAGGTATGAGTCATCGCCACTGTGAGGTCATAATGCTGACCAATCACAGAGCAGCCACACACAGATTTTCCACCAATCAGAGAGCAGCCACACCCAGATTTTCCACCAATCAGAGATCAGCAGTGGGTATAAATAGCCGCTGCCGCCTGCCCGGCTTAGCCTTGCACTGGTTGAGTCTCTCTTTTTTTCTCTCTCTTGGTATCTCCCGGTATCTCTCCCTCCCCTCTCTCTCTCTCTCTCTTTGACCCAACGGCCCTCTTAAGGGCTACCCCAAATATGTAAAAGATAGAACCAATATTTGTATTGTTTGTCTGTTTTATGAGCCTGTGATTAACCCCTTCCCACTCTTTGCCATATATATATATATATTATATACATAGTATGTGCAGGTGGGCCTTAAAGGGAATTTCCAGGGCAAACATATTGATGGCCTATCCCCTGGTTAGCTCATTAATATCAGATTTGTGGGGGTCCGGCACGTGGCACCTCCACTACTCAGTTGTTTGAAACTCTGGCAGAGGTCAGATGTAAACATTGTTGAGGAGCTGAACATCACTGATCTGTTCACTGTGTAGTGGCCGCTCCCTGGTGCTGCAGATCAGCTCCTATTACATGAATATTAGCTGATCTGCAAGACCCGCAGTACAGTGAATGGAGCGGTGATGTTCAATCTTCACACTATTTACACTTGAGCGCTGCAATCAGCTGATGGGTAGAGCCGGTGCCGCATGTCGGAGCCCACCGATCTGATAGTGATAACCCATCCCCAGGATAAATCATCATTATTATACTACTGGAAACTCCATTAATGGATTGTCTGGGATTAATAACACGAGCCCCTTCTTTAAGAAAAAACAGTCCCTAACTGGTCACAGGATAAATGTGGGATTTCAGGTCACCCATTTACTGCAATGTAGCTGGCAATGCCACCCAGCGGATCTAAGCAAGTCCCGGGGCCACAACAATATACAGCCAGAGCCCGAGTATAGGATGGAAGATTAAAAAAAATCTTCAAAAATGTATTTAGTATGAGGCATACATCAAAAATACATGCAATGCTTTTCCTGACAACTCTGAGTTTTATAATGTGGAAAAAAATGTTTAAAAAAACACTGAGTGAACACACCCCTAGCTGCATTGTGACTGTATATATACATATATAAGCTGCCCCTCCCCCACCATGTGAGCATTCTCAGCGTGTACTGACCAATGCTGTCCACCAGGTGGCATCAGCAGGAAATTACAGCGATGAGACAAGCACTGCATGACAGCCCCGCCCCAATCTGCCCTATACCAGACACACCCCCTACCAACGCCCCGCCTCCGCTGCCATGACAACCGAATTATTTAATGGCAGAAAGAGAGACCTTATATGAGCAGAGAAGTAGCGGCCGGAGCGCGGGGTCCGCACAGGTGAGCGCCCCCATAACACAGTGTATGTACTGCACGTCAGCTCTATGGCAGACTGTCACCTGTGCTGGATCCAGTATGTGTTACACTTATATCTGTACAGAGACACAGAGGACGCTGCGGGGCCTGTAGCTATATATGTGTGTGTGTGTGTGTATATATACAGAATATATATGTGTGTGTGTATGTATACAGTATATATATGTGTGTGTGTATATACAGTATATATGTGTGTGTGTATATACAGTATATATATGTGTGTGTGTGTGTATATATACAGTATATATATATGTGTGTGTGTATGTATACAGTATATATATGTGTGTGTGTATATACAGTATATATGTGTGTGTGTATATACAGTATATATATGTGTGTGTGTATATGCTGTATTACTGTATATATGTGTGTATGTGTGTGTATATACAGTATATATATGTGTGTGTGTGTGTATATACAGTATATATATGTGTGTGTGTATGTATACAGTATATATATGTGTGTGTGTATATACAGTATATATATGTGTGTGTGTATATACAGTATATATGTGTGTGTATATATACAGTATATATATGTGTGTGTGTATATGCTGTATTACTGTATATATGTGTGTGTGTATATATATACAGTGTATATATGTGTGTGTGTATATATACAGTATATATATGTGTATGTATATGCTGTATTACTGTATATATGTGTGTGTATATATACAGTATATATGTGTGTGTGTATATATACAGTATATATATGTGTGTGTATATATACAGTATATATATGTGTGTGTATGTATACAGTATATATATGTGTGTGTGTATATACAGTATATATATGTGTGTGTGTGTATATATACAGTATATATGTGTGTGTGTATATATACAGTATATATATGTGTGTGTATATGCTGTATTACTGTATATATGTGTGTGTATATACAGTGTATATATGTGTGTGTGTATATACAGTATATATGTGTGTATGTATATGCTGTATTACTGTATATATGCGTGTATATATATACTAGCTATTGAACCCGTTCAATTCCCGGGGGGCGAGCATTTTTATTGGTATATGGTCTCCCATCCTGGTATTTGTGCTGCCCCCATCCTATTGTGGTATGCATGGCACCCCTCACCCCCTAATCCTGGTATGTATGGTCCCTCCACCCCCCAATCCTGGTATGCGTGGCACCTCTCACCCCCCAATCCTAGTATGCATGGCACCCCTCACCCCCCAATCCTGGTATGCATGGCACCCCTCACCCCCTAATCCTGGTATGCATGGTCCCTTCACCCCCCAATCCTGGTATTCATGGCACCTCTCATTCCCCAATACTGGTATACATGGCACCCCTCATTCCCCAATCCTGGTATGCATGGTCCCCTCACCCCCCAATTCTGGTATACATGGCACCCCTCACCCCCAGTCCTGGTATGCATGGTCCCCTCACCCCCCAATTCTGGTATACATGATACCCCTCACCCCCAATCCTGGTATGCGTGGCACCCCTCATCCCCAATCCTTGTATGTGTGGCACCTCTCATCCCCAATCCCGGTATGCGTGGTACCCCTCATCCCCAATCCCGGAATGTGTGGCACCCCTCATCCCCAATCCTTGTATGTGTGGCACCCCTCATCCCCAATCCCGGTATGCGTGGCACCCCTCATCCCCAATCCCGGTATGCGTGGCACCCCTCATCCCCAATCCCAGTATGCGTGGCACCCCTCATCCCCAATCCCGGTATGCGTGGCACCCCTCACCCTCAATCCTGGTATGCATGGTCCCCTCACCCCCCAATCCTCGTATGCGTCGTCCCCTCACCCCCCATTCCTGGTATGCGTGATACCCCTCACCCCCCAATCCTGGTATGTGTGGTACCCCTCACCCCCCAATCCTGGTATGTGTGGCACCCCTCACCCCCCAATCCTGGTATGTGTGGCACCCCTCACCGCCCAATCCTGGTATGCGTGATACCCCTCACCCCCCAATCATGGTATGCGTGGTACCCCTCACCCACAATCCTGGTATGTGTGGTACCCCTCACCCCCAATCCTGGTATGTGTGGTACCCTTCACCCCCAATCCTGGTATGTGTGGTACCCCTCACCCCCCAATCCTGGTATGTGTGGTACCCCTCACCCCCCCAATCCTAATATATGCATGGTCTCCTCACCCCACAATCCTGTTATGTACGGCCCCCTCATCCCTTTCACACTGTACACACATACGAAAAAAATAAACAGTTATACTCACCTTTCTTCTCTGTACTCCACCGCGCTGTCCGGTGCCAATTTGCTGAAGACACACTGCAAATGTGTCTTCAGTAAAATGGCGCCGGATAGCGCAATGCGCACGCACCGGTCCGACACCTTCACTCCCCCCCCCGGTCTCCAGCGAAGAGAGGCGCCGAGGCAACGCTCCTCCCGGTCAGGTAAGTATGTAAGTATGGCGCCGGAAATCGCAGTATGCGTTCAGTGTGTACGCATACCGCGATCTCCGGCGCCATACACCTCCTCTTACCTGTAACGGCTGGATGCCTGCTTCTCTCTGGAGCCAGACTGCGTGTCACGCATGCGCAGTCTATCGAGGCTTCGGACAGAAACACGCATCCCCGGTTATATTATAGATACTGTATATGTGTGTATATGTGTATACTGTATATATGTGTGTATATATGTATACTGTATATGTGTGTGTATATATATATATATATGTATACTGTATATGTGTGTGTATATATGTATACTGTATATATATGTATACTGTATATGTGTGTATATATATGTATACTGTATATGTGTGTATATATGTATACTGTATATATGTATACTGTATATGTGTGTATATATGTATACTGTATATGTGTGTGTATATATATATATATATGTATACTGTATATGTGTGTGTATATATGTATACTGTATATATATGTATACTGTATATGTGTGTATATATATGTATACTGTATATGTGTGTATATATGTATACTGTATATATATGTATACTGTATATGTGTGTATATATGTATACTGTATATGTGTGTATATATATATGTATACTGTATATGTGTGTGTATATATGTATACTGTATATATATGTATACTGTATATGTGTGTATATATATGTATACTGTATATGTGTGTATATATGTATACTGTATATATATGTATACTGTATATGTGTGTATATATGTATACTGTATATGTGTGTATATATATGTATACTGTATATGGGTGTGTATATATGTATACTGTATATATTTGTATATATATGTATACTGTATATGTGTGTGTATATATATATCTATACTGTATATGTGTGTATGTATATGTATACTGTACATGGGTGTATATATATGTATACTGTATATATGTGTATATATATGTATACTTTATATGGGTGTGTATATACAGTGCCTACAAGTAGTATTCAACCCCCTGCAGATTTAGCTGGTTGACACTTGCGGAATTAACTTGGCATTGTGACATTTGTACTGTAGATCAGCCTGGAAGTGGGAAATGCACAGCAGCAAATATTGTGTTTTTCTATTTTTTTTTTTTTTTTTTAAAACGTAAAAAGTTCATTCAGAGTGTCATTTATTATTCAACCCCTCAAACCACAAGAATTCTGTTTGGTCCCCCTAAAGTATTAAGAAGTAGTTCAGGCACCAAGAATAATGAGCTTCACATGTGTGGATTAAAGATCTCTTTTGCCAGCCTTTTCTGACTATTTAAGACCCTCCCCAAACTTGTGAACAGCACTCAGACATGGTCAACATGGGAAAGACAAAGGAGCATTCCAAGGCCATCAGAGACAAGATCGTGGAGGGTCACAAGGTTGGCATGGGGTACAAAACCCTTTCCAAGGAGTTGGGCCTACCTGTCTCCACTGTTGGGAGCATCATCCGTAAGTGGAAGGCTTATGGAACTACTGTTAGCCTTCCACGGCCTGGACAGCCTTTGAAAGTGTCCTCCCGTGCCGAGGCCAGGCTTGTCCGAAGAGTCAAGGCTAACCCAAGGACAACAAGGAAGGAGCTCCGGGAAGATCTCATGGCAGTGGGGACATTGTTATGTTCTGCTACCAGAGCTAAGGAAAGAGAGGAGATCTGTCCCTACGATAGAACTCAGCTGAATCCCTACGATGTAACAGGGGACCTGATCCTGCGATCAGACCTGCTAAAGTCCTAAGCTAGTCTGTACGGAGACCTATAGATGTGGGGAAGGAATCCCTACAAGTACTAAGGACTGGGAGGAATATGGGACACCTCCTAACAGAAATAGTAGCAGACAGACGAAAAAACAAAATATATAGAACATAGAGGTCAGTAGACAAAGCAAACTAACAGAGCAAGACACAGAGCACAGGCTAGCTAGAAAGTAGATATACAATGAAGTCCAGCAAAGCCAGAAGGGCGGAGCAGGATTAAATAGGCCAACAAGGTCATGTGACCAGCAAAGGAAAAAAAAACCTAAGAGCAAGGTTCTAACAGTACCCCCCCTTCTAAGAGGATCCTCCGGATCCCCTAGGACCAGGCTTATCAGGAAATCTCCTGTGAAACGCTCTGATAAGTCTGGACGCGGAAACATCATCCGACCTCACCCAAGAGTTATCCTCGGGACCGAAACCTTTCCAGGCCACAAGATACTGCAAACTACCTCTATACCGTCTAGAGTTAAGGATGCGAGAAATTTCATATTCCCCGTCCTCCACCACCGGAGGAACAGAGGCAGAGGCGTCACAATCCGATACAACAGCTTTTTTCAACAGAGAGACATGAAATACCGGATTAATTCTCCAGGAGGTAGGAACCTCCAACCTAACAGCAGATTGGTTGACAACCTGAAGCACCTTAAAGGGCCCTACAAACTTGGGACCCAATTTCTTTGAAGGAATCCTCAACCGCAGATTCCTAGAGGACAACCAAACCATGTCACCAACAGCGAACAAAACCTCCTGTCGTTTCCTATCAAAGTAGTCTTTAGATTTTCTGTTGGCCTCCTGAAGATTACCACGCACATCCATCCAAACTCTCTCCAAATCACCGGAAAAATTCTCCTCCTCAGGCACGGCAGATCCCAACTTGGAGAACGACCCAAACGACGGATGTCTCCCAGAACAACAAAAAAAAGGCGAACAACCAGCAGAAGAAGATGTATGATTGTTCAGAGCAAATTCAGCAAGTGGCAGAAACTCAGACCACCCCTCTTGATTGTCTGCCACAAAACAACGCAAGAACTGCTCAACATCCTGGTTTTTCCTTTCTGTCTGGCCATTAGATTCAGGATGATATCCGGACGAGAACGACAAATGAACTCCCAACCTATCACAAAAGGCACGCCAAAAACGAGCCACGAACTGAGGACCCCTATCAGAAACAATGTCAGTAGGAACGCCATGAAGTCTGACAATTTCCTTGACAAAGGCCTTAGCGAGAGTTTTAGCGCAGGGCAGTTTGACGAAAGGAACCAAGTGACACATCTTGCTAAAACGGTCCACGACCACCCAGATGACAGTAAAACCCTCAGAGGGGGGAAGGTCAGTTATAAAGTCCATAGCCAAATGTGTCCAAGGAGCACTGGGAACCTCCAAAGGACAAAGCAACCCCGCAGCAGGAGTATGTGAGGACTTAGATCTAGCACATATAGTACATTGACGCACCCACTTAATGACTTCCTTCTGCCATCCAGGCCACCAAAAACTGCGACCCACCAGTCTCTTGGTCTCAGAGATTCCGGGATGACCTGCCAACCGAGATTCGTGACACCCAACAAACAAATCTCTCCTAAACGTCCCAGGCACAAACAACCTCCCATGAGGAGTGTTAGAAGGGGCATTCTCCTGTGCTTTAAGAATCTCATTTTCCAAAACGGAGTCCAAAGCAGCTATCACAACACCTTCTTGTAAAATGTTCTCCTCTTTCTCAGCACCGACTATGGGAGAAAAACTGCGAGACAAGGCATCCGCCTTAACATTCTTAGTACCAGGGATGTAAGTAACGGAGAAATTAAACCGCGAGAAAAACAGTGCCCACCTAGCCTGACGGGCATTCAGGCGCTTGGCAGCATCAAGATATATCAGATTTTTATGATCCGTAAGAACCTGAACGGGAAATTCCGCACCTTCCAAGAAGTGGCGCCAGTGTTCAAATGCGAGTTTAATAGCCAATAATTCCCGATTACCAATATCGTAATTCAGTTCAGTCTCCGAAAATTTTTTTGAAAAAAAGGCACAGGGATGTAATCCATCCCCGTTATCCTGAGACAATACTGCGCCAACCCCCACAGAGGAAGCATCAACCTCAACCAAAAACGGCCTAGTAACATCAGGCTGCATAAGGATGGGAGCAGAGGTGAACCTCTCCTTGAGATACACAAAAGCTTCAATGGCCTCAGAAGACCACTGAACCGCATCAGCACCTTTCCTGGTGAGATCAGTCAGAGGTTTGACAATACTAGAAAATTTTTTTATGAATTTTCTGTAGTAATTGGCGAAACCCAAAAACCTCTGTATCGATTTCAAACCAATAGGCCTAGGCCATTCCTGCACAGCCTGAACCTTAACCGGATCCATCTCAAAACCTTTGCTGGAGATAATGTAGCCCAAAAAACTAATTCTCTGTACAGCGAACTCACATTTCTCCAGCTTAGCAAAAAGCGAATTGTCCATTAATAACTGTAATACCTCACGCACGCTCCGCCAATGAGACTCCAGATCTGGCGAATAAATCAAAATGTCATCCAAATACACAACCACATTTTTACCGATCAAAGGTCTAAGGATGTCATTAATCAGATTCTGAAAAAATGCAGGAGCATTAGTAAGACCAAAAGGCATAACCAGATTCTCAAAATGACCCACAGGAGTGTTAAAAGCAGTCTTCCATTCGTCACCCTCCTTCATGCGCAACAGATTGTATGCCCCCTTAAGGTCAATTTTAGAGAACCACTTGGCCCCCATTAACTGGTTAAACAGATCAGGAATCAATGGCAGTGGGTAAGGATTGCGTACAGTAATTTTGTTAATCTCACGAAAATCCAGACAAGGACGTAAACCGCCGTCCTTTTGTTTTACAAAAAAAAATCCAACCGCCACAGGAGACTTAGAGGGCCTAATGTGACCGGCGGCCAAACTTGTCTGTATGTATTCCTCCAAAGCCTTCCTCTCAGGAATAGTAAGGTTAAATAAACGACTTTTAGGAAGAGTCGCTCCAGGGACAAATTCAATAGAACAATCATAGTCTCTATGGGGAGGCAAAACCTGCGATTCCTTCTCAGAAAAAACTCTCCAAAAATCCTGAATAGGAACAGGCAATTCTCCCCTATCCAAAGCTGCAATACGCCCGTTACAACACTTGTCATAACATTTATGGCTCCAGGATTTAATTTCACTGGTAGACCAATCCAGTACAGGATTGTGAAATTTTAACCAGGGCAATCCCAATATTACTGGAGAAGGCAAGTTATTCAACACTACCAAATCCAATTTCTCATGGTGAACACCATTAATAGTGAGAGGAAATTCACAGACCTTGAGAGTAATATTCTTCAAAGGGGAACCATCCACAGAAACCACAGCAATGGGGGATGATAAAGGTTCAGGTTTTAAATTGAGTCTTTCCACGAATCCCCCATCAATTACATTCAGAGTAGACCCGCAATCAACAAACACCCGAAATTCCATTAATTTTTTCTGAGCAATCGTGGAAGCAGCTAAAAATATACCCTTGGAATTTAAACAGGCAATACGGGCGTGACTGACCTTTTTTTTTCTTTCTTCATACGAAGCTCACAGCCTTTAATCAAATGACCAGATTTTCCGCAATAGAAACACAAGCCTTCAGAAAATCGACGGTCTTTTTCTTGAGAGCGAGGTGCCACCGATCCAATCTCCATCGGTTCACCACTGTTAGTACACACATTCTCATAACCAGAAACTGACATAGCAGAGGATTTGCTCTCATTAACCCTTGCACGCAGTCTTCTATCCACCCGTATAGCTAATTGCATAGCCTGTTGCAAATCTTCAGGTGTAGGATAAGCAATTAGCAGGTCTTTAACCCTTTCACTGAGCCCAGCAAGAAATAGACTTTTCAGAGCAGAATCGTTCCACCCTGTTTGAGTAGACCAACGACGGAAATGAGTACAATATTTTTCCACATTACCTGATCCCTGTTTTAAACGTCTCAACTCAGTCTCAGCTGATGCGACACGGTCAGGATCATCATATAATAGTCCCAAAGCAGAAAAAAAACTATCCACTGATCTGAAGCATGTATCACTAGGTTGCAAAGAAAAGGCCCACTCCTGAGGCTCTTTGCGCAAAAGTGACATTATGAACCCTACGCGCTGGGATTCATCCCCAGAGGACTTAGGTCTCAAACGAAAATACAATAAGCAAGCATTTTTAAATGAAAAAAATTCTCGGTGTTCACCAAAAAATAAATCCGGCAAACATACCTTAGGCTCCAAGAAATGTGCTCCAGGACAGCTACTCACATGCTGACGGAGCTCGGCCACCTCCAGAGAGAGTCCCTGCAGGCGATGAGCCAAATCCTGAACCGACACCATGATGGAACAGAAAAATCTTTCCTTAGAGAATTTGCAGGCTGGACTTACTGTTATGTTCTGCTACCAGAGCTAAGGAAAGAGAGGAGATCTGTCCCTACGATAGAACTCAGCTGAATCCCTACGATGTAACAGGGGACCTGATCCTGCGATCAGACCTGCTAAAGTCCTAAGCTAGTCTGTACGGAGACATATAGATGTGGGGAAGGAATCCCTACAAGTACTAAGGACTGGGAGGAATATGGGACACCTCCTAACAGAAATAGTAGCAGACAGACGAAAAAACAAAATATATAGAACATAGAGGTCAGTAGACAAAGCAAACTAACAGAGCAAGACACAGAGCACAGGCTAGCTAGAAAGTAGATATACAATGAAGTCCAGCAAAGCCAGAAGGGCGGAGCAGGATTAAATAGGCCAACAAGGTCATGTGACCAGCAAAGGAAAAAAAAACCTAAGAGCAAGGTTCTAACAGACATTGGTTTCAGTCAATACCATAAGTAACGTACTCCACCGCAATGGTCTCCGTTCCAGACAAGCCCGTAAGGTACCTTTACTTTCAAAGCGTCATGTCAAGGCTCGTCTACAGTTTGCTCATGATCACTTGGAGGACTCTGAGACAGACTGGTTCAAGGTTCTATGGTCTGATGAGATCAAGATCGAGATCTTTGGTGCCAACCACACACGTGACGTTTGGAGACTGGATGGCACTGCATACGACCCCAAGAATACCATCCCTACAGTCAAGCATGGTGGTGGCAGCATCATGCTGTGGGGCTGTTTCTCTGCCAAGGGGCCTGGCCATCTGGTCCACATCCATGGGAAGATGGATAGCACGGCCTACCTGGAGATTTTGGCCAAGAACCTCCGCTCCTCCATCAAGGATCTTAAGATGGGTTGTAATTTCATCTTCCAACAAGACAACGACCCAAAGCACACAGCCAAGAAAACCAAGGCCTGGTTCAAGAGGGATAAAGTCAAGGTGTTGGAGTGGCCTAGTCAGTCTCCTGACCTTAACCCAATTGAAAACTTGTGGAAGGAGCTCAAGAATAAAGTCCACATGAGACACCCAAAGAACCTAGATAACTTGGAGAAGATCTGCATGGAGGAGTGGGCCAAGATAACTCCACAGACCTGTGCCGGCCTGATCAGGTCTTATAAAAGACGATTATTAGCTGTAATTGCAAACAAGGGTTATTCCACAAAATATTAAACATAGGGGTTGTATAATAATTGACCCACACTTTAATGTTTAAAATTTATTAAAATTCAACTGAGCAACATAACTTTTTGGTTTGTAAGATTTATGCTTCTGTTCATAAAACCTACTCTCGTTTGCAGTTTGAAGGCTCTAACTTATTTGCATCTTATCAAACCAGCTAAATCTGCAGGGGGTTGAATACTACTTGTAGGCACTGTATGTATACTGTATGTGTGTATATATGTATACTGTATATGTGTGTGTATATATGTATACTGTATATGTGTGTATATATATGTATACTGTACATGTTTGTATATATATATGTATACTGTATATATGTGTATATATATGTATACTGTATATGTGTGTGTATATATATCTATACTGGATATGTGTATATAAATATATGTATATTGTATATACAGTACAGACCAAAAGTTTGGACACACCTTCTCATTTAAAGATTTTTCTGTATTTTCATGACTATGAAAATTGTACATTCACACTGAAGGCATCAAAACTATGAACTAACACATGTGGAATTATATACTTAACAAAAAAGTGTGAAACAACTGAAAATATGTATTATATTCTAGGTTCTTCAAAGTAGCCCCCTTTTGCTTTGATGACTGCTTTGCACACTCTTGGCATTCTCTTGATGAGCTTAGAGGTAGTCACCAGAAATGATCTTCACTTCACAGGTGTGCCCTGTCAGGTTTAATATGATAAAGTGCTTTATTCTTTGTCAGGTCCAGGGGTCCTGTAGAATGTGAATCCCTGAGGAACAGCGTATCCTTGGCTTGTGCCAAGACAGAAGAAAAGTTGCTGAACACTTGGTACCCCAAAGTGATCAATCTATTTGCCAATCAAGATGCCCTTCAGTTGATTAAAGTGGATAAATTGGATTCCTTTTATAACTGCGTCTCGACACTTATGTCCAACCAGGTAAAGGCGGCTGCAAGATCCGTGATATATAAGGATTCATGCTCATTATTGTATCTCTGGATCACACATAGACTCAGAGTGGT
Source organism: Phyllobates terribilis (assembly GCF_046119375.1). Lineage (NCBI taxonomy): Eukaryota > Metazoa > Chordata > Amphibia > Anura > Dendrobatidae > Phyllobates > Phyllobates terribilis. The sequence goes on along the minus strand of NW_027363803.1, from coordinate 347,338 downwards.
ATTCCCATCTCATATATTTATGGCACATCCACAGTCTGAGGACGCACATCCGGCTGAAGTATATTGCTGCGCAGGGACATGCCGGGTCCCTGAGCTGCAATGCATGCCGCCAGCCAATCAAAGGCCGGTAGCTGATGTCGGCGTGCCAGTCACGAGCGACGCATGGAAGTGACGTCATGCGCTGCCCGTGCCGGCACACTGAGATCAGCTACAGAAGAAGACGCCGCATGTCGTGGGAGCGGAGGAAGGTAAGAAGAATCATTTATTTTTGTTTATTTAATGTATTGGAAAAGAACGACAGAACATTATACCAGGAAAGGGTCAAGGTTGGGGAGCATTATACAAGGAAGGGGCTCAGGGTGGGGAGAATTAGACAAGGAAGGGGCCCAGGATGGAGAGCATTATATAAGGAAGGGGCCCAGGATGGGGAGCATTATACAAGGAAAGGGCCCAGGATGGGGGGAATTAGACAAGGAAGGGGCCCAGGATGGGGAGCATTATATAAGGAAGGTGCCCAGGATGGGGGGAATTAGACAAGGAAGGGTCCCAGGATGGGGAGCATTATACAAGGAAGGGGCTCAGGGTGGGGAGAATTAGACAAGGAAGGGGCGCATTATATAAGGAAGGGGCCCAGGATGGGGAGCATTATACAAGGAAAGGGCCCAGGATGGGGGGAATTAGACAAGGAAGGGTCCCAGGATGGGGAGCATTATACAAGTAAGTAGCCTAGGATGAGAGGCATTATACAAGGAAGGGTCCCAGGATGGGGAGAATTAGACATGGAAGGGTCCCAAGATGGGGAGCATTATACAAGGAAGTAGCCTAGGATGAGGAGCATTACACAAGGAAGGGGCGCAGGATGGGGAGCATTACACAAGGAAGGGGCGCAAGATGGAGAGCATTATACAAGGAAGGGGTGCAGGATGGGGAGCATTACACAAGGAAGGGGTGCAGGATGGGGAGCATTATACAAGGAAGGGGCGCATGATGGGGAGCATTATACAAGGAAGGGGTGCAGGATGGGGAGCATTACACAAGGAAGGGGTGCAAGATGGGGAGCATTATACAAGGAAGTAGCCTAGGATGAGGTGCATTACACAAGGAAGGAGCGCAGGATGGGGAGCATTACCCAAGGAAGGGGCGCAAGATGGGGAGCATTACACAAGGAAGGGGCGCAAGATGGGGAGCATTATACAAGGAAGGGGCGCAAGATGGGGAGCATTACACAAGGAAGGGGCGCAGGATGGGGAGCACTATGCAAGGAAGGGGTGCAGGATGGGGAGCACTATACAAGGAAGGGGCGCAGGATGGGGAGCACTATACAAGGAAGGGGCGCATGATGGGGAGCATTATACAAGGAAGGGGCGCATGATGGGGAGCATTATACAAGGAAGGGGCGCATGATGGGGAGAATGTCACAAGGAAGGGGCCAAGGATGGGGAGCATTATACAAGGCAGGTGTTCAGGATGGGCGGCATTGTACAAGGAAGCGGCCCAGGATAGGGAGCATTATACCAGAATGGGGGTCATTATACCATGACATGGGCCAAGATGAAGGACATTAAACCAGGAAGGGCACAAGGATGGAGGTCATTATACCAGAATGGGGCCTAGGATGGGGGACAGGATACCAGGATGGAAGACATTGTTATAGGATGGGGGACATTGTACCAGGATGGGTGACATTGTTATAGGAAGGGGCCAGGATGGGGGACATTATTACAGTAAGAGGCCCAGGACCAAGGACATTATACCAGGAAAGAGCCCAGGATTGGGACGTTATTGCTGAAAGGGGCTCAGGGTGGGGGGTATTATACACAGAAGGTGGATATTATAACAGGAAGAGGCCCTGGATAGGGGATATTATAACAGGAAGGGGTGCAGGATGGCGAACATTGTACCAGGAAGGGGCCTAGAATGAGAGACATTATTATAGGATGGGGCTATGATGGGGGAAATTATTACAGGAAACATCCAAGGCAGGGGCGAACACGCGCATCATTATCGGATCTAGAACGCTACAAGGGCCCATACATCTGACCAACATGCTGGTGGGGGCCCAGGTCCAAATTTTGCACATCTACAGGAACATGACATATGACATAACAGTATGTCATATGTTGGGAAGGGTTTAAGCTACAGCACATTACATAGCCTCTTGCAGCTATATCAATGGAAAAATTAAAAAATGTATGGCTTTTTGAAGAAGGGAAGGAAAAAATGCAAAACAAAAAATGATCCGGTGCTGAAGGGATGAAGGAGTTCCCACCCACAGTAAATGTTGTCACTCAGCTTTCTTCTCTTATGGCCCAGTCCGTCTCCCTGTTTTCTGCACCACTCTCGTAGTCATGTATTTTTTCTCCTTATAAACACTAATATATACTTGCTGATTTCTCCCCCCACAGGTGAGAGACCTTCTGCAGAAAACTGTAGAAACTTATGTCCGTTTATTTGACCTGATAGACCTGCAATTTTTACCAATCTTCAAAATGCAACTTACATTTGATGACGAGAAAATGGATTTCTATCCAAGCTTCCAGGACGTAGAAGAAGTTGTACTATTTATATTAACTCGGATCTCCAAGACCCTTCAGGAATCAGGATTTTTTTCAATGCTGACAACTTACTTTTTATAGTAGGTACATGTGTGGCTCACAGGTAAAAACTGCAGTAAAAAAAATGGAAATTTGCTGCCACCATTTTGGAATATCACAGCAAAAAAAAAAATATAGTACTGGCTGATTTACAATTGCTATTGGCTGTCACCTAGTATATGAGCGTCCGCAGCAGTATCCTCCGGTGGGCCCCCATGCAGGGATAGGACAACGAGTATATTGACTTTGTAATACACATTGCAAAAATATATGAGAATTTTAAGTAGAAGAGTTGGATAGCATGAACACTTTTACAGGCTCGGACTGGCCAACAGGAGAACTGGAGAATCCTCCGGTGGGCCCCCATGAAGGGATGGCTCTCCACTCCAGTCCCCCATTAAAGTGCACCTGTCAGCAGGAGTGTGCTGAGTAAACCACATACACTGTCAGGAGGGCGACATTACACAGAGTAAAATGATACCTTAGTTGATGAAATTCGTCCTGTGGTTCTTGTGTAATCTTTGTTTTCAGTTTGGAAATAATGATATGCTTATGCTCCGGGGCGGCGTGTGGGGGCGCTCTATCTGGTGCTCTGCTTACATATTCATGTGTATGCTCTTATGACAGCTCACTGATCGTCCACTGACCTGCCTCCTATTTTACCTAGCCCCACACTACTAGATGCATTATGTAAAATAGGAAGCAGGTCAGTGAAGAAACAGTAAGGTGTCATAGGAGCATACAGATGAATATGTAAGCAGAGCACCAGATAGAGCGCCCCCCACAGGCCGCCCCAGAGCACGAGCATATCATTATCTCCAAACTGAAAGTAAAGGTTACACAAGAACCACAGGACGGATTTAATCAACTAAGGTATCATTTTAATCAGTGTAGTGGCACCCACCTGGCAATGTATGTATTTTACTGAGCTCAATCCTGCTGACAGGTGCGCTTTAAATGTATAAGTGGTTAACTCTGAATTTTTGGGGTGACAGATGGCCTTTAAGCTCCCTTTAGTGGCCACTGAGGATACACAGCATGGCAGCTTTTATTCCATGTCTATGCTGAGGATATGGAGCTTTGTATGGAGTTTTTGATTTATTTATATCATAATAGGTGGATGTTCAGGGGGTTTATATTAGAGACTTCTGCAGTATTCATGTCACTTTATAGAACGTTCTTCCTTGTCCAGAACATTCAGACGGTGCAGCCGTGGCTTTCTGGTAGTAACACGGTTCAGATCATCGAGGCCAAACTCCCTGATTACATCTTTCATTCTGCCGCGCTGAAGCTGAAGGAGGCCGTCAGCCACAATCTGCACCAGCCATTCAGGCATTTCCAAACCTACGGTAAGCGGGACGTGAATCATTAAAGGGATGGTACATACGGAAAGCTGGACATGAGTCATTAAAGGGATGGTACATATGGTAAGCTGGACGTGAATCATTAAAGGGATGGTACATATGGTAAGCGGGACGTGAATCATTAAAGGGATGGTACATACGGAAAGCTGGACATGAGTCATTAAAGGGATGGTACATATGGTAAGCTGGACGTGAATCATTAAAGGGATGGTACATACGGTAAGCTCGACGTGAGTCATTAAAGGGATGGTACATACTGTAAGCTGGACGTGAATCATTAAAGGGATGGTACATACTGTAAGCTGGACGTGAGTCATTAAAGGGATGGTACATATGGTAAGCTGCACGTGAATCATTAAAGGGATGGTACATACGGTAAGCTCGACGTGAGTCTTTAAAGGGATGGTACATACGGTAAGCTGGCCGCGAATCATTAAAGGCATGGTACATACGGTAAGCTGGACATGAGTCATTACAGGAATGGTACATAGGGTAAGCAGGATGTGAGTCATTAAAGGGATGGTACATACGGTAAGCAGGATGTGAGTCATTAAAGGGATGGTACATATGGTAAGCTGGACATGAGTCATTACAGGGATGGTACATACGTTAAGCAGGATGTGAGTCATTAAAGGGATGGTACATACGGTAAACTGGACATGAATCATTAAAAGGATGGTACATACTGTAAGCTGGACATGAATCATTAAAGGGATGGTGCATACGGCAAGCTGGACATGAGTCATTACAGGGATGGTACATAAGGTAAGCAGGATGTGAGTCATTAAAGGGATGGTACATACGGTAAGCAGGATGTGAGTCATTAAAGGGATGGTACATACGGTAAGCTAGACGTGAGTCATTAAAGGTATGGTACATATGGTAAGCTGGCCGCGAATCATTAAAGGGATGGTACATATGGTAAGCTGGCCGCGAATAATTAAAAGGATGGTGCATACAGTAAGCTGGACGTGAATCGTAAGTATTAAAGCGATGGAACATATGGGAAGCTGGATGTGAATCTATTATTAAAGGGATGGAACAATCACAATCAGAAATCTCCTGCCGGCGCTTGCAGCGTGATCTTCCTGTGGACGCTTTGATCCTGATACCTTTCCAAAAGCCATTGAACCCAGTGTTAGGGGTTCCCAGAGGTGTGATCCTCATCTATCAGACATTATCATGCAGAAATACTATATATCATTGGTCTAATAAGCACTTCAAAGAGGATCTGTCTCTAGATTTCACCATATAAATGTAGATTATCAAATTGATCTCTTAGACCTGATGAAGCCAGAGAACTTGCTTTCATAAATCCATGTCCGATCAGCTGTATAATCCTCTTTGAAAGTTTTCTCCGTCCGACATTAAGATGAGTCTAGATACAACTATAAATTCTGTGTTATATTATTTGATAGTTGAAAGCTTCAGCTGGCTGGTGGATGGTTCAGCCGCGGAGAAAGCAGAAACTTTCTTATCCGAGGAGCACAGTTTGATGAATACACAGAGGTACGTATGTGTGATCATAATGTGTTTTTTTTTTACATATTGGACCTTCTTGCATATTATCTCGAACCGTCATTATGTTAAATTGACTCATCCTTGCACAGCAACACTGGCTTTGATGTTTCTAGTAAAAATCGACTGCGTATGCGCCGTTCATCATATGCAAGTTATCTAGGACTAGTCCAGCGGGACGTCACTTCCCACAAACAAATCCCACCTCAGATGCTGAGATCACACCCAAATCATGGCATCTTAGTCTCACCTGGCGAGGTGGATCTTCTAAGCCTCAGGGCCGGGTGGGCACACGGACCCCAGGCGTTGGTGTGGTAAGCAGGAAGGCACATGAGCAGCAGGAATTGGCACTCAGGAATCTTGGGAGCTGCAGGATGGATGTAGCATAACCCAGTAGGAATGGAAGAAAGTTAACGCAGAAGGTGGAGCACACCAAACAAAAGTCTAAAAACTCAATCCTAAGACCCAGGTGTGTGTCCTAACGGTCCATAAATAGGATTTAGGAGATTATGTCACTGAGCTACACAGGACAACCTGTAAAACCTGACGTGGAGCACAACACGGGACAGCAGACCGAAGTGAAGGAAGCAGAGCTCGGATACCCAAGACAGGTGTATAATACTTAATTTCACATGCCCAATTTGCATATGACGGCCGGCACATAAAAAGTTTAGTTTTTTAAGGTAGAAACATTTTTGCCAGATATATACCGTGGATGTCAATGCAGGAATTTGGCATGCATGAAGGACCTGACAGGTTCACTTTACGAGGACCCCCTTTGGTTCGTTTGAAGGGTCCCTTGACAATAAGCTGATCACAGCTGGAGTCGGGTGGACGCAGCAACGAGGACTAAGTTGCAGGAATCATTTTCTTACCATTCCTATTAGAATCAATACTGTCCTAAGTCCTACAGAGCGAGGGGTGCAACGTGTCCGATAATAATTGAGGGTCAAATCAGAAATCTCACGGGTAAACGAGACTGATTTATATTTGTATTCCAGTTTATAGAACAATTTCACACCCTGGCCAGAGATATCATGGGACCCGCACTTACTTCACCATGGTACACCTCGACTGCGATGACTTAAAGTAAGGTCTGGCTGACAAAGCAAAAAGTTTTGCAAATATATTACTAGATAGACTGGTGACAAATCACAGATTGGAGAATGAAGAGTGAGTAAAATCCTGGATTCAAGGAGGTTTAACAATAGAAAAAAATAATCTGTAATGGGCCTCTACCTGCCATGTGCCATTCAGGGGCCCTTGGGGTCGAGGTCAAGTGCTACTTCTGCTCTGATTTCATACAGTGAGTTATAGATGCTGATGCTACAGTAAAAGTTCAGAATCTCACATTACTTTACTTATGATACCATAAAATATCATCACATTCCAGTATATAATATACAGGTGCTTCTCACTAAATTAGAATATCATCAAAAAGTTAATTTATTTCAGTTCTTCAATACAAAAATTGAAACTCCTATATTATATAGAGTCATTACAGACAGAGTGATCTATTTCTAGTGTTTATTTCTGTTAATGTTGATGATTATGGCTTACAGCCAATGAAAACACAAAAGTCATTATCTCAGTAAATTAGAATACTTTATTAACAACAGCTTGAAAAATATTTTTAAAATCCAAAATGTCTGATCAGTAAAGGCCCTCAATACTTGGTCGGGCTCCTTTTGCATCAATTACTGCATCAATGCTGTACGTACGTCCCTGGGTATAATTAGTGAAAAAAATAATATATAGGATTATTCCGATATTTCTTGTGTCCTGGTTAATATGTATTTTTCCATATATAGGTCATGTCATACTAGCTATACTTACCAGTCCCTCTCCAGGTTTCAGTGATCAGATCCCCAACATGATCATGTGATTGCTGCAGCCTATCAGTGACTACGGTGGTAACCTGCTACAGCCAGTGATTGGCTACAGAAATCACATGTCCACATAGAGCAGGAAGAACACAAACCGATGGAGGGAACTGGAGTTGTGGAGCATCAGTATCATTTTATAACCTAAGTTTTTTGAAAAAATATAATTGGTGCAACCCCTGTGATTGTAGATGCTAGATCCATTAATACATAGTGAGTTTCATTTTTTTAATTTTAGGAGTGTCAGCGGAGGATGAATTATCTTCTAGATGTTCATTTATTTGTACCTGAAGATATCATCCTGAACTCAACAGTGTTATTGTGGCCAAAAAATATCAACCCAGTGTTTGATGAAAACGACCAGGTATGTGGACTCATTTCTGAAAATGGGGTCTCGGGTGCCAGCTCCAATGAAGCAGCAGCCCCCTGCAGTGTCCAGGTAATTAAACAGGGGACGCTCAGGGAGCATTTTTTGATAACTGTTCCTTTCTAAAAGCTGATTGAAAACGCCAAGCGTAAAGGAGAGGGCGAGCTGCTGGGGAAAAGAGAGAAGCTTATGCTGGAACTGGAGAAACTTTTGCGTCGGATGGAAGAATTTGCAGAGTGCTCTGAGCTGGATATGATGCAGCAGGTATGATAGTCACAGGCTGTGTTATAGTTTTCCCTCTTCTTATTTTCATTACTTTAAGACTCTTTTCATATTTGTACAGATCCTTTTTACCTCAAAACGCATCATTGTTGTCGTGAATGATAGTTTTTTTGTGCAACACAAAAGATCATTTCACCCGACGAACAAGTGTTTGGCCATTCGTCGGTGATTGGCAGCCTATTTATACTGCACAATTATCCTTAAACGAGCGTTCCTGGGAAGTAGTTATAAAATGCTCCCTAACTCTGGTTTGGAGTTGCATTAGGCCTTTTTTATGTTGTTGGTTTTTTTTTGGGGGGGGGGGGGGGTTCTATCCCTTTTTAAAGGCAAGAATCAAGAATATTGAGACTACAGCCAATAGTGTAACCTGAAGCTTCAATGCAAAATCTCCATTAGGGCCCCCAACTATTGCAGGTCTTTAATAGTAGTGATCTTCTAATATGAGTCAAGGAGACCTTTTGGGCCCCCCTTAGCTCCAGATGCGACTGCAACTCCTGCACGCACTGTAGTTACGCCCTTGACTGCAGCATTATTTTTGCTATACAAAAAAAACCTATGAAAAAAACATAAACCCGACTGACCACCATTATCAGCCAGAACAGTCTTTATAGAGGCAGTCCCTAGTGCTTAACCTGAAGTGCAGTCAAGCAAAGGCAGGTCAGAGGCAGTCGTCACACCTGAGCACTGGCGTATGAAAGCGTCCACTAGGCCTGAAACTCGTTGTTCCAATAGGCCTGAAATGCGTTGCGTCTAACTCATTTTCTTTAATGGAGGCAGTCCGGTTAACCCTTTACTTATCTGTGTTTATTGTGCCTGGTTTCAGTAAGTGACAGATGTGAGGACTGTACAGAAGCGAATAGCAGACGCAGAGGAGGCGGTGGCTTATATTAACAAAGAAGAAGCACTGTATAAATGGGACCTTACAACATACCCTCAGCTGGATTCTTCAAAGTCAACATCGGACCTTACCAGAAACTTTTTGCACTGATTTACAAATGGCAAAAAACTGAAAAAAAGTATGTGCACCCCATTGGGGAATTCTGAGTTAACTCTTGGCATACCGTTATTTATTAACACCATACGTGATCTGAAGTGGAGAGTAAATGGCGCATTTAAACAAGCTGATGATCATTCCCAATTATCAGCCCGTATAAATGTGCCAATGATCACCCGATAAACAAGCAAAACACTAATTCGTCGGGAACGAATCATTTATGGCAGCAAAAATCATCTTTATCTACAGCACTTTGTCCCTTGTAACGTTATAGGGACAAAGTATATCTAATAACCAATCGTTCTGTCCCCATCACTGTTCTTCGGTCCTGGAAATAACCAAGCACCAAAAGTCTTGCATATATTACAAGGGGATTATGTGTTATTAAAGGGCTGTCCGGCCTTGGGGCACAAGTCTGCAGTCACTCCATGTGACTGCAGACATGTGAATCCTCACAGCATGTGTACTGTGCACGTTATAAGGATTCTCCAGCATCGGGAGCACAGGCGTGTGACAGCAAGTATGTGATTTGCATACATACGGTCACATCCCAACTAGACATATCCGGCCTTGCTCAATGCAAGCATATTGAGTGGAGCCAGACACGTCTAGTCGGAATGTGGTCAGAAGTATGCAAATCACATACTTGTGGTCACATAACAGCCCGTTCCCGGCACCGGAAAATCCTCGCAGTGCGTGCAATGTGAGAATTTACAAGTCCGCAGTTACATAGACTGTAGACTTGTAACCCAAGGCCGGACAATCCCTTTTGCAAAATAGGAGATAAATGTATGATCGGTAGGGGTGCTCTAACCACAGGGTTCTCCAGTAATCCTGAGGACAGAGGTTCCTAAGTCCACTGTGTGAATGGAGTGATAGTGCGCATGCGTAGCCAGTGCTCCATTCATGGGAGCAGTCATGCGCATGCGTAACCATCACTCCCATATATGCACACATGCTTCATTCACAAAGCTGTATCTAGGACCACCGCTTTCAAAACTGCTGGGGGCTGCAGCAGTCGGACTCCCAGTGATCAGATATTTATCAACAACCTTGTGGATAGGTGATTAAACATTATTTATGGGACAACCATAGCCATAGATGTAGAAGACAAAAAAAGCAGAATAAACAGTAATAGATGAGCTAAAAACATGAAATTTATCAAAATATGTCTTGAAAAATCTCACGCTTCCAGGTGGATCGACAGCGCTTTCCTTGACCTGAACGGAGAAAGCATGGAAGCCGAGGTGGACGAATTCTTCCGAGAGGTCTACAAGATGATGAAACTATTTCAGCAGAAGCAGAAGACGTTAGAAGAGGAGAAGAAAAAGGCGGCTCAACACCGGACACTGTCTGAAGATAAGGATTCGGTGGACGAGGAAAAGAAGGAAAGCCGCATAGTTCTCATGTGTTCTGCCATCACCGAGCAAATCAAGGCTTTTAAGGTAGATGCATCAAATAATGGATATATCAGTAATCTGGGCCCGGTTTGCTGGAGCGCGCTGTTACCTCCCAATCCCAGCCAACTTCAGCACAGTGGTTACTATCGAGACAGCAGCGGTGGTCGGTCTCCTAGGCAACGATCTCTAAACAAAAGAAAAGTGTTAATATCTCAAGAACGGCTGCAAATGTCAAGAAGCAGTAAATTGCAAAAGTGCAGGCTTTTACAATATCTATGAAGATGGGAATAACCCTTTAATTCATTTTTGTAGCCGTAATCCCGGGACACTGATTATGATTGACTCCTTTTCAGGAATATATCCCTCTGGTGAACATCCTTTGCAACCCAGGAATCAGAACCCAACATTGGCTGGAGATGTCTGAGATAGTTGGCTATGAGCTCACTCCGAATTCTGGCACCAGCCTGAGGAAGGTTCTGGAGCTGAGCTTGGATCCGCACTTACACCAGTGTGAACAGATTAGTGCGGCAGCTAGTAAGGTAAGCATCTCTGGCTAATAAATGTGTATCGGTGGTCGAGAATACTATCCTGTTATTGAAATGAATAACAAACAATGGAAAACCGAAAAAAAACTAAAGGAGAATTGAGTTAAAAGAAAGCCGATAGCTGTCAGGGGAAAGTGCTGGAGCTTTTTACATTTTATAAAGCAGAACATTTAGTTCCCACAAGGAATAAATTGCTGCAAACTGTCAGGGACTTTTTCCCATCTCGCTGTTTAATTAAGCATGCATGCTCAGCCGAGCAGGGTGTGAATGTGTATTAGGAGAAATAGCTGTCTACCAAATGGGCAGATTCGCCAGTGGCTATCTCAAGAGTATGACAGTTTCGCCAGTGGCTATCTCAAGAGTGTGACAGTTTCACCAGTGGCTATCTTAAAAGTGTGATGGTTTCGACAGTGGCTATCTCAAGAGTGTCACAGTTTTGCCAGTGGCTACCTCAAGAGTGTGATAGTTTCGACAGTCGCTATCTGAAGAGTGTGACAGTTTTTCCAGTGGCTATCTTAAGAGTGTGATGGTTTCGACAGTGGCTATTTCAAGAGTGTGACAGTTTCGCCTGTGGCTATCTCAAGAGTGTTACAGTTTCGCCAGTGGCTATCTCAAGAGTGTCACAGTTTCTCCAGTGGCTATCTTAAGAGTGTGACAGTTTCTCCAGTGGATTTCTCAAGAGTGTGACAGATTCACCAGTGGCTATCTCAAGAGTGTCACAGTTTCTCCAGTGGCTATCTTAAGAGTGTCACAGTTTCTCCAGTGGCTATCTCAAGAGTGTCACAGTTTCTCCAGTGGCTATCTCAAGAGTGTCACAGTTTCTCCAGTGGCTATCTTAAGAGTGTGACAGTTTCTCCAGTGGATTTCTCAAGAGTGTGACAGATTCGCCAGTGGCTATCTCAAGAGTGTGGCAGTTTCGCCAGTGGCTATCTCAAGAGTGTCACAGTTTTGCCAGTGGCTATCTCAAGAGTGTGATGGTTTCGACAGTGGCTATCTCAAGAGTGTGACAGTTTCACCAGTGGATTTCTCAAGAGTGTGACAATTTCTCCAGTGGCTATCTTAAGAGTGTTACAGTTTCGCCAGTGGCTATCTGAACAGTGTGACAGTTTCTCCAGTGGCTATCTCAAGAGTGTGACGGTATTGCCAGTGGCTATCTCAAGAGTGTAATAGTTTCACCAGTGGATTTTTTGCCAGTGGCTGACTCAATAGTATGACAGTTTCACCAGTGGCATTCTCAAGAGTGTGACGGTTTTGCCAGTGGCTATCTCAAGAGTGTGACGGTTTTGCCAGTGGCTATCTCAAGAGTGTGATGGTTTAAACAGTGGCTATCTCAAGAGTGTGGCAGTTTCGCCAGTGGCTATCTGAAGAGTGTGGCAGTTTCGCCAGTGGCTATCTGAAGAGTGTGGCAGTTTTGCCACCGGCTATCTCAAGAGTGTGACAGTTTTGCCAGTCGCTATCTCAAGAGTGTGACAGTTTCACCAGTGGCTATCTTAAGGGTATAACAGTTTCACCAGTGGCTATCTCAAGGGTATAACAGTTTCACCAGTGGATTTTTTGCCAGTGGCTATCTCAAGAGTGTGACAGTTTCGCCAGTGGCTATCTTAAGAGTGTGACAGTTTCGCCAGTGGCTATCTTAAGAGTGTAACAGTTTCGCCAGTGGCCATCTCGAGTGTGACAGTTTCGCCAGTGGCTCTCTCAAGGGTATAACAGTTTCACCTGTGGCTATCTCAAGGGTATAAAAGTTTCACCAGTGGCTATCTCAAGGGTATAACAGTTTCACCAGTGGATTTCTCAAGAGTATGACAGTTTCACCAGTGGATTTCTCAAGAGTGTGGCAGTTTCGCCAGTTGCTATCTCAATAGTGCGACCAGATCAACTTTTTTTACAGTATGAAACTGGTCACTTACCCACTTACTTTAGATATATTGGCCGAACCTACAGTTTTGACAGAACTAACCATCCAATGTGCATGGGGTTGAGATGGGGGAATGACGATCACAAATGTGGAGGTGATAACTTGAATTTCAACTGTCTGTTTGGCAAATAGTCCAGTTAGCTGAGACTGACATCTGCTTACTCTCCTCTTCATGTACAGGACATATGCACGCTGAGGTCAGATAGGCATGCATGTATATTTTGAGAGATGGTGTGGGATAGATAGCTGTTGGGTAGCCTTAATGACCAACCTAAAGTTCAACCTAAAAGTCAACTTGATCAGCCAACAATCTAATGTGAATGAAGGCCGTCTCGCTATCCCCTGTTGGCAAATGTCGGAACAAAGAGGAATCTGCTACTAGTGAAAAGTTTCTGTGTTTTCTTATTAGGAGTTTTCCCTGGAGAAGGCGATGCATACCATGGAAGAAATGTGGGACTCCATATCCTATAATACCAGTCCCTATCGAGAATCTGGCGTTTCTATTCTATCAGCAGTGGATGAAATCCAAACCACTCTGGATGAGCAAATTGTGAAGACTCAGACAATGAGGGGATCGCCTTTCATCAAGCCCTATGAGAAAGAAATCAAGGTATAAAATATTCACTTGCTTATTAGCAGAAGCTAAGGTTTCATTAGGATCTCCGAGGCTAAAGTTACATGCGGCTCCAGCTTACATGTAAAGGGGATGGTATCAAGGAGTCTCACCAAACTTTCCCTACAAATGTCCAACAATTCAGAATTCATATCCATTGATAATTTATTTTCTAAAATGATAGCATTTTTTTTTCTATCAATTTCATTTTATGTGTAATTAACTTTTTGCTCTCCTCCTTTAAGCAATGGGAGGAACGACTGATAAGGATCCAGGAAACCATTGATGAATGGCTGAAGGTGCAGGCCAAGTGGCTTTATCTAGACCCCATCTTCTCTTCTGAGGACATCATGCAGCAAAGCCTGAAGAAGGACGCTTATTACAGACTGTGGACAGAAACTGGAGAGAGATCATGAAACATTGCGTTAAAGACCCGAAGGTAAATGGATGCTTCATGGTGGACTGATACAAGAAAGCACGGTCATCTTGCATCCAGGATTGATGTTTTCCAAGAGTCCGTGTCCTGATGCTTCCATCACAAGGATCCCGGGTTATGGGATCCGCACTGCCTGGACTCCAGCCTCCCGCATCTTCTATTTTCTATCCATATAGGTTCTCATTTTTTTTTCAATATGAACTATTGGCACAATAGTCAATGAATGTGACCTTTTTTCAGTCTCTATAACTATATAATGGAATCTTACTTATGGGCTATCTACTTTGTTTTAGGTTTTAAGCGCCACTTCTCTGACCGGACTTCTGGAAAAACTTCAGGACAGCAATGTGCTTCTGGATAAAATCATGAAAGGGCTGAATGCCTATCTGGAGAAGAAGAGGCTTTTTTCCCACGGTATAGTCCTTTCACTTGTTGCAATGATTCTATATACTACTTAAAGAAATTTTTTTTTCTTATTTAGACGCATTGAAATCATTTTTGTAATTGGATTTCATTAATAATTTTGCACTGTTTGCCTTCTATTGGCTCTGTGTTGCGCTGGCTATTGGACTTATTTGTAATCTGTCTTTTTTCAGCTCCTCTTAGCCGATTTATGACCACAGATCACATCAAAGCTGAATGTGCAGGAAACAAAAAGCCTAACGGTGCAACATTTTTAATGAAACTGAATTGTCGCAAATACTCGCAATTAAATGGGTATTCCCATCTCCAAGATCCTATCCCAATATGTAGTAGGCGTAGTAATAATAATAATATTAGCAAATACCTCCAATTAGAAGTGTAGTATAGTTCTTCTGATTCGCTATGTCGCTTTCCCCATGTGCAGGGCATTGCAGTAGCTTCGGTATCCATGGTTACGACCACTCATATAGTGACAGTTATTTGCTAGTGGTCGTAACCTAAGCTACTGCAATGCACTGCACATGGGGTAAGCGACAAAGCAAATCAGAAGAACTGTACTACACTTCTAATTGGAGCTATTTGCTAATATTATTATTATTATGCCTATTACATATTGGGGTAGAATCCTGGAGATGGGAATACCCATTTCAGTTAAGAAAAAAAAGTTCCCAAAGCTGGATAGCCCCTTTAAGCTAGCCATACGCATGAGATATGAGATACCCGTGGTCTGAATGGTTATTTGGCTATTTCTCCTGACTCCCACATATTCTGCTGAACAGTCATGTGTTTTTAATGGGGAGAGAGGAGAAAGTCGGTACTGGACACCTCCGGCAGCGGGTTATCTCCCCTGAGAACCAAAAGACCGGGTATTGAAATCCCATCTGCCCGATCCTTCTGGCCCTGACATCCTCTATCGGGGGAGAGTCAGGAGACCCCCATACACATCAGTGGGTAGGCCGGTCCTGCTGCAATCGTCAGGTTTAAACTATTTTAATCCAATGTGTATGGGGACTGAATCTTTACTTTAAAGCTTTGCTTTTCTATTTTCTTACAGACACTAATACAAATGGCGCCTGACCCAATACTTTAATGACATTTTTATCATATTGTGCATTTTCGCTTTAGCTTTTTCTTCCTGTCCAACGACGAAATGCTAGAAATTCTCTCTGAGACTAAAGATCCTCTGCGGGTCCAACCACATCTAAAGAAGGGCTTTGAAGGCATCGCAAAGCTGGAGTTCCTTCCTAACCTGGACATCAAAGCCATGTACAGCACCGAGGGGGAACGCGTAGAGCTCATCCAGACCATCTCCACCTCCGAGGCTCGGGGGGCCGTGGAGAAGTGGCTCATCCAAGGGGAAGATGTCATGTTAAGGAGCGTGCATGATGTTATTGCTCGGTCACGAATGGTACGGATCTACCTACAGACCAAAAGCATTAATTGGAACTAATCTAGTACTTTTATATTTGTATAAGATTATTTGGCGGCAGTGAATGATTTGTGGATGATGTATCTCTTGCTATAGAGCCAGGTAGCAGATCTTCTACCTGCAATCGGTAGAAATGAATTTGCTAGATAATACTAGTAAGGTTGTCCCTCTCTAAAATGCTTCTGTCAACGTAATTTAACTTTGTTTTTTAAAAGGCATACCCCGAGACTGCAAGAAAAGACTGGGTGAGGGAATGGCCGGGACAGGTCGTGCTCTGTGTGTCTCAGATGTTCTGGACAAGTGAAGTGCATGAAGCTATCGGCAGTGGCCCAGAGGTACGGCATAAGCTCCTTTACTGATCAAGGTTGCTTCACTAGAAACAGTCATGGCCGGAAGTGTTGGCACCCTTGAAGTATTTTTCCATAAAATTATTGCAATTGCATGTGTATTTTTTGTTATACACATGTTTATTTCCTTTGTGTATATTGGAACAACACAAAAAAAAACAGAGAAAAAAAGGCAAATTGGATAAAATTTCACACAAAACCCCAAAAATGGGCCGGACAAAATTGTTGGCATCTTTCCAAAATTGTGGGTAAACAATTTTGTTTCAAGCATGTGATGCTCGTTCAAACTCACCTGTGGCAAGTAAAAGGTGTGGGCAATATGAAAATCACACCTGAAACCCGATACAAAGGGGAAAAGTTGACTCAATCTTTGCGTTGTTACGTGCCACACTAAGTAGGGAGAACAGAAAGAGGAAAAGAGAACTGTCTGAGGACTTGAGAACCAAAATTGTTGACCAATATCTTCTTTTTGTGTTGTTCCAATACACACAAATTAAATAAACATGTGAACAACAAAACACGTGTAATTGTAATAATTTTCTGGGAGAAATACATATATATACATTCATAGACAGACTTCAGGTGTTCTCCTGCTAATAGACTGTCATACCCAGGGACGCAGCTTATAGGAGTTTCCAGGGGCGGATATACCATTGGTGCAACAGAGGTAAGGGGACCCACATTCACATCAAAAGATGCAAGTAGCTTCTTTCACAGTACGTTATTAGACTGCAAAGAGTCCATGTACTGTTCTTGCCCAGGGGTCTTCTCCTGGGGGTTGCAGTTGTACAGCGGCTCAATATCTTGAAGGTACCCAAAAGGCTCCATAGTATTGTTGGGATTTTGCATTGATTCATGCATCTTGTCTAGAGATGAGCAACTAAATTTGCAGGACCTTGGTCTAAGAGAGCAGGTTAGTAGTCTGTGGCTGTTGGATGGGAGCCTTGCTAACCGCCTCTTTCATGCCGGCATCCCTGGCTCCTCTTTTGATTAGCCGGCCAGGCGTGATGTCATTTGTGCCTCACACCACAACTATGACATCGACATCAAAAGAGGAGCCGGAGATGCCGGTTCACGGGGCTCCGGTCCTGCGGCCGTAGAATACTGACCCGACTGTTGGACCAGAGTCCTGCAAATCCATTCGCTCATCTCTACTCTCGTCATATCTACCAATAAGGGAAGACATTGTATGGGATTTCCCATAATACCAGCATAAAATGAATCCATCTGCATTGAGTTTTCCATGCTGTTTGTGGCAGGGTTTTATAGAGGTACATCTGGGTATTTGGAGCTCTGGGTTCAATCCAGATCTCCAACTTCTATAAAGATATGTTGTAAAATTGTTGTGTACATTAAAAAGTGCCTGCATATTGTGGAGTTCTCAATCTAGTCTGCAGCTTATAATCTGTATAGATTTCAGCCCCCTTGCAATATGTATGTTCTATGAATGTTTCTGCAGATGATTTCACCGTTACATCCTTCTTGTAGGGCCTGAAAAACTCCTATGATAATCTGCAGCTCCAGCTAAATGATATTGTGGAGCTTGTGCGAGGAGGCAAATTGTCCCAGCAGACTCGCAGCACATTGGGGGCTCTCGTCACCATAGAGGGGCACGCTCGTGACGTGGGCATGGAAATGATCCAAACAGGTTTGTGCAAACATCATGGCTGGCACCAAACTTTCCAATACCATGTTCTATTTATTATACACTACATGGAGAAAGGTATTGTGCCCCCTCCACATTACACCTACAGGGGCTTTTATGGCCTCCTATTCTAAATCCATATACAGGATGTTAATATGGAGTCCGTCCCTCTACAGATATCACAGCTCAATATGCAGAGCACCTTCATACATTTCACCCCATTCCTATCTTCTTTCCATATCTATGTTATATTCCCCCCTCTTTTCTTTGAGTTTTCATAGGACACAATTGATCTGGTCACAGTAAAGCAATCTTGGGGTGTACTTACAATGACGTCTATGGGGCAGTAGTCATTTCTGCATATTGAGATGGTGGTCACTATATAGGAATGTTTTGGCATCTGTATGTGTCGGCGTCCCCTGTATATGACTCATTGCCACAATTGATATTCTTTATAGTCAGTGTTTTGGATGGCCTAGGTGCGGTGTGTAATATTTTCTATCAATGGTGTGTGTGCCCTCCTCTGTGCAGTGTCCTTCCATAACCATGGATGTACTAATAAAGGGTTTTTATGTCAATTCCTTTAATGACCTTTTGTTCGGTTTCTTTGTAGGTATTATGTAATTCTCCGAATGGTCAGCCATTCTAAGCCTGAGCAGACATATGGCAATGTAATTGATGTGTGACTGACATTGTTCTTCCCTATGTTGCGGTGACATATTTATGCTGCCATTGTCCAGTATTTGTTATAATTAATCATCCTAAAGGTGTTTAGTGGGGTTGAGGTTGAGAACGTGTGTGAAACAGTTCTGCTCTTCTATTCCCTTAGGGTTGGAAGCTACAATTGTTTAAAATGTCTTGTGCTGACGCATTAAGATATCTTTTCACTGGAACTAAGGGGCCTAGACCAACCCCTAAAAACAAGGCCATACCCCCACCAGCAAACTGTACAGCGGGCACAATGCAGTTAATAGGGTAACGTTCTCCTGGCATTCACCAAATCCAGACTCGTCCATCAGATGCCAGATAGAGAAGTGTGATCCGTCACTGCACAGAACAGGTCTCCTCCAGAGTCCTGTGGTGGCGGCTTCACACCACTCCATCTGACGCTCGGCATCGTGCTTGGTGATGTAAGGCTGCATGCAGCTGCTCGGCCATAAAGCTCCTGGCGGGGACGCAGTGTTTGTGGTGATGTTGTTACCAATGGAGTCAGGAAAGCGTTCTGCCCTCTGCTCCTCAGCACTCAGTTGCTGCAGTTCCTTCTACTCCTTAATAATATCACTCACTTGTGATGGGGGAAGATTTAGGAGGGGAGAAATTTAATATCCAGACTTGTTACGCCGGTGGCTCCTATTACAGGACCGCGCTGGTATCAGAGAGCTCTGCACCACCAGCCGTTCTGTCATATGTTAGTAACAGCACACCGCATGGGAGGGCGGATGTTATACACCGGGGGGCGTGGGGATTGATGTTATACACTGGTGGGGGGCGAGAGTCTTAATGTTATACAACAAGGCCGAGGGGCCAGATGTTATACACCGGGGCGAGGGGACGGATATTATACACCGGGGCGAGGGGACGGATATTATACACCAGGGGCGAGGGGATTGATATTATACACCAGGGGCGAGGGGATGGATATTATACACCAGGGGCGAGGGGACGGATATTATACACCGGGGCGAGGGGACGGATATTATACACCAGGGGCGAGGGGATGGATATTATACACCGTGGGCGAGGGGATGGTTGTTATACACTGGGAGCGAGGGGATGGATATTATACACCGGGGGGCGAGAGGCCGGATGTTATACACCAGAGGGAGGGAGCGAGGGTACAGATGTTATACACCGGGGCTGGGGGCCGGATGTTATACCCTGGGGGTCGGATGTTATGCAAAGGAGGGCTTGGGGTTGGATGTTATACAGTGGGGTTGAGGGGATGGATTTTATACACTGGCGGGGGGGCGAGGGGACGGATGTTATACTAAACTAGGGGCGAGGGGCGGATGTTATACACCGGGGGAGGCGAGAGGCCGGATTTTATAAACTGGGGGCTGAGAGTCCGGATGTTATACACCGTGGGCAATGGGACTAAATGAAAAAAGCAGAATTCGGTGACTAGGAGTTTTGTCCTATAATGTATGTGCATTTGCCTTCCCTTTAGAAACTCTCCCTTGTGATTCTGCAGTGTCTTAGAGGTTGACTATCTTTTCCTACATTGCTCAGGAGTTTCTCATGAAACAGACTTCCAGTGGCTTGCCCAACTCCGCTATTACTGGGAGAATGAGAATGCGAGAGTGCGAATCATCAACTGCAATGTGAAGTCCGCCTATGAGTACCTGGGCAGCTCCCCACGCCTGGTCATCACTCCGCTCACTGACAGATGCTAGCGGACTCTGCTATGATGTGATGGGTTATGCTCAGAAATCTTTTTGACTTTTGTATGATGCATGAAACTTATTAGAAAGTTTATTGATATTTCATACCAGTTCTTTCATGTTTCATTGGTAGATCGGTGCTTTTTATCTAAATCTTGGTGGAGCTCCAGAAGGTCCGGCCGGCACAGGAAAAACTGAGACCACCAAAGATTTGGCCAAGGCGCTGGCCGTGCAGTGTGTGGTCTTTAACTGCTCTGATGGTTTGGACTACATAGCAATGTCAAAGGTACATACAATGTTAAGCTGCTCCATTGCAGATAATAAACTGACTCCAACCGATGTTCTGCTGACATGTTTTGATTATATAGTACAGACCAAAAGTTTGGACACACCTTCTCATTTAAAGATTTTTCTGTATTTTCATGACTATGAAAATTGTACATTCGCACTGAAGGCATCAAAACTATGAATTAACACATGTGGAATTATATACTTAACAAAAAAGTGTGAAACAACTGAAAATATGTCTTATATTCTTGGTTCTTAAAAGTCGCAGGTTAACAGCAGCTCAGATTATAGACCAGGTCAATGCCACACAGAGTTCTAGCAGCAGACACATCTCTACAACAACTGTTAAGAGGAGACTTTGTGCAGCAGGCCTTCATGGTAAAATAGCTGCTAGGAAACCACTGCTAAGGACAGGCAACAAGCAGAATAGACTTGTTTGGGCTAAAGAACACAAAGAATGGACATTAGACCAGTGGAAATCTGTGCTTTGGTCTGATTAGTCCAAATTTGAGATCTTTGGTTCCAACCACCGTGTCTTTGTGAGACACAGAAAAGGTGAACGGATGGACTCTACATGCCTGGTTCCCACCGTGAAGCATGGAGGAGGAGGTGTGATGGTGTGGGGGTGCTTTGCTGGTGACACTGTTGGTGATTTATTCAAAATTGAAGGCATATTGAACCAGCATGGCTACCACAGCATCTTGCAGCGGCATGCTATTCCATCCGGTCTGCGTTTAGTTGGACCATCATTTATTTTTCAAAAGGACAATGACCCCAACACACCTCCAGGCTGTGTAAGGGCTATTTGACCAAGAAGGAGAGTGATGGGGTGCTACGCCAGATGACCTGGCCTCCACAGTCACCAGACCTGAACCCAATCGAGATGGTTTGGGTTGAGCTGGACCGCAGAGTGAAGGCAAAAGGGCCAACAAGTGCTAAGCATCTCTGGGAACTCCTTCAAGATTGTTGGAAGACCATTTCCGGTGACTACCCCTTGAAGCTCATCAAGAGAATGCCAAGAGTGTGCAAAGCAGTCATCAAAGCAAAAGGTGGCTACTTTGAAGAACCTAGAATATAAGACATATTTTCAGTTGTTTCACACTTTTTTGTTAAGTATATAATCCCACATGTGTTAATTCATAGTTTGATGCCTTCAGTGTGAATGTACAATTTTCATAGTCATGAAAATACAGAAAATCTTTAAATGAGAAGGTGTGTCCAAACTTTTGGTCTGTACTGTATATACTTTTTTTTAGTTTTTCCAAGGGCTGGCATCATCGGGAGCATGGGCGTGTTTTGATGAGTTTAACCGTATTGAGCTGGAGGTGTTGTCCGTGGTGGCCCAACAGATTCTCCGCATCCAGAGAGCCATCCAGATGAAGATGGACATGTTCAACTTCGAAGGAACAGAACTGAAGTTTAACCCAAATTGCTTCGTAGCCATTACCATGAATCCTGGCTCCGCGGGACGTTCTGAGCTGCCGGATAACCTCAAGGTAAAGAGTCCCAGTGCCTTGCATCGGGTCCTTCCACAACATTTCCATAGGATTAAGCTCAGGACTATGACTCGGCCATTCCAAAACTTTATGTTTATTCAACCATTCTTTTGTAGAACGACTTGTGTCTTTGGGCCATTGTCTTGCTGCATGACCCACGTTTTCTTGAGATTCAGTACATGAACTGATATCTTGATATTTTCCTTTAGCATTTGCTGATAGATTTTAGAATTCATTGTTCCATCAATGATGGCAGCCGTCCTTGGCCAAGTGCAGCAAAACAGGCCCAAAGCATGTTACGATTACCATCTTTGTGTTTCATAGATGATAGGAGGTTCTTATGCTGTAATGCAGTATTTTCTTTCTGCAAACATATAGCTTCTCACTTAAAATCTCTATCTTGGCCTCATCCTTCCACAAAGCATTATTCCAGTTACCTATTGATGTGCCCAGGTGAGTTTTAGCAGTGACATTTTAAATCGCATTGCCTTTCTCCTTGCAATCCTGCCATGCTCGCCATTGTTGTTCATTGTCCTTCTGATGGTGGACTCATGAACAATTACATTAGCTAATCTGAGGAGAGGCCTTTAGTTGCTTAGAGGTTACCTTGAGTTCCTTTGTGACCTCACAGACTGATGTAGCTTTAAGTCAAATTTATGCAGTAATACAGAAATTTTTGAGGGGTTCACAAACTTTCAAGTAAATACTAGGTTTACAAAAGAAACATAAGATTTCATCAAAGGGATTATTCTCCCCCAAACCTATATGAGATTGTACATTTCCTATGTATAATCACAACACCTGATGCCCTCATTTCTGCAAGCTCCTTAATATTGATGTCCCGTTCTCATATTTTCCAAAATGGACACAGTAGAGGTGTGGAGAGAGATTTGGAAAGTGTTAAAGGAGTATTCCCATCTCCAAGATTCTATCCCAATATGTAATAGGTGTAATAATAATATTAATAGCAAATACCTCCAATTGGAAATGTAGTATAGTTCTTCTGATTAGCTATGTCGCTTAACCCATGTGCAGGGCATAGCAGTAGCTTAGGTATCCATGGTTACGACCACTAGCAAGTAACTAACTGTTACTATGAGTGCTCGTAACCATGGATACCTAAGCTACTGCAATGTCCTGCACATGGGGGTAAGCAACATAGCTAATCAGAAGAACTATACTACATTTCTAACTGGAGATATTTGCAAACATTATTATTATTACACCTATTACATATTGGGACAGGATCTTGGAGATGGGAATACCCCTTTAACCACACTTTGACTGACTTTCCTCTGATGTGGAATAGACACATCACTTTTAGGTCTGGGGTGGAGGATAGTGTAAATGGACATAATGGGTTCCCCGGCTCTATGCCTAGTTTACAGTAATTTAGTTTCATTTGTTGACTGACCCATCTGGTTTGCGCATTTCAGGCTCTTTTCCGGACTGTAGCAATGATGGTCCCCAACTATGCTCTGATTGCGGAGATCTGCCTTTATTCTTACGGTTTTCTGCACGCTAAACCTCTCTCGGTGAAGATGGTAATGACTTACCGGCTGTGCTCGGAGCCGCTCTCGTCCCAGTTCCATTATGATTATGGGATGCGTGCAGTAAAGGCTGTGCTGATCGCTGCTGGCAATCTGAAGCTGAAATTCCCCCATGAAAATGAAGAGATTCTTGTAAGTTCTGAACTGTTGGTCGCTTTACATCTCGTATAGGACAGCATTACCATCTTACCGAGAAGCATTTGGATCACAAAAATTACAGCTGTATGATTTTATAGTAGCAGACAGAGACTTGCAAATAATTTCTGTACATTGCTGTTCCTGGCTTGTTAGATCTCATCTGTGCAAAAATGTCAAAACTATAGTTGTTAAACACGTAGCTTGTTCATCTTATGGGACAGTTTTGATTTTTAACTTAAACACATGTATTTTAGGCTAAAAATCATTTTAACAATTGGGTTTTATTAAAAATGTTGCATCGCTTGGCTTTCACCGGCTTTTTGATTCCCTGCACATTCAATTTTGATGAGGTCTGTGGTCATAAATAAACTGAGAGGAGCTCAGAAAAAGACAGATAAAACATTTACAAACTCCCCGTCAGCCAGCAAAAACGAGTTCACTGACAGTATCTCACTTAACTCATTCTGCAGCCGGCAATTAACAGTAACACAGAGGCCACATGTATTCCCTATGGAAAAACAATTCTGCAGCATATTTTAGTGCAACTCAGCAGCGTTCCATTCCTCTTTTATCATTCCTGGAAATGTAGGAATTAATTGAAATCTGTCAATAACGAGTACCCTACACAGTCTGACAATGTCACCACTGTTTGGGCACAGTCAGATTGTATAGGGTTGTCCCCTATATAGATTATATATACATTATATATCATTTACACATACATTTCCAGGAGGTATAACAGAGGGACGATACAATGTAGAGTTTTAGGAAAAGAGGTTTCATCCTTATTTTTTGGAGAATACTATTCTTTACTAATACAGACATACCACAAGAACTGACGGCTCCTTTGTAATGGGGTTCCTCACTTTTAATATTGTTTCATGTCATATTGTATATGAATTATTTTATCATTTAATCCTTTTTCATTCTATTTAGCTCTTGCGGTCAATTAAGGATGTAAACGAACCCAAATTTTTGTCTCATGATATTCCTCTGTTCAATGGGATTACCAGCGACCTGTTCCCTGGCATTCAACTTCCGAAAGCCGACTATAAGGTATTAAAATATAATAGTGTCTTAAAGGGGTTTTCCAAGACTTAAAGAGGACTTGTCCCTCGCCATAAATATGTAAATGCCGCTGTTCTCCTGACTCCGGCATTGTTTTTCTTTTCTTCCTGCTCCTCTCCGTTCCTGACATCTGTCACTCTCCTCTAGCCCTTTAAGCTAACTGGGCAAGGCCTTCCTGAAGACTCCCACAGAGAGGACTTGATGACCACGCCCAATTGGCTATTAAAAATTATGAACTAGATTTCTATAAAGAGGCTATATCTCAGGAATGGAGAGGTGCAGGAGCAAAAGAAAAACAACACTGGATTCAGGAGAACAGCAGCATTTACACCAGGTAATAAAATTGCATATTAATGGCAAGTGATAGGTCCTATATAGCTGGCCAGCTATCATTTGGATGACAGTTATCTTTCCCGGCTCCCCCATATTCAGGAATGCTCGCTCCTGTTTTCTCTATGACAGAGTCGCTGCCAGAATCTTATGGCAGCTGCTAATTTCAGGGTCAGAAAGTAAGGATTGGGTGATTAAATTCCAACCGCCCGATTTTTATGTCCCCCAACATAATCTGTCATGAGGCCCCCATACACAGTAGATGGTAGACCAATCCCATTGAAATCACCCGATCCTGATCCACTGCTTTGGAATTGGGTTACATGACCTTGTCACTCATCGTCCGGTCCCATTAGTGCAACCTGGGCAGCTGCACAGGGGCACCAGAGGTAAGGGGGCTCACTTATACCTCCAATGCAGGATGATCTGATGTAGAAAAAAAAATGGTTAAAACATCTGTGAGTGATTTATCGCTAGTTTAGTTGTAGGTTATGGAGACATTTTTTTTTAGATGAATGAATCGATTCGCAGGAGACTGATCCAATGGCCAGGTGTCATGGGTGCGTCAGATGTGACAGACAGTCGCGCTGCAGTTGGTTGCAGGAGATCCCTTCGTTTGGCATTACAGACATCTTCTTAGCGGTCTCACTGTAGGACCCAGCGGCTACCTCCCTCCTGCTGTAATTGACAATCAGGCCTGGGTGTTTAAATACTTCCTGGTTGCTACACAGAGGTGCCAGTGATATTCACATGTCCCCTTGTGAAGGCTTGGAGCAAGTGCAGTTCTTACTTCCTCTCTGGTGCTAAGAGGATGTGTGTGCCATCTCTCTGAAGTCGACTCAAGCTAAGCTACTTCCCCTGTGTCTGTCTCCCCTTGCTGTCTTTAGTTGTCAGTGGGAATCGACTAGTGCTCACCCCCCCTTCCCTATCCAGGGCCAAGCGCTAAGGAAATATGACGCGCCCCCTGGGCCATATTCTTTAGGGGAATACCCGGAGCCGGATCAGATGGGAGTTGTAGTCTTCCGAGTGGCTATGACCCGGTCCGTGCCCAGGGTGTCAAACTCAGTTGTATGTGGCAGTCCTACAGATGTTATTAAGTTCTTAATGTCGACTACGCCACCCGTTGTATTGCGGTCACTATGGCCGCCGCTGCAGCAGGGTCCGCTGAGGCTGATGGTGTTGGTGCAGCTTTTGATAGTATAACCCCCAACGGGTGGGGTATAGCCTCAGGGGGTCAGGTGCAGAGAATGGGGGTTGTGGTGGTGCTGCATAGATGTTAAATGAAGACAGAGTCGGGTTGTGCAGTTTAGGGTATTTACTCACTGCTGATGTTCCGGTCACTCCAGCTTCAAGTGACCACCCGAGCCGTGCTGCGTCCACCAGGTCCTGGATTCAGCAAACCCCCAAACAGGTCCGGAGCGTGACCCTGAGCTCTCCTTCTGTCCTTTCCTCTGGCCGTCCCCACTAGTGATCCACCTAGGTCCAGCTCCCTCGGGCCTTCTGTTGGGACACCCTTGGCCTTGGGTTCCCTGACCCTCCACGTGGTATGCCTTCGGGGTGGATGTGGTGGGTGGCCGTGGCAGACGCTGCCCACGGCCTCCGGTCTCTGGCTAGGGTGTGCTTTTGCCCCCACCAGTTTGGGATCCGGTACCCTATTGCCGACTCTTCACCCGGGGATTGAATTTGGGTTCTCAGAGTCCTCTCTTTGTCCCCTCTGGGTCTTTCCTTCTCTGCTCCACTCTCTCTCTCTGCAGGCTCATCTGGACCTCTGCTTCTACTGACTCTGACAGACTGACCCTGTTCTTTTATGGTGCCCACCTTATATACACCCTCTATGTGTGAGCTCAGGTGACCAGCACCCAATGAGCTCCTATCTTTACCCAGGCTGCTCCCCCTATCTTCCCCTACACTACTTGGGATGTTCCACCCCCCTCCCACTCCAGCCAGGAACAGACTCGGTCGTACCTGCACATTTCTAAGTGGGAGTACCGTCGGTCTGCTCCTCGGAAATGGGATGTGTGTAGTGCATGCAGCCTACCGAGCTCAGGTCCACACTCCATCCTTACCCGGGAGTGGAATATCACACCTCTGGGTTGAGGTGCAATACCCCTGTAGCAGCCGAATCCTCAGGGTGCTACATTCCCCCCTGGTAAATCACAGCACGTCCTCGGGCTGTAAGAACAAAACACCACAAAACATACAAATTTTTGCATAAACATATAAAACATATAAAACAACATATATTAGCAGCATCATAAAACTTTTCATATAAAACATTCTCGTCGCCTCTGGCTCCTCCTCCGGTCACTGTGCAACGTGTGACCGGGTAAAGTGCGACAGTCTTTTCTTGAAAAATGGTTTTCCTATAAAACCGGTAGGGGGCGCTTTAGGAAGCGCAACTATATACAAAAGGGGTAGTTGCCGCTCTCAGTCCTCGGCCAGGTATTAGGGAGGAATGACCGCTCTCAGTCCTCGGTCAGTGGGATTTAAGGGTTAAACGGGTAAACAGTTCACACTTGCTGGTCCCAACGGGGACTATATTAGCAACAACGGTTCACTGTGCCCCGACGGGCAACTATATACAGCTTCTACTCCGCTGTACTCAACGACGACGTCCTCCTGCTCTTTCTTTGTGATTCACTTTAGCTTCAGACCCGTCCGGGTCCTCTTGCTCTTCCTCCTCACACCGCAGCTCTTCCTCCGTCAGGCGATGCACATGGAGGGCGTAGGGTCCTTTGGCACACTTGTGCCGGGTGAAGGTGACCTCGTCCCCGATGTAAAGGTCACGACCCCTGTGTCCCTCCGGTAGGTGGGACTCAACGTCTCTCCTGGTCACGAAGACGTCGCCTAGGGTGCGGTGGTCTCGGATGAAGCCCCACCCATGCTGCATGTTAAACTTTATCACAGTCCCGGTGGTGCGGGGACTATGCGCTGCACGGGGGTCTCTCCTGGCCCGGCTCTTCTGCTCCGCGCTCCTTATTTGAGCTTGCTGTTCCCGGACCCGCCTCTCTCTCCGCTCCCTCTCAAAGACCTCGAGCTGTTGGCGGCAGCACTCAGCACGCTCCGCTGCAGCTGCCCGAGTCTCCTGAGTGAACCCCATGAGGTCTTCTCCGGTGGGGTCCCACTCAAACTGGGTCTCTTCTAGCGGGGGCGAGATCCTCTTTACGGGCTTTGGAGCCGGGATCAAGGGTGCACACATGGCCCCAGCCTTCCTCTGCCGTTCCAGTTCATGATATTCCTGGGGCCAGATGAAAGGCTGCCCATCCGGGCACGTGTGTTGGGTAAACAGGTCCTCTCCCAGATGCGGCACTTTTGGTCTTATGGGCGCGGTGGTGTTAGCGCCCGGGTTGCCCGGGCCTTGCGGCCAGGCCTGGGGTATCTGGAAGGTGAAGGGCACCGTAAGGACGGCGGCGCCCTGGGCTACTTGGCCCTGCGACCAGGCCGGTGGCTCCGCGGAGGTAGGGGGCGCTGTTGGTATTGCGGCGCCCGGGGGTACTAGGCCTTGCGACCAGGCTGGTGGTACTTCCTGCTTGGTCACGCTCGGGGTCGAGGCGTGTGACGTCACAGGGGTCTCGGCTCCCGTTTGAGGCCTAGTCTGCGGCGGTGACGTTGCAGCGACGGGCACGGCAGGATAGACTTCGGGCTCTGCGACGGGGAGCTGGGGCAGGTACACGGTTTCCCGGTTTGGGGTATAGACGTCCCCTTTACCTGCCTCCACTCGTTCGGCTCCCTTCTCGGCGCCGTCTCCGGCCTTCAGTCCTCCCGCGCCATCCTCAGAGGCGGTCTGCGCACACTCCCGGTCTCGGGGGAGCTGTGCTAGGACCTCCACTAGGCCTAGTGGGGTCGTTGTTTCCAGCAGGCTCCTGACCAACGGGTCGGTGCTGCTCTGCTCTCCTACAGTTGTCTCCAGCAGGCTCCTGGCCAGCGGGCCGGTGCTGCTCTGCTCTCCCTCCTCTGTTTCTAGCAGGCTCCTGGCCAACGGGCCGGTGCTGCTCTGCTTTCTCGCCATCTCCGGGTAAGCTCCTCCGATACTCTTCTCCAGGCTTCTTGCCTCCGGGTGCGCTCGCTCCAGACTCCTCCAAGCGACACCCATCTTTTCTCTCTTCTTCTCAGTCCTCCCACTTCGAGGGCGGTCCCGGGGCCACTTGGTGATTGTCAGCTCCAGGGGCAGTTCTTTCACGCTGACAGACACCTCTAGCATCACAGTCTCTGTTGGTGGGGGCGGTTTCCACTTTTGGCGCCATTTTCGGTCCTGGCCCACGATGGGAGGTGGCCTCTTGCCACCCTCTGGCACGCCCATAATGGCGTCCGCTCTGACAAGGCGGGAAACCTTTGGAAATGGCGGGAATCGTCTCCCAGTGGCGGGAAACTCTGCAGATGGCGGGAAAAAGCTGTTAATGGCGGACAACCGGCGGGAATCGACCTGTGATGGAGTCCGATGGCGGGGACCCTCCGGAACCGGCAGGAGACTTCTTTTTGAGGTAAACTCGTTCTTTTCTTCAGGCACGCAGTACCCGGTTGTTGCGGGCACGTAATCCTGCCGACTACGCCAAAGTTGACGCGCCCCCTGGGCCATATTCTTTAGGGGAATACCCGGAGCCGGATCAGATGGGAGTTGTAGTCTTCCGAGTGGCTATGACCCGGTCCGTGCCCAGGGTGTCAAACTCAGTTGTATGTGGCAGTCCTACAGATGTTATTAAGTTCTTAATGTCGACTACGCCACCCGTTGTATTGCGGTCACTATGGCCGCCGCTGCAGCAGGGTCCGCTGAGGCTGATGGTGTTGGTGCAGCTTTTGATAGTATAACCCCCAACGGGTGGGGTATAGCCTCAGGGGGTCAGGTGCAGAGAATGGGGGTTGTGGTGGTGCAGCATAGATGTTAAATGAAGACAGAGTCGGGTTGTGCAGTTTAGGGTATTTACTCACTGCTGATGTTCCGGTCACTCCAGCTTCAAGTGACCACCCGAGCCGTGCTGCGTCCACCAGGTCCTGGATTCAGCAAACCCCCAAACAAGTCCGGAGCGTGACCCTGAGCTCTCCTTCTGTCCTTTCCTCTGGCCGTCCCCACTAGTGATCCACCTAGGTCCAGCTCCCTCGGGCCTTCTGTTGGGACACCCTTGGCCTTGGGTTCCCTGACCCTCCACGTGGTATGCCTTCGGGGTGGATGTGGTGGGTGGCCGTGGCAGACGCTGCCCACGGCCTCCGGTCTCTGGCTAGGGTGTGCTTTTGCCCCCACCAGTTTGGGATCCGGTACCCTATTGCCGACTCTTCACCCGGGGATTGAATTTGGGTTCTCAGAGTCCTCTCTTTGTCCCCTCTGGGTCTTTCCTTCTCTGCTCCACTCTCTCTCTCTGCAGGCTCATCTGGACCTCTGCTTCTACTGACTCTGACAGACTGACCCTGTTCTTTTATGGTGCCCACCTTATATACACCCTCTATGTGTGAGCTCAGGTGACCAGCACCCAATGAGCTCCTATCTTTACCCAGGCTGCTCCCCCTATCTGCCCCTACACTACTTGGGATGTTCCACCCCCCTCCCACTCCAGCCAGGAACAGACTCGGTCGTACCTGCACATTTCTAAGTGGGAGTACCGTCGGTCTGCTCCTCGGAAATGGGATGTGTGTAGTGCATGCAGCCTACCGAGCTCAGGTCCACACTCCATCCTTACCCGGGAGTGGAATATCACACCTCTGGGTTGAGGTGCAATACCCCTGTAGCAGCCGAATCCTCAGGGTGCTACAAATACAGGGATAGGTTCCTGTGCGGCAATTGGTGAGGAACCAATATAGAGTCAGTAGGGGAGACAGGGTGATTGCAAATCATACTAGGAGGTCTCCATTTCCCCCTTTCCCTAGTGTCTGGGCTCCCTTCCCCTCATCCCTTTGTGTCGTACTTTGTCTTTCCTACACTGTGCGTGACATCAGGTCAGTGGTGGGAACTGAATGAGACCCCTGAGAGACACCTTATTTCTTCCTGCCCCCCGGCTCTTCTTCAGATTAGCCGGCCTGGCATGACGTTATGGTTGCAGCATGATGTACACCAGGCCATATAATCAGAAGAGGAGTCGGGGATGCCGGCAGCTAAGAGGCGGCTCTCAGGGGTCCTGTCCAGCGGCCACAGAATACTGATCTGGGTCCTGAAAATGTATTCTCCCACCTCTAATTGGATCCACTGTAAACAGACTGATGAAATATTTTACCTTCCTTTTGCTCAGGGTTTACTGGAATGCGCACAGGAGAGCTGTGCTGGACACAACATCCAGCCCGAGAAGGTCTTCCTGGAGGAAACGATCCAGACGTATGAGATGATGATTGTCAGACACGGGTAAGCTGTAACTACAGAAGTCCATGGGACGGGGGATTTATTCTTCGCTGTTTCCATTTTATACAATGGACCATGCTGCATTTTGTTTATCCCGTACAGTTTTATGTTGGTTGGAGAGCCGTTCTCTGGAAAAACGAAGGTCCTCCACGTCCTCGCTGATACGCTGTCTCTTATGAATGAGCGAGGGTGCGAAGAAGAAAAAGTGATTTACCGGACAGTGAACCCTAAAGCCATCACCATGGGGCAGCTGTTCGGGCAGTTTGATCCAGTGTCACATGAGGTTCGTCTATGATTGGAATTATTGTTTATAATACTAATATCTTTGCTGAAAATGGGAAAATCTCCCCTTTTATGGCTTATGGACATGGTAGAAGGGGTTCCTTCAGAGACATAGACCCCAGCCATACATTGCCGGACAATCATTTTATTATGACTTACTCCCTGTTTGCACAAAAATTGGAAACTATTTTATTTTCCCCATCAGACATGGAAGCAACAAATTGTATTATTTATGGCAGAAATTAGCATAAGTTTGCATACTTCCAGATACATTCTGACTAGACTGTGTCTGGCCTCACTCAATACACTTGCTTTGAGTGAGGTCACGCACTTCTAGTTGGCATGTGACCGCATATATGCAAATCACTTACTTGCGGTCTCTCCCGGTGCCGGCACGTTCACATCAATAGGGGCCACGTGTAGTCAATACATGTGTATCATCAATATCATAATCCAAGGCGTTCCCTTTAATAATCCTTTCAATTGTGGGATTGTATTGGATTTTATGGGAAGAGCAATTTTATTGATGCCTCTCTTCATTTGCAGTGGACCGATGGGATAGTCGCTAATACTTTCCGGCAGTTTGCGTTATCTGAGACTCCGGAAAGAAAATGGGTTATCTTTGATGGACCTATTGATACGCTAGGGATAGAAAGTATGAACACAGTCCTAGATGATAACAAAAAGGTAACTCTCTATTTTACTTTGTGAAACTTTTTTTTTAAATTTAACCACTTCCCGACCGCCCACTGTAGATAAAAGTCCGCGCAGCCTGGGCTCTGTGCAGCGCGGACGCTTAAAAACGGTGGGTGGTCCCGCAGCACTCAGGACCCCGAGGGTCCTGCAAGCGCTGAGGGTGCGGTGCAGAGCGATAGCTCTGACAGGGAACATCATCGGGACCTGATTGGATCAGGTCCCAGTGATGTTAACCCTTTGCTGTCTTCTATATGCCACGATCTATAGTGATCGCGGCATATAGAAGACAGCAGGAGGAGAGGGGGTCGTCTACTTACCTCTCCGACGACCCCTGATACCTTCCAGGACCTGGCGTTGCTATGGCAGCTGGAGGTCACATGACCGCCTTCAGATCTGCCATATATGGTGTCCTGCCAGGCTCAGCCTGCAGCTGAAGCCTGGCAGGAGACACTGACTGTGAAACAGTCAGCAAAGATCTCATGTAATGTAATATATGTCTATTACATTACATGAGATCAGTGATCAGAAAAATAAAAATTACTGTCCCATACAGGGACTAAGTAAAAATGTAAAAAAAATGTTTTCAAACTACTAAAAAAAAATCACAAAATAAATAAAATATTAAACCGATAAATCCGTATATACTTATGCAAAAACAAAAAAAGTACACATATTTGGTGTCGCCGCATCCGAAACAACCCGAGCTATAAAACTGTCACACTAATTAACTTCTTCTGTGCACACCGTAATAAAAATAAATAAAAATCGGAGCAAAAAACTATGCTTTTTCCTCATATCGCCAAACAAAAAGTGGAAAAAAATGCGATCAAAAAGCAAAATGGAAATAAAAATGCTACCGCTGAAAACGTCATCTTATTCCGCAAAAAACAAGCCACCATAGAGCTCCATCAGCTGAAAAATAAAAAAGTTATAACTTCAGAATAAAGCAATGCAAAAAAAATATTTTTTCTATAAAATTGTTTTATTGTGTAAAAGCGCCAAAACATAAAAAAATATACAGTAAGTGTAGTATCGCTGTAAACGTACTGACCCGAAGAATAATGCTGCCTCATCACTTTTACCACACGCAGAACGGCATAAAAAAAACCTCAAAAAACAATTCCTGAATTGTTGGTTTTTGTTAATTTTACCTCCCAAAAAGCGGAATAGAAAGCGATCAAAAAATTTCACGTACACAAAAATGGTACGAATAAAAATGTCAACTCGTCCCGCAAAAAACAAGCCGTCACAAGACTCTGTCGGCCGAAATATGGAAAAATTATAGCTCTCAAAATATGGCGACACAAAAACTAGATTTTACAAAAAAAAGCGTCTTTTAGTGTGTGACAGCTGTCAATCATAAAAACTCAATATGAATCTGGTATCTCTGTAATCGCACCGACCCAAAGAATAAAGTAATCTCATCACTTATACCGCACGAGGAACGGCGTAAAAAATAAATAAAACCAATTCTTCACCTGCTACTGATTTGTTTATTATGTCTCCCAATGTGCTCACCACACATCTAGATAAGTTCCCTAAGGGGTCTAGTTTACAAAATGGTGTCACTTGTGGGGGGTTTCCACTGTTTAGGCACATCAGGGGCTCCCCAAATGCAACATGGCGTCCACTAATTATTCAAATTTTACATTCAAAAAGTCAAATGGCGCTCCTTCCCTTCCAAACCCTGCAGTGTACCCAAATAGTGGTTTTCCCCCACATATGGGGTATCGGCATACTCAGGAGAAATTGTACAGCAAATTTAATGGTGCAGTTTCTCCCGTTACCCTTATGATAATGCAAAATTAGGGGAAGAAAAACATTTTTTGTGGGAAAAATGTGAACATTTTATTTTTTCGGCTCAATATTATAAACTTCTGTGAAGCACCTGGGGGTGCAAGGTGCTCACCACACATCTAGATAAGTTCCCTAAGGGGTCTAGTTTCCAAAATGGTGTCACTTGTGGGGGGTTTCCACTGTTTAGGCACATCAGGGGCTCCCCAAATGCAACATGGCGTCCACTAATTATTCAAGCAAATTTTACATTCAAAAAGTCAAATGGCGCTCCTTCCCTGCGCCCAAACAGTGGTTTTGCCCCACATATGGGGTATCGGCGTGTTCAGGAGAAATTGCACAACAAATTTCATGGTGCAATTTATCCTATTACCCTTATGATAATGCAAAATTAGGGGATGAAAAACATTTTTGTGGGAAAAATGTGAAAATTTTATTTTTACAGCTCAATATTATAAACTTCTGTGAAGCACCTTGGGGTTCAAGGTGCTCACCACACATCTAGATAAGTTCCCTAAGGGGTCTAGTTTCCAAAATGGTGTCACTTGTGGGGGTTTCCACTGTTTAGGCACATCAGGAGCTCCCCAAACGCAACATGGCATCTGCTAGTTATTCAAACAAATTTTACATTCAAAAAGTCTAATGGCGCTCCTTCCCTTCCGAACACTGCAGTGCGCCCAAATAGTGGTTTTCCCTCACATATGGGGTATCAGCGCGCTCAAGATAAATTGCACAAAAACTTTTGGGTTCATTTTTTCCTGTTACCCCTACGAAAATAAAAAAAAATGGGTCTAAAGTAACATTTTTGTGAAAAAAGTTAAATGTTCATTTTTTTCTTCCACATTCCAAAAATTCCTGTGAAGCACCTGAAGGGTTAATAAAGTTCTTGAATGTGGTTTTGAGCACCTTGAGGGGTGCAGTTTTTAGAATGGTGTCACTTTTGGGTATTTTCTGTCATAAAGACCCCTCAAAGTGACTTCAAATATGTGGTCCCTAAAAAAATGTTTTTGTAAATTTTATTAGAAAAATGAGAAATCGCTGGTCAACTTTTAACACTTATAGCTCCCTAACAAAAAAAAATTTTGGTTCCAAAATTGTGCTGATGTAAAGTAGACATGTGGGAAATGTTATTTATTAACTATTTTGTGTGACATATCTCTCTGATTTAAGGGCATGAAAATTCAAAGTTTGAAAATTGCAAAATTTTCGCCAAATTTCCGATTTTTTCACAAATAAAATCGAAGAAATTTTACCACTATCATGAAGTACAATATGTCAAGAAAAAACATTCACAGAATCAGGGGAATCCGTTGAAGCGTTCCAGAGTAATTACTTCATAAAGTGACAGTGGTCAGAATTGAAAAAATTGGCACAGTCACGAAGGCAAAAACAGGCTCTGGAGCGAAGTGGTTAAACAATTCTCGACTGCCCATATGATGATGCCATGTGTTTGGAAGCTTCTAATAGTTTTTTTTTGCAACATCTGAGTTAATTAGAGACACACCTGTGGATGTATTTTAATGCACCCCTGAAACACACTGCTTCTTTGTGTAGCATCATGGGAAAGTGTAAATAAATCAGCCAAGATATCAGGAAGAGAATTGTGGACTTGCACAAGTCTGGCTCATCCTTGGGTACAATTTCAAGATATCTGAAGGTGCCTCGTTCATCTGTACAAACAATTATATGCAAGTACAAACAAGATTGGAATGTCCAGCCATCATACCACTCAGGAAGGAGAAGGGTTCTGTGTCCCAGAGATGAACGTGCTTTGGTCCGACATGTGCATATCAACCCCAGGACAAAAGCAAAGGACCTTGTGAAGAGGATGGCAGAAGCTAGTAAGATTGTCAGAGTGACAATTCACAGTGAAACGAGTACTGTACCAACATGGGCTGAAAGACCACTCTGCCAGGAAGAAGCCATTACTCCAAAAGAAACATAAAAAATCCAGATTAATGTTTGCAAATGCACACAGGAACAAAGACCTTAATTTTTGGAGACATGTCCTGTGGTCAGATGAAACTAGAATTGAACTTTTTGTGCATAATGACCATCGTTAAGTTTGGAGGAAAAAGGGAGAAGCTTAGAAGCCTAAGAACACCATCCCAACTGTGAAACATGGGGGTGGCAGCATCATGTTGTGGGGTTGCTTTGCTGCAAGAGGGACTTGGTGCACATCACAAAATACATAGATGGCTTCATGAGAAAAGAAGATTATGTGGCAATACTGAAGCAACATCTCAAGACATCAGCCAGGAAGTTAAAGCTTGAGCAGAAATGGGTCCTCCAAATGAGCAATGACCCGAAGCATACTGCCAAAATGGTAACAAAGTGGCTTAACCCCTTCGTGACCAAACCAATTTTTTTAAATCTGTGTCACCTTATGTAGTAATAACTCTGGAATAACATATTCCATAGCTTTTGAGACTGTTTTTTGTGATACAGAATACTTTAAAATAATGGTAAATTTAGGCTGATATGGTTTGCGTTTATTTATAAAAATATCAGAAACTTGGCAAAAATGTCTTAAAAATTTCATTTTTCAAACTATGATTGATAATGACTTTAATCCCAATAGTCATACCACACAAAAACAGAAATAAATAACATTTCCCTCATGTCTGCTTTACATCAGCACCATTTGTAAAATGTTGTTTTATTTTATTAGCATTTTAGAAGATTTAAAAATGTAGCAGTTATTTTTCATTTCTTTCAAGGAAATTTACAAAACTTATTTTTATAGGGACCTGTTCAGTTTTGAAGTGACTTTGAGGCTGCGTGCCCACTGTGCGTTTTTCAAGCGTTTTTTGCTGCGGAATTTTCGAAGCGAAAACGCTTAAACGCTTGGTAATGCGTGCCCCATGGTCCTCAATGATAACCCACATGTGCTGTGTGTTGGTATATGCAACAGTTGTGGACTTCTTTGTTTGTGTGAAGGAGGACTTTATGCTGATCTGACAGTAGATGGCGATGTTGTGTTAAGTTTCCTTGTTTACTGTATTGTAAAAGAAAAAAAGTCTCTCTTGTATTTTCTATTTTGTTCTTACTTCCTGATGCAGTACTGTGTGACTGTGTGTTTTTTCCTTTACCTCATGTTCTGAGAAGTAAAAGCTTGTTATCCCCTGTAATCTGCTCTGTGAGGTTTTATACTGCAACTGTGGGTATCCAGAAGCTGTGCAACACTGTGCACATGCTGCGGAAATTTACGCTGCGGATTATCATTGCGGAAAAATCTGAAGCATATCCATTAATTTTGCGGAAACGCGGCGTAATTGCCGCCATTGACTTCCATTGATTTGCATAATATCTTAATGACTACATGTACACATGTGGATATTAAGTGATTCAATGTGCGGATGGTACCCAGGTCTGGAGAAGAGGAGACTCTCCTCCAGACCCGGGTACCATAGTACCTGTAGTTAAAAAAGAATAAAATAAAAAATAACATTATACTTACCTTCTCATGGCCCCCGGTCTCCTGTATGGTGCGTCCGGTGTCTTCGGCGGCTCGTGGTGGTGTAAAAGGACCTTCCATGACGTCATTTAGTCATGTGTGTAGATAAAGATTCCGTCACACTAAATAATATAGAAAAGTCTCATATAGGTGATAAAATAGTAGATGCTTTATTTCTCCAATATCAACTGGTTCAAATCGTGGTCAGTATACAGTTGCCCAACGTTTCATCCCCAACGGGGTTTTTCTCAGGGGCATCAGAAGAGCTTAAAAACCAGAGCATAAACATAAATAAAGACATAAGTGAGATACAATATAGTAGATAATACAATCAGTAATATATACAAAAATAGGTACATGTTGATGGGACAAGACGAGGGGGAAAAAAGGGGGGGCGAGGGGGCTAGGGGGAGGAAAAGGAGGGGAAGGGAGAAAAAAGGGAAAGTATTAGGTAGAACAACGGGAGTAAAGAGAAAAGGGAGCGTATACACTCAAAACAAAAGGAGCGGACCGTTGCAAAGTGAAAGAATTTCAAGATACCTAGTTGCTATGTACTGCGTACTGTGCAGCTGAGTGAACCTAAAGAAAGCCATTAGGAGTTCAGGGAGCGGCAGCTAAAAATGGATAAGGGTAATATAGATGAAGAGGAGGACCATATTGGGGAAATGTTAATGTATGCCTGGGAGAAGGAAAAAATGAATAAACATATACATAAGAGGAGAAAGGCTGGGGAAACATATACAGAAAGTATATGATGGTACATGCAGGGAGAAGGGGAAAGACAGGGGGGGTGATTCCACAGTGTGCATCCTGCGCACGCGCTGTTTTTTTCCCTCTATGTATATCTCACCCATTGTGTCGCGCGCATGCGCTGTCATGCGTTCCACGCAACCGGAAGTTGCGTTCCACGAGACCTGATGTTGCGTCATCGCATTCCGGAAGCAGGAAGTCACACAGCGCTATTTAAACACCGTCACCGCTCCTGACACCACACCACCACCGGCAGGATACACTTTCCAAGAGGCACATAGGTAAGAGCCTTCTGGGCTGATCATCATGACCCCATGTAGACTTCGGTATTTACCCACTTTTTCTGGTCTTAGGTCCACTTACCATACCCCGTAGGCATACCTCCTCGGCCATTACCACTATTATTGCTTAAGGCAAGTATTTTCGTGGCTTGATACAGGTTATATCTGGATACTGGTGACTCATTTTCCCTTTGCTGTCTATCCACAGCTACTATTGCCGGCTGACATTTTTCCCTTACGACAACAACGACTGGTTCTCTTTATTGTAATTTATCCTGAGCTTCTCTGCAGTCACGTGGATAGATTCCCAGATATTAAGCAGTACATAGCAACTAGGTATCTTGAAATTCTTTCACTTTACAACGGTCCGCTCCTTTTGTTTTGAGTGTATACGCTCCCTTTTCTCTTTACTCCCGTTGTTCTACCTAATACTTTCCCTTTTTTCTCCCTTCACCTCCTTTTCCTCCCCCTAGCCCCCTTCCCCCCCCCTTTTTTCCCCCTCGTCTTGTTCCATCAACATGTACCTATTTTTGTATATATTACTGATTGTATTATCTACTATATTGTATCTCACTTATGTCTTTATTTATGTTTATGCCCTGGTTTTTAAGCTCTTCTGATGCCCCTGAGGAAAACCCTGTTGGGGTTGAAACGTTGGGCAACTGTATACTGACCACGATTTGAACCAGTTGATATTGGAGAAATAAAGCATCTACTATTTTATCACCTATATGAGACTTTTCTATATTATTTGGTGTGCCGGAATCTTTATCTACATGGATGCATGTGTTGTATTCCTGGCACCCTTCTTTTTCAATAGTTGAGCTTAGTCTTTATTAATTATTGTCATTTAGTCATGTGACAGGTCACGTGACCGCTGATGTCGGCGGTCGCTTGACCTGTCACAAGACTAAATGACGTCATGGAAAGTCCTTTTACACCATCGCGAGCCGCCCAAGACACCGGACGCACCGGAGAAGGAGACCGGGGGCCATCGGAAGGTGAGTAGAATGTTTTTTTTGTTTACCATTTTTATTCTTTTTTTAACTATTAACTTGGTCACACTATATAAATCCATGCCGGTTGCAAGGATTTATATAGTGTGACCAAGTTGTCAAGCACTTTTCCAAGCGATGCTAAAATCGCTTGGAAAAGCGCTTGACAACCCGCATGCAAAAACGCTTGACAAACGCTTCTACCTGGCAGGAAAAACGCATGTAAAATCCGCATGCATTTTTCCTGCCAGGGAGATACAGAAAAAATCCGGAGCATTTTTGCTTCGTGGGCACTTAGCCTGCGAGTCTTATATGTTGGAAACCACCCAAAAGTGTTACCATTTTAAACACTGCACCCCTCAACGTATTTAAAATTGCTTTCATATAGTTCATTAACCCTTCTGGTTCTTTTCAGGAAGTAATGGAAAGTGGAATGACAAGAATGAAAAAGTTTATTTTTACAATCTAGATTTTGATAACTTCTGAACAGGCAATTATAGCCGGCATACTTTAAAGGTAGTTATTTGGCCATGAGCTGCCAAGGCAAACATCAGGACCACACAATCAAGATATCAAGGTGCCGATAAAGTTAAAAGGAAGCCCCCACACTGTGTTAACTATTTAGATTCTATAATCACTATTGACAACAGAATCAAAGGGTTTAAACGTCCATGGTCTGTGCCAACACTGATCATGGCTGATGCAGCAAGTTGTCAGCTATAATGTACAGGTGACAGCTACAGGATAGTCACCTGTCGGGGAACGCTAGTCTCTTATATTGCAGATCAGTAAAAAGACGTCTATTGGTCAATAAGGGGTTAAGGATAACAAAGTCAATGTTTTGGAGCGGCCATCACAAAGCCCTGATCTTAGTCCTATTGAAAATGTATGGGCAAAGCTGAAAAGGCCGGTGCGAGCAAGACGACCTACAAACCTGGATCAGTTACACCAGTTGTGTCAGGAGAAATGGGCCCAAATTCCGACCTAAGAGTATGTGCCCAAGTAGCGTTTTACAAGCGTATATGCTGCGGACTTTCCTCAGGGTAAACGCTTGTGAAACGCTAGGTAATCTGCCCCCATGGTCCCCAAGGGGAATCCGCAAGTTCTATGCCCATGCTGTGGATTTTTCCGCAGCGTTTTTGATGCGCGCAATAATCCACAGCATGTCAATTAATTTTGCGTTTCCGCAAGCGGAATTGCCTTTGCAATGGAATAAAAAACGCAAGGCAATTCCGCATGTGGAAAACGCGCGATAAACGCAGGATAAACCCGCGTGGAATTCCGCATGCTTCATTTCCGCAACGTGGGCACATAGCCTTATATTGTGAGAAGCTTGTGGGAGGAAATCCCAAATGTTTCACCCAAGTCATTCACTTTAAGGACAATGGTACCAAATACTAATGAAATGGATGGAAAGTTTTGACTTTGTTTTAAGCATTTTTATTACTTACTGCATTCTCGCTCTCTCATTATTCTGGCATTTGGCAAATATTACAAATGATGGTAATCCTAATTGACCTAAAACAGGAAAGGTTTATTCTGATTTCATGTCAGATATTGAGAGAAACATGCATATACTGTATGTCTTTTTATATAGTGTATGGAAACTTCTGGTTTCAACTGTATATGAGATATTGAAATTTAATTGGTCATATTGTCATTTATTTTGAATGAAGTAAGTGAATTCCCACATTAATTTGACATTATATAATAATGTCTTTATATTTAAATAAATCTCAAGTGATTTCAACAATACAACAGGATGTTATTTTCTTATAATAAAAAAATTAAAATAAAAAATTCTATTGTGGTGTGTTAATTTTGTAATATTGATTTCTTTATCTGTTTCATTTATGTCTCAGTGTTTGAAAAAGGCCTTTTGCATAAGGCTGAAACGTTACATTGAATTTTGGGATTTCTTTATGAAATAAAGAATTGCATTATCATTATGAATATTTGAGTGCCGAGTATCTATATATACACTGGCATGCCAGGCATGTCAATCTCCACAAGGAGAAAAATGACCCTTTAGATCCCAGTGAGAAGCCTCTCATACAGTCAAATCGGATCTCATGCTTTGTACTGACGAGGAGCAATACCCTGAAACACCGTGGCTGCAAATTGAGATTCTGGTTTGGCTTTTATCCCAAGTCATGTGACAAGGCTCGTTAAAGGGTCGATATTGACTTTTAGGATTGCTACTTCCAATAGACTTGTCACTTATCTCACTTTTAGCAAATCAGAATATACCGTAGATCATATATAATAGAAATAATCATTATCCACTGTCTGTCTTTCCAAAAGTGATAATAGGAAGTGCAGCCATATCGGTTGTGGCCTTTGAATTAATTTCTCAGAAACAGACAGTGAACAGTCATTTTGTCAGGATGTTATATCAATGACTAAGTCATTAGTTTCCAAGAAGCTGCTTTAAAATTGACAAACTACTTCTTCCTATTTTTGCAGCGGTGCAATATTGCCATCTTATTAGAGAAGAGCAGTTAAAGAGAATGTGTTATCAAACAATAACCAATTGTTTAAATTACCTTTTAACATGAAATGTATTATTTTTTTTTTACTTTTTTTTCACTATAGTAACCATCTAAACTAAAAAAAACACACCCACAGATCCTGCAATTATCACCCTGGCCAAAATTAGTTTCATATTTCCTGTTGTATGCAGAAGATTTTTCAGCAGTTTTATTATCATGACTGAAAATGACAATGAAAGATGACACCTCTATATAAAGCAGATAAAGTAGCCACCATTCACTATAAATGATAGTCACAGCTCACCTCCTCACCCTTCCTTCACAATGAGTCTATTCTTAGGACTAGTGGCCAGTGTGAAAATTGTAAGACTTCAGGATTGTTTTTTTTTGATTGTGATGTTAAAAAGTGAAAATCTAAAAAAAATGACATTTAAAGTAAATTGAATGTAATCCCTTCTCACCATGGACAGTTTTAGTTTTTGGGCTTTTTCTTTGTTCATCGCCTTCTTTCTCCCCTTTCGTGTGACATAGCTGTATGAGGGCTGTTTTTTTTTTACCCTACAATATACTGGAAAACTGGAACAAAAATTCCAAGCGAAGTTAAATGGGATTGCGTTTTTCATTGTATTTGGGTTTTGTTTCTAAGGTTTCATTGTGCAGTGAAAATGACCTGTGAACATGATTCTTCACGTCGAGCAAACTTGAAAAAACAGATATCAAACTTGTATAGTTTTATTT
The DNA here is from genome assembly GCF_046119375.1 of Phyllobates terribilis. Classification (NCBI taxonomy): domain Eukaryota; kingdom Metazoa; phylum Chordata; class Amphibia; order Anura; family Dendrobatidae; genus Phyllobates; species Phyllobates terribilis. The sequence continues at coordinate 304,525 of NW_027363803.1, read as the reverse complement.
TGATGGTGAAAATATTTCAGAGATTCGGTCGATAGAGCTTTATGAGGGCTTGTTAATTGCTGAGGTTTTCATTAATAACATTTTTTGGGTTATATACGATGTTTCAATCCCACTTTTTCATGTACCAACATGGCAGCCATGGGGGCGGTCAGCAGGCTCATGGTTGCCACTGAAATCCATAAGCAGCACTTTCACTTAGTGAAGGGGGGTGGAAGGCAACATCCCATGAGCATCCAAAATGGTGAACCTCTGGGACATCGCACCTTAACTACCATGGTCAGGGATTTACTGCAGCATCTAAGGGGTTAACAGCAGCAACCAGAGCTGCTCTAATAGCGGCTTTTACAGACAAATACCGGCAGTATAACACAGCTGGAATCTGCAGGTATATTGCGGGTGGAGTTGCAGAGTCCACTCCACACACTCGCACCCAACATGCACTATACATGTAGGGCAGATAGGGGTTAAACAGAGGACACGTTCCTTTTAAGCACTTAAGAATTTATTTATTTTTTACTTTGCAGATAGTATACTCGCATATGCTTTGTACTTAAAAGGAATGTCTGCATTAGTTAATGTCTTTTTGTTAGAAGGGCCCCAATATGCCGACTAAAGGATGATCTGTTGCTGGCAATCTCAGCGATAAGCCATTTGTTGAAAAATCTGGCAACAAGCATTTAATTATCCTGCACTGCCACCAAAGGAGACAGGAGGTACTGCACAGTATCCAGTGAAATCAATAAGCTATGTAATGAATGAAGTACTGGGACCTTCAAAGTGGGAATGACTCCATGTAACTGCTCTCTAGTCTGCATAAAAGTCTGCATAAAATGGGTTCAGGTTTACAACGGAGAATCCCCACTATTAACCTGTATAGTGCCCCAAGTATGTGCAAGTGGTTTCTAAACCAGACAACCTCATTAAGTCTCATAACACCTTTGTCAATAAACAGGTATTCTCAAATTACTAAGTTGCTTTAATTAGTTAAACAGCATGAAAATACACAAGTTTGCCACTGACTTGCTTTTTCTATCTGCTGTCATTCTCCTGCAATGAGAGCTTTTATCTTACATAGTGTAAAGCTCATTTCCTTGGAGTTTACCAAGGTCTACTAGTGGCTGGAGAGTGTGCAGTAGTCACATTCCAGGAGAAAAGTTAATTCCTAACATACCGTTATCTCTGTCCAGCCCATTCATTTCTATACACCAGTTAGCTGCTCCCTGCCTTCTCCCTTTAGGCTTTTGACGAGATGCTCTTATCCATCCTGTAGAATCACAATTCCTGCACCCAGTATCTAGGCTCTCACTGTCTGTGGCTGTGTGCTTGCTCATCAGAGCTATCACTCTGGGAGAAGAGCCCGTCCTGCCAGAAATCAGGAAGTAAGGAGACTGCACAGCTCTGAGCTGCTCAAGAGATCACTTATGAAAACTCCTTTTAGGCATCAAACATTTCCTTTGTTCAAATAGAAAGAATATAGATCTACATATTTTAGAATGTGTATGAACTACATGTCTGAAATAAAAATAAATGATTCTAAATAATATATATATATATATATATATATATACATATACATACAGTACAGACCAAAAGTTTGGACACACCTTCTCATTTAAAGATTGTTCTGTATTTTCATGACTATGAAAATTGTTCATTCACACTGAAGGCATCAAAACTATGAATTAACACAGGTGGAATTATATACTTAACACAAAAAATTTGGGAAACAACTGAAAATATGTCTTATATTCTAGGTTCTTCAAAGTAGCCACCTTTAGCTTTGATAACTGATTTGCACACTTTTGGCATTCTCTTGATGAGCTTCAAGAGGTAGTCACTGGAAATGGTCTTCCAACAATCTTGAAGGAGTTCCAAGAGATGCTTAGCACTTGTTGGCCCTTTTGCCTTCACTCTGCAGTCCAGCTCACCCCAAACCATCTCGATTGGGTTCAGGTCTGGTGACTGTGGAGGCCAGGTCATCTGGCGTAGCACCCCATCACTCTCAGTTTGGTCAAATAGCCCTTACACAGCCTGGAGGTGTGTTTGGGGTCATTGTCTTGTTCAAAAATAAATGATGGTCCAACTGAACGCAAACCGGATGGAATAGCATGCCGCTGCAAGATGCTGTGGTAGCCATGCTGGTTCAGTATGCCTTCAGTTTTGAATAAATCCCCAACAGTGTCACCAGCAAAGCACCCCCACACCATCACACCTCCTCCTCCATGCTTCACGGTGGGAACCAGGCATGTAGAGTCCATCCGTTCACCTTTTCTGCGTCGCACAAAGACACGGTGGTTGGAACCAAAGATCTCAAATTTGGACTCATCAGACCAAAGCACAGATTTCCCCTGGTCTAATGTCCATTCCTTGTGTTCTTTAGCCCAAACAAGTCTCTTCTGCTTGTTGCCTGTCCTTAGCAGTGGTTTCCTAGCACCTATTTTACCATGAAGGCCTGCTGCACAAAGTCTCCTCTTAACAGTTGTTGTAGAGATGTTTCTGCTGCTAGAACTCTGAGGAAGCCATACGGCGAGAGCGTGGGTTCGGGGATAGGCTGACGACCTGGTGCGGGCTGCACACACATGGGTATGCATTGTTTCTGACTGTTTCTCTGACTCTCTACTTTTTGGGGAAGCTCCTCTTATATTCATGCTTTTATGGCATGCCTAATACATTCTTTACTGAGGGCTCCCATGTATAGGTATCTCACCTGTCATTAGTGGCACATTATTGCAGGGACTGTGATTATACAATCTACTGGGTAATCTATTGCATAGAGCTTTTGCATGGAACATTGAATGGATTACTACTATTATTAATTATTTTTCTTTGCGCAAGACACCTGCACTTTATGATTCATTGGGGAGATTATTACATGGACCTCTGCACGTAATATTGTATGGACTACCAATATATGTTTAACCCCCCCCTTCCCCTTTTTTTTCTCTCTGCAAAGTGCCTGGTATAAGTACTGCCCCATTTTTGTCCAATAAATGCAGCTGATCTCTGCGACCTGTGTATGTGCTGTGTGACTGGGCACTTCAGCCCTCACTGGGTACCCATCTTTACATCTTAAACTGTATGTTAAATTATGTATGCAAGTTTTTAAGAAATTGAATTAATAAAAATTATGTTTTTTATCGCTAAACTCAATGTCCTCCTCTCTTTCTGCTAGAACTCTGTGTGGCATTGACCTGGTCTCTAATCTGAGCTGCTGTTAACCTGCGATTTCTGAGGCTGGTGACTCGGATAAACTTCTCCTCAGAAGCAGAGGTGACTCTTGGTCTTCCTTTCTTGGGGCGGTCCTCATGTGAGACAGTTTCTTTGTAGCGCTTGATGGTTTTTGCAACTTCACTTGGGGACACTTTCAAAGTTTGCCCAATTTTTCAGACTGACTGACATTTATTTCTTAAAGTAATGATGGCCACTCGTTTTTCTTTACTTAGCTGCTTTTTTCTTGCCATAATACAAATTCTAACAGTCTATTCAGTAGGACTCTCAGCTGTGTATCCACCTGACTTCTGCACAACTGATGCTCCCAACCTAATTTATAAGGCAAGAAATCCCACTTATTAAACCTGACAGGGCACACCTGTGAAGTGAAAACCATTTCCGGTGACTACTTCTTAAAGCTCATCAAGAGAATGCCAAGAGTGTGCAAAGCAGTCATCAAAGCAAAAGGTGGCTACTTTGAAGAACCTAGAATATAAGACATATTTTCAGTTGTTTCACACTTTTTTGTTAAGTATATAATTCCACATGTGTTAATTCATAGTTTTGATGCCTTCAGTCCAAAATTTATCCAAAATTAATGGGTATGCTTCAGATTTTTCCGCAATGATAATCCACAGCGTAAATTTCTGCAGCATGTGCACAGTGTTGCACAGCTTCTGGATACCCACAGTTGCAGTATAAAACTTCACAAAGCAGATTACATGGGATAACAAGCTTTTACTTCTCAGAACATGAGGTAAAGGAAAAAACGCACAGTCACACAGTACTGCATCAGGAAGTAAGAACAAAATAGAAAATACAAGAGAGACTTTTTTTCTTTCACAATACAGTAAACAAGGAAACTTTACACAACATCGCCATCTACTGTCAGATCAGCATAAAGTCCTCCTTCACACAAACAAAGAAGTCCACAACTGTTGCATATACCAACACACAGCACATGCGGGTTATCAGTGAGGACCATGGGGCACGCATTACCAAGCGTTTAAGCGTTTTCGCTTCGAAAATTCCGCAGCAAAAATGCTTGAAAAACGCACAGTGGGCACGCAGCCAAAGTCTCTTCAAAACTGAACAGGTCCCTATAAAAATAAGTTTTGTAAATTTCCTTGAAAAAAATGAAAAATAACTGCTACATTTTTAAATCTTCTAAAATGCTAACAAAATAAAACAACATTTTACAAATGGTGCTGATGTAAAGCAGACATGAGGGAAATGTTATTTAGTACTGTTTTTGTGTGGTATGACTATTGGGATTAAAGGCATAATCAATCAAAGTTTGAAAAGTGCAATTTTTAAAACATTTTTGCCAAGTTTCTGATATTTTTATAAATAAACGCAAACCATATCAGCCTAAATTTACCATTGTTTTTTGTGATGCATGATACTTTATAATAGTCTCGAAAGCTATGGGATATGTTGAAGCATTCCAGAGTTATTACTATATAAAGTGACACTGGTCAGATTTAAAAAAAATTGGTTTTGTCATGAAGGGGTTAAGCCACTTTGTTACCATTTTGGCAGTATGCTTCGGGTCATTGTCCATTTGGAGGACCTATTTCTGCTCAAGCTTTAACTTCCTGGCTGATATCTTGAGATGTTGCTTCAGTATTGCCACATAATCTTCTTTTCTCATGAAGCCATCTATTTTGTGATGTGCACCAAGTCCCTCTTGCAGCAAAGCAACCCCACAACATGATGCTGCCGCCCCCGTGTTTCACAGTTGGAATGGTGTTCTTAGGCTTCTAAGCTTCTCCCTTTTTCCTCTAAACTTAACGATGGTCATTATGCACAAAAAGTTAAATTCTAGTTTCATCAGACCACAGGACATGTCTCCAAAAATTAAGGTCTTAGTTCCTGTGTGCATTTGCAAACATTAATCTGGCTTTTTTATGTTTCTTTTGGAGTAATGGCTTCTTCCTGGCAGAGTGGTCTTTCAGCCCATGTTGATACAGTACTCGTTTCACTGTGAATTGTCACTCTGACAATCTTACTAGCTTCTGCCATCCTCTTCACAAGGTCTTTTGCTTTTGTCCTGGGGTTGATATGCACATGTCGGACCAAAGCACGTTCATCTCTGGGACACAGAACCCGTCTCTTTCCTGAGTGGTATGATGGCTGGACATTCCAATCTTGTTTGTACTTGCATATAATTGTTTGTACAGATGAACGAGGCACCTTCAGATATCTTGAAATTGTACCTAAGGATAAGCCAGACTTGTGCAAGTCTACAATTCTCTTCCTGATATCTTGGCTGATTTCTTTACACTTTCCCATGATGCTACACATAGAAGCAGTGTGTTTCAGGTGTGCATTAAAATACATCCACAGGTGTGTCTCTAATTGACTCAGATGTTGCCCAAAAAACTATTAGAAGCTTCCAAACACATGGCATCATCATATGGGCAGTCCAGAATTGTTTAAATACATAGTAATCTTAGTGTATGTAAACTTTTGACTTTGCAGTAAGTAATAAAAATGCCTTAAAACATTATCTCTCTCTCATTATTCTGGCATTTGGCAAATATTAAAAATGATGGTAATCCTAATTGACCTAAAACGGGAAAGGTTTATACTTATTTCATGTCAGATATTGAGAAAAACATGCATATGTGTCTTTTTATATAGTGTATGTAAACTTCTGGTTTCAACTGTATATATGTATATATGTGCACATCTCATTGCTATAGCAAATCAGTGGGAGTCATCAACAGTGATAAAGTAATAGAAAAAAGGAAGAAAATTGAATCCTTAGAGGAAAAGTAAGATAATTTGTCTAAAAAATGCCAGTGTAAGGAGGCTCATAAGCTCCCCGGGGAGCCATTGCATGGTTTATAAGCCTCCTTACTCTGGCATTTCACTCTCCTCACTGGGATCTAAGGGGTAAAGTTTTTCCTTCTGAAGTCTCTCACACAGCTAAATCAGATCTCATGCTTTGCACTGCTGAGGGGCAACACCCCGAAACACCATGGCTGCAAATTGAGATTCTAGTTTGCCATTTATCCTAAATCATGTGGCAAGGCTTGTTAAAAGGTTGATATTGACTTTTAGGATTGCTACTTCTAATAGGTTGCACTGGAAGAGACAGTTTGCAAGTTTTAGGTGGAATTTCTCTTCAATAAAAATACTTTTTGATTACACCAGTGATTTTTTTCCTTTCTTACAGACTGGACCAGTCATTGGGGAAGCCCTCGCTGTTTCTTTCTGGATAGATTCCACTTCCTACCACTATGAAATGGAATAAATGCTATGTTTTAGAGAAATTAACAATAGTAATGGTAATAATCTGACACCATATGATGGCAAATCCAAGCAATATGCCGTCATTTGTAACAATGGGAAAGCCTTTTTTTAAGAGGTTGTCCAGAATAAGGATGCCATATTTCATCGCTTTGTGGAAAAATAGGTAAATCGTTTCTCATGTTATATTCTCTGAACTGTAAATCGTAAACGGTTTCACAAATTTGGTTGAATGCCAGTGGACCCAAAAAATGCTAATTTCTAATAGTAAATTTAAAAATGACTTTTTTTTACTTTTATTTATTTCCAGATAAAGTGAAAGATCGAGGCATTAATACAATTGGGTCAAGATTGAACCGTGTCGAGGACAAGGTAAGAAAATAAGATAAAACCATATATATTTATATTATGCACAGCTACTACTTACACATACACACATGGAGTACAGGATATACAGACAATTACCACATACTACATACAGAATATTCCTCACTCTCTGAAAAAGTGTAAAATACATAATGGTGCATCCAGACACCAATTCTACAGCGCTGCTCATACACTGCAAAGAGTCTAAATACCTGTGGTCATCTGTGACTTGCACACACAAGTTAAGGAGGCCACACACAATAACTGAACGTTGATTGCTGGTTCGGCCGTCCACTACCTCTCCCAACTCTCATACACGAGAAGGTTTGGCTTGGTTAAATGTTCATGTGTTTTCAAAGTGGAGAACTGTGAAAATCACTGCCAAACGGCTCTGGCAGCAGCTTATCACCTGAATAACAAAAGGGTCGGGCATTAAGGGTCAGGCAGTTTGAATTTTACCTCCTCTGACCTCATCTGTCAGGGAAGAGTCTGGATGTCTCCTTAGACTATTAGCTTAGTCTATTGTGTATGGAGGCTTAAAGGGGTTTTCCATTACTCAGACAACTACATCTCAATCCATATGTGTGTCCCCCAGTAAAATAATAACACCTATACTCACCTCCAGTGCCAGCACTATTCCAGCGGTGTCTGCACTGGCTCTCCTGGGGATTGCGTGTGTCATGGGTGTGTCAGAAGTGACAGACAGTCATCCTGCAGTTGGTTGCAGGAGATCTCTTCATTTGGCCTTACAGACAACTTCTTAGAATATGTATCTCTAGGACCCAGGGGCTAGCTTCCTCTGGCTAATTAACACCCTGGCCTGGATGTATAAATACCTGTTGTGAGCCAGAGGGAGGTGCCAGCGATATTCATTGCCCCTTGTGAAGGCTTGAGCAAGAGCAGTACTTCTTCCTCTCTGGTGCTAGAGAACGTGTGCGCATTTGTCTGGAGTCGAGTAAAGCTAAGCGATTTTCCCTTGTTTGTCCCCCATTGTTGTCTTTAGTGTTCAGTGGGGATCAACTAGTGCTCATCCTTTCTGTTCCCTAGCCTGAGCCTAATGCCAGGGATAGACAGGCTGAGGTACGCGTGCGGCGATTGGTGAAGAACCAATAAAGGGACATTAGTGGAGACAGGGTGACACTAGATCAGCCTAGGAGTTCTCCACTCCCCACTTTCCCTAGTCTGGGTTCCCTTTCCGTTTTACCTTTGTGTTGCACTTAGTCTTTCCCACACCTTACGTGACAGCATGACATTATGTCTCATGATTCCTAGAGACAATCAGTGCTGACTTTACTGTCCCCGCCTTTGGCCAACTTGCATACATCCAGAGGAAGTGAGAGATGTTGCTGGTCTTACTTCCTCCGGATGTACAGGTATGTGCTATAACTGGAGGCAGGAAGAGTGAAGCCAGCGCTGATTGGCAGCAGGGATCACTTGACATAACAATGTCACGTGATCCCAAGGAGAGCCAATGCCGACACGGCTGGAACACTGGAGGGGAGTATAGGTGTTATTATTTTACTGAGGGCAAAAATATATATATGGAGAAGGAGATGTCCGAGTAGTAGAAAACCCCTTTAAGTGTTGGCTACTACTTTCATGGATGTGGACAGAAAGCTCTTTCTGAGTTCATTAAGTAGTTCAATCTGACAAAGGTTTCCAATAGAGTTGGTGCGAGTCAATTCGCAGGACCCAGTCCATCAGCCACATCCATAATCTGTGACCGCTGCATCGGAGCCCTGAGAACCACCTCCTACATCCCGGCATCCACAGCTGTTCTACTGATTAGCCGGCCTGATGCAATGTCACATATGCATCATGCTGTAACCATAAAGATGCAGCTAATCAGAAGAGAAGCAGGGAATCTTGGAAGGTAGAAGGCAGGTCTTGAGGCTCCTGTCCAGCATCCAAAGATTACTGACGTGGCCGATGGACCGAGTGCTGCGAAACGAATCGCACCAACTATAGATTTCAATTAAAACAACAATGTCTAAATGGCTAACCAATATTGCATTAAGGGATCTATCTACTTTATTTCTCCCCAAAACTGTGCCTCTCTTGTCCATGGGGTGTGTCTGGTATTGCAACTCAGCGCCCCATTGATTTGGTTAGGGATAAGCTACAATATCAGGCAGCGCTCATGGGTAGTGTGAAATGTGTATGGAGTGTGGTCTGTATCTATGCTATTCTCTTTGTTTGAAGTTTTTTTTTATACATTTGTAGGAAACTCAAATGGATCATAAACTCAATCTCATAACCGATATGATTCACCACCTGATAGCAAACCAACAAAGCGGTCAGTCTACCAACAGAACACCGCACCGGAGCAACTCTCTGAACGACGGGAGCAGCCTCTCCAGTACTCTGCCTAACTACCAACAGTTACAGTGCCAAGACGAGACCAAGATAATGCATCTTGATGAACAAACACAAACTAGTTCTTCTACTGTCCTCAATGCAGATATTCATTATTTTAATGAATGCATTTATAAGCAGAAAGTAAAATGAATGATGAAATTAGACTGAGTATCGAGTAAGTGTGTAACACTGTAAAGGACGTCTTGTCTATTCTCTGTAGATCCTATCAGGGTTCATTGAAGGTTTCTTAGAGGAAGGGACATGGAACATATGTGTATTGCTCCATGTAGAAACATGCAAGAAAGCATCTGATACATTGATGAATCCTTTCTCAGGAAGATTGTAGCTCATCGGCCTGTGGGATCGTAAATCGCTACGGGTCGTGCTGTAAAACTGGCAATACAACTGAACAATTACCCTGATTTTTTTTATTGTATTAAAATACACTTTTTACATTGATTTTCAATTTTTGGGGGGACTAAAATGAAAATTCTTTTGAGAAAAATAGAAATAAATATTGTACTGTAGAAAATTACACTTCTTTTTTTTACAATGTATTTTTGGTAAAAACGGTATTAAAGAGTTAATTTTTCTTTATGATTTCTGATCACAATTTTTTTTTTTCTGGAATATTTTTTGACATCTGATCAAATGTATTGTATTTTCTCAAAAATGTTGATATTTGCACATTGATTGGTTTAAAGCAGTGATGGCGAATCTTTTAGAGACCGAGTGCCCAAACTGCAATCCAAAACCCACTAATTTATCACCAAGTGCCAACACGGCAATTTATCCTAAATATTGAGGTTTTACTGATACAAACAACTGATACAAAGAGCAGACGTGGGCAGCATAGAGCAGCCACAGACAGGAGCAGGGGTAAGAGACTGCAGAAATAAAGAATGTGCTCACCCACATCCTGGTATATATGCTGGCCCTCCCCTCAATCCTGGTATATATGCTGGCCCTCCCCTCAATCCTGGTATATATGCTGGCCCTCCCCTCAATCCTGGTATATATGCTGGCCCTCCCCTCAATCCTGGTATATATGCTGGCCCTCCCCTCAATCCTGGTATATATGCTGGCCCTCCCCTCAATCCTGGTATATATGCTGGCACTCACCTCAATCCTGGTATATATGCTGCCCTCCCCTCAATCCTGGTATATATGCTGGCCCTCCCCTCAATCCTGGTATATATGCTGGCCCTCCCCTCAATCATGGTATATATGCTGGCCCTCCCCTCAATCATGGTATATATGCTGGCCCTCCCCTCAATCCTGGTATATATGCTGGCCCTCCCCTCAATCCTGGCATATATGCTGGCCCTCCTCTCAATCCTGGTATATATGCTGGCCCTCCCCTCAATCCTGGTATATATGCTGCCCCCCCCCTCAATCCTGGTATATATGCTGCCCTCCCCTCAATCCTGGTATATATGCTGGCCCTCCCCTCAATCCTGGTATATATGCTGGCCCTCCCCTCAATCCTGGTATATATGCTGGCCCCCCCCTCAATCCTGGTATATATGCTGGCCCTCCCCTCAATCCTGGTTTATATGCTGGCCCTCCCCTCAATCCTGGTTTATATGCTGGCCCTCCCCTCAATCCTGGTATATATGCTGGCCCTCCCCTCAATCCTGGTATATATGCTGGCCCTCCCCTCAACCCTGGCATATATGTTGCCCTCCCCTCAATCCTGGTATACATGCTCCCTCCCCCCCCCCAGCCACTGTGCATCCCATATAAAAAAAACAAAAAAAAACACATAATAAACCCTCCTCCTCACCTTCCTTCTTCTCCAGCGCAGCGTCCTCTCCTGTAGTCGGCACATCTAGCTGAAGTGTATTGCAGCGCACGTACTAGCCAGGCCCGTGCGCGCTGCAGTACACGCTGCCGGCCAATCAGAGGCCAGCGGCCGCTGGCCTCTGATTGGCCAGCCGATGTCATGCTGGCCTCTGATTGGCCGGCAGCCGCTTCTGATTGTCCGGAAGCCGCTAGCCTCTGATTGTCCGGCCGAATTTATGCTGGCCTCTGACCGGAAGCCGCTGGCCTCTGATTGACCGGCCGACGTCATGCTGGCCTCTGATTGGCCGGCAGCCGCTGGCCTCTGATTGGCCGGCAGCGTGTATTGCAGCTCACAGGCCTGGCAAGTTCGTGCGCTGCAATACACTTCAGCTAGATGCGTTTCCGTCCGAGAGAGATCGCACATCTAGCTGCAGTAGCGGAGCTGGTGCCGGCACTCGGCGGCTCAGAGTTCTCCCCCGCCGGCCCGATCCAGTAGCGCTAGTGCTGCGGCCATGGTGCCCACCAGGAGGGCTCTGCTGCCCCCTCTGCATGCTGCCATAGGTTCCCAGCACTGGTGTAAAGCATTTCTTCTTTTACAGCTGACGACCCAAAATTGGTGATTTTCTGAAAAAAAAAAAAAAAAAATGGCCAGTATGCATTATATATGGTGGAAGTGAGAATCTATCATCTGGATAAGGGGGTGGTCTTCACAGAGGGGTCTATGGAGAGATGTCACTTTATAAGGAGCACATAGCATGGAATACCGGGGGGAAGCCTTTTGGCTCCTTATGTTGCTCCAGTCCGGAATGCTCCACTATGGTCCATCCTTCTATAGTTCTTCTCTTACACTTTCTGCTGGTCGGTATATGGACGTATTCGCTCTATGCTGACAGGCACTCCCTTAGTATAGCCCATGTAATGCACGGCACCACAATGTTGTAGGTTCTGACTACTGTGTAAAAAAAACAACCACCCAGAGACCGGCCATAATCTTATAGTCTGGGTGTGAATACGCTGCAGGTATAGCTACACTTTTGTTGTGGAAATTTTGGTCATTTAATTTACCTTTTTGCATTTACCCAAATGAGGCTTGTGAGAAATCCTTAAATATGCTGCAGATTTCCCCTGTATGATGCTGACCAATCATAAGCAAGCAGCAACACTCAAAGAAAAGAAGAACACGCCCCCACCATAGCTCAAAGCGGGTTTCTTAGGGTATAAAGCTACGTTCTCACAATGAGTTTTTAGTGAGTTTTTACGCTGCATATTTTAGAAATAATGCAAGTAACCTATCTTAATGGGTGCAGAAATTCTGCAACATCAAAAACTCACCAAAAGCTCATCGTGGGAACCTAGCCTAAGATGTATAATGATGGAGAGTCCTGATCTCCTGGTCTAACCTTCTGCATGATTAGAAAGCAGAGATAACAGCTCTTAGACAAGGAAGGAGCCGCACAGCTGAGTTTCTCTGTGTCACATTACAAACCCTTTTATTGACTCCTGATTATGGAGTGTGCCAGTATCACACTTATGTCTTCTGTGCTAAAGCAACTTGTATTCTTTCTGCAGTGATATTAGGCTGTTATTACACCTCACACAGGAGCAGTGTGTTCTGGGTTACTTCTATGGTGAAATGTAATGACAGTCTGCTCTAATCTCACTGCAGAATGAGTACAAGTTGAGCACAACGGATCTAAGTGTGATACTGACACTGTGCTCTCATTTCTGGACAGGCAGTTTGGGATAGGCGCAGTACAGCAGAGGTGAGAGTGCCATAAGAGGAGGAAAGCTGTTAGAAAGGTTTGTAATGTTGCACAACTAAACTCTCTTGTGCTGCCCCTTCACCCACAGAGACCTTAACTGAAAGGTATTAGTCAGTTGTGTGCTCTAATCATGCAGGAGGTTAGCCCAGGAGACCAGGTCTGTATCCTTACATCTTAGACACTGAGAAATCTGCTCTAAGCTATGGTGGGGATGTGATCATCTTTCTTTTCAGTGTTGTCGTCTGCTTATAATTGGTCAGCATCATGCAGGGAGAAGAATTTCGCACCCCCAGTGAAAACTCTGATAACATCTACTTGGACTTAATTTTTTTTAACTCATTAGGCGCCAAATACTTTCATTGCTAATATCTCCGCAAATGAAAGATAAAATAGAAAAAAAAAACTTGAAAAATTTGGTGACAGGTCCTCTTTAGGATAAGACAACCCCTTTAAATGTAAGAATTGAATTTTAGTCGAAAAAATGTATGCAACAAAAATGCCACATGTGATTTGATCCAAAAACATGCTGCATTTCAGGATGAGAGAAGCAAGTATTTGCAAAAAAAAGTTAAAAGGGGTGTTGACTGTTATGATATTGATCACTTATACTTAGGATGGACCACCAAGATCAGATTGGTAGAGTTCCAACACTCTGCCACCCCATTGATTCCATGCTGGAGCTGGTAACAGCTGATTGGTGGTGTTAGGATTTGGACACCTATCAATCTGATACTACTGACTTATATTGATGCCTTCTCCTAATTGATAAGTGGTAGCATGCCCCTTTAAAACAATACGTAGTTTTTATTTAGTTGTAAGATGAAAGTGACTCTACACATTAAGGCGTGTCATGGTCTGAGCACAAAATGATTCTAAGATTAGTTGCTGGCCTCTTGACCCAAACTTAAGAGCTTAAGGCCATGTTCACACATTCAGTAATTTGGTCAGTATTTTACCTCAGTATTAGGAAGCCAAAACCAGGAGTGGAACAATTAGAGGAAAAGTATAATAGAAACACGTCACTGATGAAACTTACTGAACGTGTGAAGGTGCCTAATAGAGACGCTGTGGAGTAGGACAGGAGCGCACACAAAATAGGGCAATAGCGTCTGATAAGGGGTCGGGATAATTGATGGCAGCGCTCACCTAGAGGTGTTGTGTGCAGTCACCACAGCTATAATGGTGTAGAAAGCCGCTGCTGCCCTGTGGCTGGAGGAAAGGTTCTGCAAGAGGTGGAATGGCAAAAATGGAAGCTGGCACATTTAGGTGGGCTGTGCTGCGGGAGTGAAGAGCTTGTTTTTTTTTATACCTTGAGAAAGGCCCTGGTCCATTGCAGAAACGCATTGATATTAATCAAAAACGTTTGGGAATCCCAAGGCTCTTCATTCCCACAGTGCAGCCCACCTAAACGTGCCAGCTTCCATTTCTGCCAATGTGGCCTAATAGACGTATATGAGGCTGTCAAAGATCGGGGCAGGAGACTCGCAAACAGCTTGTGCATCACGATCTGTGACACACAGATGTGTGAATACGCCATTACTCTCATATAAGATTACCTGCATCAAGTTTCAAAGGAGCAATTGTAACCCTCTTTCAATTATTTAAAGGCATTTTCCCACAAACAAAATTCATTTTAATCAATAGATCTTGGAATAATAATAAGTTCCACAATTGGATGTGTTTAAATAAAATGTTCCTGTGCTGAGATAATCTTAGAAATATGCCCCTGCTGTGTACTGTGTAATGTCTGACCATACAGGAACATGGTGTGAACATACCTCATCTCCTGGACGGGGAGGATGCAAGAGAGTATACAGACATTACAGCCGGGGATCACAGCCGATTCTTTATGTGAGGTAAAACAAGTTTTTAAACAGGCAGGGAAATGTTTTACCTCACAGAATCAGCTGCCATCCTGTGGTGTCCTGTCTGTATACTCTTTCGCTTCCTCCCATGGCTAGCTGTGTTATGTGCAGACCATGTTCGCTCCAGTGGGAGTCTGTTTATGACACGACACAGTAAAAGTGCAGTCATCAGTAATGATGTCAGGTACAAAGCTATTATAGTAAGGCCCAGTGTAATGTGGAAGTCCAATGTGACTCTGAAGATGTCCGCCTAGAGATAGATGCTAGTTATTGAGCTGCAGCTGTTGATCCATGTAACGCATAGGTTCACCTTTATACACCATTTCACCCGTTTACCCAGATCATCAATCTTCAGAACGTCTTCAAATGTAGCATAAGTTTGTAAAAAAATGATTCTGTACTTGCAGGGGCGGACACAGACTGTAGTGGGCCCCTGTGCAAGAAATTTTTTGGGCCCCCCCCCCCCTGCGCTTCATAAGGCAACAAAGTTATCTAAACATAACCCCCCCCCATGTGCATCTCTCGCCCCCCCATGTGCAGCTCTCATCCCCCCCATGTGCAGCTCTCATCCCCCCCATGTGCAGCTCTCATCCCCCCCCATGTGCAGCTCTCATCCCCCCCGTGCATCTCCCATCCCCCCCATGTGCATCTCTCATCCCCCCCATGTGCAGCTCTCATCCCCCCCCATGTGCAGCTCTCATCCCCCCCGTGCATCTCCCATCCCCCCCATGTGCATCTCTCATCCCCCCCATGTGCATCTCTCAACCCCCCCCATGTGCATCTCTCATCCCCCCCCATGTGCATCTCTCATCCCCCCCACTCCTAGTTAACTACTTGTATTTAAAACAAATAAAACTTGTTATACTTACCCCCATGCGATCCCTGCAGAATCCTGGCGCTCGTCCACGTCGCGGCCACCAGACGGTGCCACATGCATAGCCATCAGCTTTTGTTTTGGCCAAAAGATTTTTAAAGCCGCCACCACGATAAGGTAGACTCTTCTGGCAGGGCCCTACTCTAACCTATTAAAATTTTCTTAAAATATCCAATACTCTTTTTAGATATATTTTTATTTAGTTTTCTTTAAGGGAATGTGTCATATACATTTTTTTTTAAAAATGACCAATAATACCACATACAGGGAATACTGCCACACCATGACCAGACCACATATTACCACAACATAGTGACCGAATAATACCACACAGAAGGGGGAAAAACTGCCACACCATGACCAGACCACATATTACCACCACATTACTAATATTACCACCACATTACTAATATTACCATAAGTGTCATTATGCACGGGAGCTCTATACATGGTATGTATAATGTAAGTGTCCAGGTAATCTAGTGATCACCAGTGACATTATACACAGGAGCTCTGTATATAGTGTCAGTGTACAGGTAATACAGTGATCACCAGTGACATTATACACAGGAGCCCGGTACATAGTATATAGTGTAAGTGTACATGTAATACACTGACTCACTGGTGACGTCTCTAGGTGAAGTCCTTCAGCTACGCTTTTCTCCTTCATCCAGCACAGACCGCCATTACGTCTTCCAGCCAGGACTCGTCTCTGCATAAAATAACACAGTTATCTAGAGCACATTCCCCAACTTCTACATTACGCAGCTGAATACAGACGTGTATCCACCATCAATATATGGTTAGTTATTATACAACCTACCATTCCAAATATAAATTGTAATCCACCACGGTGCCCCCATTAACTGTAAATAGGCACTTAATATATAATTTAATTAGAACCTCTACTCTTTCCGCCAATTTGTTACCAGTTACACTCCTGCATCCGCAACGCCCCCTACTCTATACTTCCTGCTCCCCGCATTCATTATTTACATGCACCCCCTGCCCCAATTCATTATATCATGTCCTGCTCTCCCCACCCCATCATCATTTATCATTTACTGTCCCCCACCCCACATTCATTATGTGCAGCTCATTATCCCCCTACTCCCAATTCCCCCATGTGCAGCTCATTTTCTCCCAATTCCCCCATGTGCAGCTCTCACCCCCCCATGTGCACATCTCTCACCCCCCTCCCCCACATGTGCCCCTCTCTCATCCCCCTCCCCCACATGTGCACCTCTCTCATCCCCCTCCCCCACATGTGCACCTCTCTCATCCCCCTCCCCCACATGTGCACCTCTCTCATCCCCCTCCCCCACATGTGCACCTCTCTCATCCCCCTCCCCCACATGTGCACCTCTCATCCCCCTCCCCCACATGTGCACCTCTCATCCCCCCTCCCCCACATGTGCACCTCTCTCATTCCCCCTCCCCCACATGTGCACCTCTCTCATCCCCCTCCCCCACATGTGCACCTCTCTCATCCCCCTCCCCCACATGTGCACCTCTCTCATCCCCCTCCCCCACATGTGCACCTCTCTCATCCCCCTCCCCCACATGTGCACCTCTCTCATCCCCCTCCCCCACATGTGCACCTCTCTCATCCCCCTCCCCCACATGTGCACCTCTCTCATCCCCCTCCCCCACATGTGCACCTCTCTCATCCCCCTCCCCCACATGTGCACCTCTCTCATCCCCCTCCCCCACATGTGCACCTCTCTCATTCCCCTCCCCCACATGTGCCCCTCTCTCATCCCCCCCCATGTGCACATCTCTCATCCCCCTCCCCCACATGTGCACATCTCTCATCCCCCTCCCCCACATGTGCACCTCTCTCATTCCCCTCCCCCACATGTGCACACCTCTCATCCCCCTCCCCCACATGTGCACCTCTCATCCCCCTCCCCCACATGTGCACCTCTCTCATTCCCCTCCCCCACATGTGCACCTCCCATTCCCCCCACTCCTAGTAAATTGTATTTAAAAAAAAAAAAAAAACTTGTTATACTTACCCCCATGCGATCCCTGCAGAATCCTGGCGCTCGTCCAAATCGATGACACCAGGTTCTCCTGACTTCCGGTCATGTGACGGTGCCGTCACATGACCGGAAGTCAGGGGAATCATGAAAGCGCTGCCGCAGCAGCGCAGCGCTGAGATGTTCCGGCCCCGGCGCTTAGCATGGGGCCGGGGGCCCCATGAGGAGAGAGACGCACAAGAGGGGGGCCTCCAAGGGGGCCCCTACCGGCTGGGCCCCATACTGGAGTCAGGGCAGTCATGCCCTGATGGCGGCCCTGATGGAGGCTGAAGGGGCCCCCTCTCCCTCGGGGCCCCCGTTCAATGAACCGGCTGCACGGGCGGTAGTTCCGCCCCTGTGTACTTGTATCATAGCTCAAAGCTGCATTCACACTGAATTACTACTGAATGTAAAGGTGTGGGGTGACACATGATTAGCTACAGCTTAGTTCTGCTGTACTGCTTTTTGTAGGGTCCTGTCCTGTGCTCCGGCCCTCCATCTGTAGCTCCATTATGCATTCATTTGCTTTTCATGGCAAAAAAGGTGCAGCATGCAGCGCTATTCCTACCATCCAAACAATGCAGACCTCGAAGACCACTCAGCGGCTTGCGGCAATGGGATCCAGGGGTGCCATATGGCAATGGATCCGCAGGGATCCAGCATTGAATTTTATTTCCCCGAATAACTGACTTAATGATGCCCCTTCTAACACATCAGATGACTGTATGATGCCAAGAATACAAATAAAGTAAAGAGCATAATTGCTGTCCAGACACTGAACAAGCAGGCTATGCAGTAAAATTAAGAATGATCAATGTAGATGTGGCAGAGAATAAGGTATAACTCAGGGCCAGTGCAAGACAAGCAATTCTATCTAGTAACAAAGTTGCTCAATTTATTATGTAGATTATAAATGGATGTAATATAAAATTGTTTTGCGGATGAATCGCTGCTCTGAGTGTTAGATTTTCAAAGTGGTAAAAGGGTTTATCTGCCAGTAATGATATTTACCTGGGGACATCCACCTATTGGAGACAGGCCATTAAAACTGGCCAAACTTTCTCCTTACTTTCTTGGCCACTGTGGGTCTTTTTGGACTGCAAATGGTTGATAAGTGTTGGTAAGAGTTTTCGAAGTATATATGTCATAAGTGTCTATGGTTGGAGAACCCCTTTAAAGAAAAACATTGGTCAACAATTTTAGGAATTGTAAGGAAGGTTAGAAGATGTTTGGCTACGGTAACAGTCTGGTGGTTTCACATTTTATTTAATTTAGGCTTTGCATGTGTTAGTTCACTATATCGCACCTCTGATCTCTCTATTGGACCATGTAAAACATAAAAAACCTATTGACAGGAGAAAGGATCTGCAGGATCGGTGATGGTAGTTACTGGGAACCCCAGCAATCACTAGAGTGGGGATCCCTATCCTCTCTTATGGAGGAAATAGTATGGAGCCGTTGCCAGGCATGCGCACTGCCACACTCCATTCAGTGTCTATGGGACTGATGGGGACAGCCGAGAACATCAGCAGCCGCGTATGTGTATATATATATATATATATATATATATATATATATATATACATACACAGTACAGACCAAAAGTTTGGACACACCTTCTCATTTAAAGATTTTTCTGTATTTTCATGACTATGAAAATTGTACATTCACACTGAAGGCATCAAAACTATGAATTAACACATGTGGAATTATATACTTAACAAAAAAGTGTGAAACAACTGAAATTATGTCTTATATTATAGGTTTTTCAAAGTAACCACCTTTTGCTTTGATGACTGCTTTGCACACTCTTGGCATTCTCTTGATGAGCTTCAAGAGGTAGTCACTGGAAATGGTTTTCACTTCACAGGTGTGCCCTGTCAGGTTTAATAAGTGGGATTTCTTGCCTTATAAATGGGGTTGGGACCATCAGTTGTGTTGTGCAGAAGTCTGGTGGATACATAGCTGATAGTCCTACTGAATAGGCTGTTAGAATTTGTATTATGGCAAGAAAAAAGCAGCTAAGTAAAGAAAAACGAGTGGCCATCATTACTTTAAGAAATGAAGGTCAGTCAGTCCGAAAAATTGGGAAAACTTTGAAAGTGTCCCCAAGTGCAGTTGCAAAAACCATCAAGTGCTACAAAGAAACTGGCTCACATGAGGACCGCCCCAGGAAAGGAAGACCAAGAGTCACCTCTGCTTCTGAGGATAAGTTTATCCAAGTCACCAGCCCCAGAAATCGCAGGTTAACATCAACTCAGATTAGAGACCAGGTCAATGCCACACAGAGTTCTAGCAGCAGACACATCTCTTCAACAACTGTTAAGAGGAGACTTTGTGCAGCAGGCCTTCATGGTAAAATAGCTGCTAGGAAACCACTGCTAAGGACAGGCAACAAGCAGAAGAAACTTGTTTGGGCTAAAGAACACAAGGAATGGACATTAGACCAGTGGAAATCTGTGCTTTGGTCTGATGAGTCGAAATTTGAGATCTTTGGTTCCAACCACCGTGTCATTAACTTGTTAATAACCTGCAGTCTATAATGAGCCATGTTAATAATATGATCCCACCAATAGTGACTCTGTATGGCCAATTTGACAATAAACTGTGTTGGTATTGTACTTTTTATTTTTCATCACTAGATGGCAGTGCAGCAGTGTAAATGTGTGAGAGAATGGGATGATGGCGCCATTACTGATCATTATGTAAAATCAGGAGCTGACCTTCTTTATTGGTAAATCACGATGTAATTCAGGTTAATGATTCTTATGATTTTGCTAATAAAAACACTATTGCATTGTACACGTGTCGTTGTGTGATTGATCTAGATCCCAGCAGCCTCAATTGTCCGCTATTATTGAGAAGTCTTGGCTGCTAGATATGGCAGTGTCATCAATCTCAAGAAGCCTTTTATTCTCACATACATGATAGAATCCAATAGTAAACATCAGCATATCCCTTCCAGGAGCGGAACGACATCGGTCACAGAGGGTGCGACCGGGCCCGTGCAGGAGGGGGGTCGGCCGCCACCAGCACCTATTTCAGTTAGAGGTGCATGCAAGGACACACATTCAGCTGAAATGTATTGAGACGCAGAGACCATCTGTGTCCCTGCACCGCAATACACCCTGCCAGCCAATCAGAGGCCGGCTGTTGACGTTGGTGTGCCAGTCACAGGCGGCACATGACCGTGACGTCATGCACCATGCCAGCAAGACGAAGCTAGATGCCAGTTCCTTCAAGTGCTATAAAAGAATACGCTGCGAGTTGTGGGAGTGGAGGAAGGGAAGAAGAATAATTTATTTATTTTTAAATGTATTGGAGAAGAACAGCAAACATTATTAATGGAAGGGGCACAGGATGGGGGACATTATACCAGGAAGGGTACAATAAGAAAGCACAGCAACACACTGCAAGGGCCAATACATATGGAGACACTGAGAACATAAGAGCTAAACTGCATTATTGCTAAATAAAATGTACTTACAAAAAATGAAGGCTCTTAGCGCACAAATTGGCCAATTCATGTATGCCCATCAACCACGACAAGGTAGCCTCCGCATGATGGTTAACTAACCTCTTAAACATGCCGCTCTTGGGCTATAAGGCTACAATATAAATGGGCAAACATGCCTCTCTTGGGATAGAAACCTACAAATTTAAGTGGGCAGGTAGAAACCAACACTAATTAAAAGCACCCTTGGGCTGATGGGTGCTTATACCAGGAAGGGTCCCAGGATGGAGTGCATTATACCAGGAAGGGTCCCAGGATGGAGTGCATTTGACGCGCCCCCTGGGACATATTCCTTTTTGAGGGGAATACCCGGCACCGGATCAGATGGGGGGTTGTAGTCTCCGAGCGGCTGTGACCCGGTCCGTGCCCAGGGCGTCAAGCTCAGTGTTATGTGGCAGTCCTACAGATGTTATTAAGAGTTCTTTTGTGTCGACTACGCCACCCGTTGTGATGCGGTCACTGTGGCCGCCGCTGCAGCAGGGTCCGCTGAGGCTGATGGTGGGTGCGCAGCTTGGTGGGATAACCCCCAACGGGAGGGGTATAGCCTCAGAGGGGACAGGTGCAGAGGATGGGGGTTGTGGTGGTGTAGTGCAGACGGCAGTAAAGACAGAGTCGGGTTGTGCAGTTAAGGGTGTTTACTTACTGCAGATGTTGTACTGGTCACTCCAGCTGCTAGTGACCACCCGAGCCGTGCTGCGTCCACCAGGTCCTGGATCCAGCCAACCCCCAAACAAGTCCGGAGCGTGGCCCTGAGCTCTCTTTCTGTCCCGCTCTCTGGCCGTCCCCACCAGTAATCCACCTAGGTCCAGCTCCCTCGGGCCTTCTGTTGGGACACCCTTGGCCCTGGGTTCCCTGACCCTTCATGTGGTGTGCCTTCGGGGTGGATGTGATGGGTGACCGTGGCAAACGCTGCCCACGGTCTCCGGTCTCTGGCTGGGGAATGTTTTTACCCCCACCAGCTTGGGTTCCGGTACCCTGATGCCGACTCTTCACCCGGTGCTTTTAGTTGGGATCTCAGAGTCCTTCCCTTCTGTGCTCTGGGTCTCTCTCTTTTCTCCTCTCTCACTCTGGGTCTTTGTCTTTCTTCTCTCCTCTGCTCCTGACTTGTTCTCTGCAACTCACTTGTTCTCTGCATCTGACTGACTCTCTGCATCTGACCCTGATCTTTGTTGGTGCCCACCTTATATACACCCTCTATGTGTGAGCTCAGGTGACCAGCACCCAATGAGCTCCTAACTTTACCCAGGCTGCTCCCCCTATCTGCCCCTACACTACTTGGGATGTACCACCCCCCTCCCACTCCAGCCAGGAACAGACTCGGTCGTACCTGCACATTTCTAAGTGGGAGTACCGTCGGCCTGTTCCTCGGAAATGGGATGTATGTAGTGCATGCAGCCTACCGAGCTCAGTTCCACTCTCCATCCTTGCCCGGGAGTGGAATATCACACCTCTGGGTTGAGGTGCAATACCCCTGTAGCAGCCGAATCCTCAGGGTGCTACATTCCCCCCTGGTAAAACACAGCACGTCCTCGGGCTGTAAGACATAAATAACACCAAAAACATACATTTTTTTCATAAACATATAAAACATATAAAACATTATATATATAAAACTTTTCATATAAACATTCTCGTCGTCTCTGGTTTCAGGCTCCTCCTCCGGACACTGTGCAACGTGTGTCCGGGAAAAGTGCGACAGTCTCTTAGAAAAACTGGTTTTCCTATAAAACCGGTAGGGGGCGCTTTAGGAAGCGCAACTATATACAGGGGAAGTTGGCCGCTCTCAGTCCTCGGCCAGGTAGAGGGAAGGGAATGGCTGCTCACAGTCCTCAGCCTGTGGGATGAAGGGGTTAACGGGTAAACAGTTCACTCAGCTGGTCCCAACTGGGACTATATATATGTATCAACAGTTTCTTTATACCCCGATCGGGTAACTATTTACATCACTGCTCTGCCGCACTCAACGGCGTCTTCCTCCTGCTCTTTGCTTATAGCTGGTTGTTACTTCAGACCCGTCCGGGTCCTCTTGCTCCTCCTCCTCGCACTGCAACTCCTCCTCCGTCAGGCGGTGTACGTGGAGGGCGTAAGGTCCTTTGGCACACTTGTGCCGGGTAAAGGTGACCTCGTCTCCGATGTAGAGGTCACGACCTCTGTGCCCCTCCGGCAGATGGGACTCCACGTCTCTGCGCGTGACAAAGACGTCGCCGGGGGTGTTGTTGTCTCTAATGAAGCCCCACCCATGCTGCAGGTTAAACTTTATTACAGTCCCGGTGGTACGGGGACTGTGCGCTGCACGGGGGTCCCTCCTGGTCCGGCTCTTCTGCTCGGCGCTCCTTATTTGGGCCTGTTGTTCCCGGACCCGCCTCTCTCTCCGCTCCCTCGCAAACTCCTCGAGCTGTTGGCGGCAGCACTCCGCACGCTCCGCTGCAGCTGCCCTGGTTTCCTGAGTGAACCCCATTAGATCTTCTCCGGTGGGGTCCCACTCAAACTGCGCTTCCGCTAGCGGGGGCGAGATCCTTATTACGGGCTTCGGAGCCGGAATCAGGGGTGCACACATGGCCCCAACCCTCCTCTGGTGCTCCAGTTCGTAATACTTCTGGGGCCAGATGAAAGGCTGCCCGTCCGGCCACGTGTGCTGGGCAAACAAGTCCTCTCCCAGACGCGGCACCCTTGGTTTTACGGGTGCGGGCGCGGTGGTGGTGGCGCCCGGGTTGCCCAGGCCTTGCGGCCAGGCCTGGGGCACCTGGAAGGTGAAGGGCACCGTTAATACGGCGGCGCCCTGGGCTACCTGGCCTTGCGACCAGGCCGGAGGCTCCGCGGAGGTAGGGGGCGCTGTTGGTGATGCGACGCCCGGGAATTCTAGGCCCTGCGACCAGGCTGGTGGTACTTCCTGCTTGGTCACGCTCGGGGTCGAGACGTGTGACGTCACAGGGGTCGCGGCGGCGGCTTCCGGTTGGGGCCTAGTCTGCGGCGGTGACATGGCGTTTTCGGGCACAGCAGGGGGACTTTCGGGCTCTGCGACGGGGAGCTGGGGCAGGTAAGCGGTGTCACGGCTTGGGGTATAGGCGTCCCCTTTACCTGCCTCCATGCGTTCGGCTCCCTCCTCGGCGCCGTCTCCGGCCTTGGGTCCTCCCGCGCCATCCTCAGAGGCGGTCTGTTTCCTCATCTCGGCTGGCGTGCTCCGGGTCTTGGTTTGCTGGGCCATCTCCCGGCTCCACTCCGCCAATGTCTCGCGCTGTACCCGGGCCATCCTCCGTGCGAGGCCCTCCAGGGCAGTCTGTGCACACTCCCGGTCTCGGGGGAGCTGTGCAAGGACCTCCACTAGGCCTAGTGGGGTCGTGGTGTCCAGCAGGCTCCTGACCAACGGGTCGGTGCTGCTCTGCTCTTCTTCCAGCAGGCTCCTGGCCAGCGCGCCGGTGCTGCTCTGCTCTCTGGACATCTCCGGGTGAGCTTCTCTGCTACTCCTCGTTAGACCTCTTGCCTCCGGGTGCGCTCGCTCCAGACTGCTCCAGGCGGCACCCATCTTCGTTCTTTTCTTTCGTCTCCTCCCACTTCGAGGGCGGTCCCGGGGCAACTCGGTGACTGTCAGCTCCAGGGGTAGTTCTTTCACGCTGACAGACACCTCCAGCATCACAGTCTCTGTTGGTGGGGGCGGTTTCCACTTTTGGCGCCATTTTCTGTCCTGGCCCACGATGGGAGGCGGCCTCTTGCCCTCCTTTGGCACGCCCATAATGGCGTCCGCTGCTCTTCCAAGGCGGGAAATCTGCGGATTTGGCGGGAAGCGTCGCCCAGTGGCGGGAAACTCTGCAGATGGCGGGAACAAGCTGGAAATGGCGGACAATCGGCGGGAAACGACCTGTGATGGAGTCCGATGGCGTGGACCCTCCGGAACCGGCGGGAGACTTCTTTCTGAGGTAAACTTGCACTTTTCTTCAGGCACGCAGTACCCGGGTGTTGCGGGCACGTAATCCTGCCGACTACGCCAAAGTTGACGCGCCCCCTGGGACATATTCCTTTTTGAGGGGAATACCCGGCACCGGATCAGATGGGAGGTTGTAGTCTCCGAGCGGCTGTGACCCGGCCCGTGCCCAGGGCGTCAAGCTCAGTGTTATGTGGCAGTCCTACAGATGTTATTAAGAGTTCTTTTGTGTCGACTACGCCACCCGTTGTGATGCGGTCACTGTGGCCGCCGCTGCAGCAGGGTCCGCTGAGGCTGATGGTGGGTGCGCAGCTTGGTGGGATAACCCCCAACGGGAGGGGTATAGCCTCAGAGGGGACAGGTGCAGAGGATGGGGGTTGTGGTGGTGTAGTGCAGACGGCAGTAAAGACAGAGTCGGGTTGTGCAGTTAAGGGTGTTTACTTACTGCAGATGTTGTACTGGTCACTCCAGCTGCTAGTGACCACCCGAGCCGTGCTGCGTCCACCAGGTCCTGGATCCAGCCAACCCCCAAACAAGTCCGGAGCGTGGCCCTGAGCTCTCTTTCTGTCCCGCTCTCTGGCCGTCGCCACCAGTAATCCACCTAGGTCCAGCTCCCTCGGGCCTTCTGTTGGGACACCCTTGGCCCTGGGTTCCCTGACCCTTCATGTGGTGTGCCTTCGGGGTGGATGTGATGGGTGACCGTGGCAAACGCTGCCCACGGTCTCCGGTCTCTGGCTGGGGAATGTTTTTACCCCCACCAGCTTGGGTTCCGGTACCCTGATGCCGACTCTTCACCCGGTGCTTTTAGTTGGGATCTCAGAGTCCTTCCCTTCTGTGCTCTGGGTCTCTCTCTTTTCTCCTCTCTCACTCTGGGTCTTTGTCTTTCTTCTCTCCTCTGCTCCTGACTTGTTCTCTGCAACTCACTTGTTCTCTGCATCTGACTGACTCTCTGCATCTGACCCTGATCTTTGTTGGTGCCCACCTTATATACACCCTCTATGTGTGAGCTCAGGTGACCAGCACCCAATGAGCTCCTAACTTTACCCAGGCTGCTCCCCCTATCTGCCCCTACACTACTTGGGATGTACCACCCCCCTCCCACTCCAGCCAGGAACAGACTCGGTCGTACCTGCACATTTCTAAGTGGGAGTACCGTCGGCCTGTTCCTCGGAAATGGGATGTATGTAGTGCATGCAGCCTACCGAGCTCAGTTCCACTCTCCATCCTTGCCCGGGAGTGGAATATCACACCTCTGGGTTGAGGTGCAATACCCCTGTAGCAGCCGAATCCTCAGGGTGCTACACATTATACCAGGAAGGGTCCCAGGATGGAGTGCATTATACCAAGAAGGGTCCCAGGATGGGGAACATTATACCAGGAAAGGGCTCAGGATGAGGGACATTATACCAGGAATGTGCTCAGAATGGGGTACATTATACCAGGAATGTGCTCAGAATGGGGTACATTATACCAGGATGATGCCCAGGATGGAGTGCATTATACCAGGAAAGGGCTCAGGATGAGGGACATTATACCAGGAATGTGCTCAGGATGGGGGACATTATACCAGGAATGTGCTCAGAATGGGGTACAATATACCAGGAATGTGCTCAGAATGGGGTACATTATACCAGGATGATGCCCAGGATGGAGTGCATTATACCAGGAAAGGGCTCAGGATGAGGGACATAATACCAGGAATGTGCTCAGGATGGGGGACATTATACCAGGAATGTGCTCAGAATGGGGTACAATATACCAGGAATGTGCTCAGAATGGGGTACATTATACCAGGATGATGCCCAGGATGGAGTGCATTATACCAGGAAAGGGCTCAGGATGAGGGACATTATACCAGGAATGTGCTCAGGATGGGGGACATTATACCAGGAATGTGCTCAGAATGGGGTACAATATACCAGGAATGTGCTCAGAATGGGGTACATTATACCAGGATGATGCCCAGGATGGAGTGCATTATACCAGGAAAGGGCTCAGGATGAGGGACATTATACCAGGAATGTGCTCAGGATGGGGGACATTATACCAGGAATGTGCTCAGAATGGGGTACAATATACCAGGAATGTGCTCAGAATGGGGTACATTATACCAGGATGATGCCCAGGATGTAGTGCATTATACCAGGAAGGTGCCCAGGATGTAGTGCATTATACCAGGAAGGTGCTCAGGATGTAGTGTATTATACCAGGAAGGTGCTCAGGATGGGGAACATACAGTTATATGAAAAAGTTTGGGGAACCCCTATTAATCTTAAGCTTAATGTTTTCTTAAAATTGGTGTTTTTGCAACAGCTATTTCAGTTTGATATATGTAATAACTGTTGGACACAGTAATGTTTCTGCCTTGAAATGAGGTTTATTGTACTAACAGAAAATGTGCAATCTGCATTCAAACAAAATTTGACAGGTGCATAAGTATGGGCACCTCACCAGAAAAGTGACATTAATATTTAGTAGATCCTCCTTTTGCAAAAATAACAGCCTCTAGTCGCTTCCTGTAGCTTTTAATGAGTTCCTGGATCCTGGATGAAGGTATTTTTGACCATTCCTCTTTACAAAACATTTCCAGTTCAGTTAAGTTTGATGGTCGCCGAGCATGGACAGCCCTCTTCAAATGATCCCACAGATGTTCAATGATATTCAGGTCTGGGGACTGGGATGGCCATTCCAGAACATTGTAATTGTTCCTCTGCATGAATGCCTGAGTGGATTTGGAGCGGTGTTTAGGATCATTGTCTTGCTGAAAGATCCATCCCCTGCGTAACTTCAACTTTATCACTGATTCTTGAACATTATTGTCAAGAATCTGCTGATACTGAGTGGAATCCATGCGTCCCTCAACTTTAACAAGATTCCCGGTGCCGGCATTGGCCACACAGCCCCAAAGCAAGATGGAACCTCCACCAAATTTTACTGTGGGTAGCAAGTGTTTTTCTTGGAATGCTGTGTTTTTTTGCCGCCATGCATAACGCCTTTTTGTATGACCAAACAACTCAATCTTGGTTTCCTCAGTCCACAAGACCTTCTTCCAAAAAGAAATTGGCTTCTCCAAATGTGCTTTTGCATACCTCAGCTGACTCTGTTTGTGGCGTGCTTGCAGAAACGGCTTCTTTCGCATCACTCTCCCATACAGCTTCTCCTTGTGCAAAGTGCGTTGTATAGTTGACCGATGCACAGTGTCACCATCTGCAGCAAGTTGATGCTGCAGCTCTCTGGAGGTGGTCTGAGGATTGTCTTTGACTGATCTAACCATTCTTCTTCTCTGCCTTTCTGGCCTGCCACTTCTGGCCTTAACAAGAACTGTCC
Organism: Phyllobates terribilis; assembly: GCF_046119375.1. Lineage (NCBI taxonomy): Eukaryota > Metazoa > Chordata > Amphibia > Anura > Dendrobatidae > Phyllobates > Phyllobates terribilis. The sequence goes on along the minus strand of NW_027363803.1, from coordinate 276,265 downwards.
CTGTGTTCTTCCATTTCCTTACTATGTTCCTCACAGTGGAAACTGACAGGTTAAATCTCTGAGACAGCTTTTTGTATCCTTCCCCTGAACAACTATGTTGAATAATCTTTGTTTTCAGATCATTTGACAGTGGTTTTGAGGAGCCCATGATGCCACTCTTCAGAGGAGATTCAAACAGGAGAACAACTTGCAAGTGGCCACTTTAAGTAGCTTTTCTCATGATTGCATACACCTGGCTATGAAGTTCAAAGCTCAATGAGGTTACAAAACCAAAAAAAGTGCTTTAGTAAGTCAGTAAAAAGTAGGTAGGAGTATTTAAAACAAGAAAATGATAAGGGTCCCATACTTATGCACCTGTCAAATTTTGTTTGAAAGCAGATTGCACATTTTCTGTTGGTACAATAAACCTCATTTCAAGGCAGAAACATTACTGTGTCCAACAGTTATTACATATATCAAACTGAAATAGCTGTTGCAAAAACACCAATTTTAAGAAAACATTAAGCTTAAGATTAATAGGGGTGCCCAAACTTTTTCATATAACTGTAATACCAGGAAAGGGCACAGAATAGAGCACATTATACAAAGAAGAGGCCCAAGATGTACAGTTGAAACCAGAAGTTTACATACACTATATAAAAAGACACATATGCATGTTTTTCTCAATATCTGACATGAAATCAGAATAAACCTTTCCCGTTTTTTTAAATGCCTTAATACATTCTCTCTCTCCTTATTCTGGCATTTGGCAGATATTAAAAATTATGGTAATCCTAATTGACCTAAAACGGGAAAGGGCATCAGCGTTCCCATGTAACTTCCCAGGCCTATGCTCTACGTGAAAGTTGAAATCCTGAAGAGCTAGGAACCATCTAGTTACCCTGGCATTGTTACCCCTCTTTTCCCTCAACCATCTCAACGGGGCATGGTCTGACAACGGGCACAGGACAGTGTACGGAACTATGCTTTAAACCTGCAGGAGGCGCTGAGGGCCATCAAACAGGTAGACCCTGACAGTGTGCGTGATGAAAACAGACTGTTAACTGAGCAGTTTATTGAGGGTTTACTGTCCAGCGCCCACCGAACCCAGCTGCGCATAGTGGCTCTGCAAAACCCTGACTTAGACTTTGCTAAGTTTAAGGACAGGGCCATCCGGGTGCTACGAGAACCAGCACCAGGTGGCGCTACAGCTCACCGCCGCCCAGATATCACCTACCACCAGGAGGTGGCACCCTTTTCCCCGAAGCCTGTAGGAGCTGATGCGCAAACTCTGGACAGTGCCCCGTCAACAGACCTGCACCATCAGGTCCAAGAGCTAACTAAAAGTGTAGCAGCACTAACCAAAACTGTACAGTCCTTGCAGGTGTATCCCAAAGGAAAGATCCAGCTGGCTTCCAGTCCGGAGGACATCCCGTGGCGCCAACAGAAGAGGATTCCACCATCCAGAGGGAGGAACAGCGATCGCTACGACCAGGACGGACAACCCATCTGCCGCCGCTGCAATCAGCCAGGACATTATGCAAGGTACTGTCATTTAAACGAGCAAAACCTGGGGCAGAGGGCCAACCCCCAGGCATAAGACCACCAGGCCCATCAAGCTGGCGAGACAAATATGTGGGAGGATGACCGGTCCTACCTGTCGTGCTGGACGGCTTTCCAATGAGCGCGTTGCTGTACACTGGATCCCAAGTGACCACCATCCTCTACATTCTTTTCAAACGGTACTGGACTGACTCTGATATTACCCGCCATCCAGATGAACATTTGAGTATTTATGCCAGCAATGGTCAACCAGTACCTCAGGTGGGGTTCAAAGAAGTGACCATAAAGTTGGCAAAGTGGAACTGCCAGCACAAGGACTGATTATTGTCGACATTGATCGCTGAGAAAGTCATCCCATGATAACCTTGGGCACTAATGTCATTGAAAATTGTCTTGCAGAGATAATTGTCTTGTTACAGCAGGTTGCGGAGACCGCCAGATCCAGCCAGCAGCCGGTTCTACAAAGAGAGATCAGAGCCCTGATGAAAAGACAACAGGTAGAACTGTCTGGTGGTGAAATTGGCAGTGTCAGGATGAGTGACCCATTTCCTATTGCCATGCCCCCAAGAAGTGAAATTATGATATGGTGCCGGGCAGCTATTGGTCTAAGGGGTAGAGATTACCAGGCCATGGTAGAGCCCGTCTACTCTGACAGTAGGCCCACCATTTTGACAGCCCAGAGGGTGGTTGATGTCCGCCATGGGAGGGTACCCGTCCGCATCCTAAACATTGGGGAGAGAGAAGTCCATTTGCCCCGGTATGCCACTCTAGCCAAACAGTTCACTGTCAACCAGAATTCTATAAAGACAGTGGAACCCTTGTCTCCATCCCAACAGGCAGAGGATAACGGCTCCAAGGAACAAATGGAGGACTGGTGCCAGAAGCTGCATGTGGGCACTGACTCCACCTCTCCACACCGAAAACAAGGAGTGTACCGGGTGGTACTGGAATACGAAAGGGTCTTCAGTAAACATCCACTTGACTTCGGGCAGGTAAAAGGGGTTCAACACCATATCCCCACGGGAGACCATCCATCCATTAAAGAAAGGTACTGGCCTGTACCCCCTGCACACTACCAAAATGCCAAAGGGATGTTGCGAGAAATGAAGGAGGCTGGGGTAATAAGAGACAGTTGTAGCCCCTGGGCAGCTCCATTAGTTCTTGTAAAGAAAAAGGATGGCACTATGAGAATGTGTGTAGACTACAGTAAAATCAACCGCATAATACACAAAGATGCATACCCGTTACCCAGAATAGAGGAATCACTAGCTGCATTAAAGTCTGCTAACTATTTCTCCACTTTGGATCTTACTAGTGGGTATTGGCAGGTTCCTGTAGCAGAGGCGGATAAGGAAAAGACCGCATTCACCTCCCTGATGGGCCTCAGCGAGTTCAGCTGCATGCCATTCTGGCTCTGCAACGCCCCAGGAACCTTCCAGCGGTTGATGGAGTGCTGTCTGGGACATAAGAATTTCGAGACAGTCCTGCTGTACCTGGATGACGTCATTGTATACTCCCAGACGTATGAGGACCATCTGAAGCAGATGGCGGAAGTGTTTGACTCCCTGGCTGGCTTTGGTCTAAAGGTGAAGCCCTCAAAATGTCATCTGCTGAAGCCCAAGGTACAGTACCTGAGGCACGGGGTGAGCGCTGACGGTGTAGCTCCAGATCCCGATAAAATCACAGTAATCAAGGACTGGCCAAGACTCTCCACCGTAAAGGAAGTGCGGCAGTTCCTCGGGTTGGTAGGCTACTACCGAAGATTTATTCCAGGCCTCACCAAGATGGCGGCACCCATGCTGGACCTCCTGATAGGCCAGTCCAGGAAGGCCAAAAACCAGAAGCCGCCATTCAAATGGGACAAGCTGGAAGATGAGTCCTTCCACCAGCTGAAAATGGCCCTCACGGGGGACGAGATCCTGGCTTACCCTGATTATGGCCAGCCCTTCATCCTCCACACGGACGCGGGCAACGTGGGACTGGGAGCGGTGCTGTCCCAGATCCAGCAGGGCAGAGAACGGGTAATCGCTTATGCCAGCAGGAAGCTCCGGCCCACAGAAAGGAACCCTGAAAATTACAGCTCCTTCAAGCTAGAGTTCCTCGCAGTGGTATGGGCAGTGACAAAGCGCTTTAAACATTACCTCGCCTCTTCAAGTTCACTGTATTCACAGACAAAAACATTCTGACACACCTGGACACTGCGAAACTTGGTGCCCTGGAGCAGAGATGGATGGCCCGACTCTCCAATTATGAGTTCACCATCAAGTACCGGGCTGGGCGCAAGAATGCCAATGCAGATGTACTGTCCAGGATGCCTAACTTGCCAGATGGGGGAGAAGACCCAGAAGAACTGGAAGAGATAGAAATCCCCGCTTTCCACCGTCATGGGATAACTCAGTGCTCCCACTGTGTGAAAGACAGGTACTCTTCCACCAAATAGGCCACGTTCAATCCCTTGCCCCACCAAGGCTGGGCAGAAACACAAGACAGTGACCCGGCCGTCCACCTAGTCAAAGAGTTGCTGACACGAGCTGACTCATACCCTGACCCAGATGCTCCAGAGGAGACCAAACAGCTGTGGAAAGAGAAGAGTAAGCTGTTCATCTATGAAGGGAAGCTGTGTCGAAGAACTGTCAACTCCCGGACGCATGAGCTGGTCTGGTAGGTGGTAGTCCCGAGGCGGGACGCGTCTATGGTCTTGGAAGCGTACCACGATGGAGCAGGACACTTCGGATGGAAAAAGCTGGAAGTCCTGCTGCGTGAACGGTTCTATTGGGTCGGCATGAGAGGAGCAATGGAGAGGTGGTGTCGAGACTGCGGACCGTGCAACCTGAGAAGGAAAGACCGTGACAGCCAGAGGGCTCCCCTGCAGCCCATTATCACCAAGCAGCCGCTCAAACTGGTAGCCCTAGACCATGTGAAGCTGTCCCCAAGCAGGTCAGGCTATGTCTACGCTCTCACCATCGTAGACCACTACTCCCAGTTTCTGGTAGTAGTGCCAGTCAAGGACCAAACAGCTCAGACAGCAGCCAGAGCTTTCCAACAGCACTTCTGCCACCCGCATGGTTACCCAGAACGTGTGCTAACTGACCAAGGTCCGGCCTTCGAAGTGGAGGTATTCCAGGAGTTCTGCAACCTGTACGGCAAGAAGATCAGGACAACGCCTTATCACCCCCAGACCAACAGGATGTGTGAAAAGATGAACCAGGTGGTGATAGACCTACTGAAGACATTTCCCCTGGAGGAACGCAGTCTGTGGCCAGAAAAGTTGCCAGACCTAGTGGACCTCTACAATCATATCCCAGTGAATTCCACCAACTGCACACCAGCTTACCTGATGAGAGCGAGACCTGGTAAGCTGCCCATCGATCTGGATATGGGAGTTCTGACACCAGAGGACGCCTCACCAGACACAGATTGGGACACTGAGCGGCAACAGCAATACCGCAAGGTACAGGAAAGTGTTGAAAGAAGTCTGTTCCAAGCAAGAGAAAGGCAAGAGAGGACTTACAATCAACATGCACCTGTTGCCCCCTTGTCACCTGGAGAGCAATTCCTAAAGAGGAAGAGGCGACTCCACAAGTTGGATGACCAGTGGGAAAAAGAGCCGTACACCATTCTACCATCAAGTCATGATAACACCAAGGTGTGCCTCATAAGTAAGGACGGAGGTGAGACAACAGCAACAGTTTCCAGAGACCACCTGAAGAAATGTCCCGAGCAGCTACAGCACGCCGAAGAAGGCCAAGATATCCCTCAACCCGCAGAGGAAGTGGAAGAATTGGTCAGCACGGTACTCGGAGAATTTCCCCGGTCATGGACACAAGTGAATAATGCCATTGTTGTGCCTGTCCTTACATTTCTCCAACCAGCCCCTCAAGCACCTACAGAAGTCTCAGTAGAGTTGGAAGAACCATTGGCCCCGGAGACAGAAGATTCCTCATCAGCAGACCAGGAGAATCTACCCTCTGCTAGTAGCGAGCCTGTCGTACCCACAGTAAGCCAAAGGATCCGTAGGAAGCTGCCCAACCTACCAGTGACACCTCAAAATACCAGTAGTGCAGGTCAAACAGTGCCCACCACACCAGGGGTAGGGAAAGGGGACCAGAGTGGAACACAGACAGACAGTGTGTTACACAGGTCCACCAGAATCACCAGAGGTCAAATTCCTGCTCGTTGGAAAATTTAAATGTAACTATAACTATAACTGTAATGTTGAATTGTTTTGTGTGTGTAATGAATATGTTTTTCCAGTTACCCTACAGGGTCCAAAAAGACTTTCAGGTTATGGACAATGAATAACCAAAAACTCTGCCTGTAAATAGTTGCACCTGTAAAGTGCCCCTTTTGTGCCAGACCACAGAACAAAAACCCGTGGAGGTGGCTGAAGATGTGGTCCAACTCCGGATCATCAATGCCCTGTAGCCACCCTAGGGCCTACGTTGAGGGTTTGGGACGGGTCCCTCAGATTGCACCTTGTTTCAGTGAAATGGACACCTGGTTGCGGATGATACCGTGACCTTTAAAGACTCTAATGGTTGTAAATATGTTAATGTATTGTTACTTGTTGTATTTTTGCAAAATATGTTCAGTCCCGGAGTACTGAAATTTACTAGGGTGGAATGTGGCACCCCAGAGGGTCTGGTTGCCACAGTGGTAGTAATACCATGTCTGGGATCAAAACAGGAATTTCCTGGTCAGGGAACACACTACAAGCAACACCTCCTGCTCCAGACCAGAAAAGGGGAGGATCCTGCCCTATATAACTGGATCTGGAGGCGGGGTTAGTCAGTCTAGTGAGAGTCTAGTTCAGTGTCAGGAGTCAGTTAGGACTAAGGAGCAAGGAGCTGAGGACTGGAGCTGTGCAGAGCTCGTCCTGGCCAGTGGATACAGAAGACCTGACACCGGAGTCCGAGGCTGTGAGGATTGTATATCCAGCAGCAGAAACCGCAAGGCAGGAGATTGCAGGTCTCCCGGCTCACAGAAGCCCGGAGGCTCAGCCACACGAAAGGACCAGTACCGCCACAGAGGAGCAAGGAATACACGGGATCCGAGTCGCCAGCCATACGGGTGAGCAGCACGTTACACTCAGGGACGTGGGCTACAACACGACTATAAGGGGGATAGCCAAAAGAGTACAGTCGGAACGGCAGGCCTACAACTCCACCTGGCCAGGGGATTCTAGGATTGCTCCCAGACTGACCAGGCCCTCATCCCTAGCAAGTACTCCCGTTGGGGCCTATATAATTACCACCAGTAAAGACCCTAGGACTGCACTGCAAAGACTCCGTGTTATTATTACTGATCCAGGCACTATTACCACCATCATCCATACACGCTGCCCTGAAGCTACACTCTTCCTGTGAGGAGTTACACTACCTTGCTGCGCATACCACCAGCTTCAGCGGACTGCCCTGCAGCGGCAGTTACCAATAACCGCAATCCACAGGTGGCATAGTCAGACTATCAATAACTGAGACACATAGACTACCCTGGTTTGACCGCCCTGGGTCACGGACCGGGTCGCTGCCACAGTGACTACAACCCCCAGCATCTACAGGCCCGGCTCCGGGTCTCCCCACGGCCCAGGGGGCGCGTCATTTATGTCACTTAATTGTGTGCCAGGCATTGGAGCTGCTGAGGCCAAGCAGACATGCTGCACAGATCGGAGCAGTGGGGGAACGGGGAGAGGTGAGTATTGTATTTATTTTTTTACATCATTGAGAACATGGTGGTCACAAGGCTGGAGGGCTATGGGGGGTGCATTATAGTATATGTACTCTATGGGGCAGCATTATACTCTATGGGGGCTGCATTGTACTGTATTGAGGACTATGGGGAGTGCATTGTACTATATGAGGGCTGCATTATACAGTATTGAGAACTATGGAGAGTACATTATACTCTATGGAGGATTATGGGGCACATTATACTATATGGAGGACTATGGGGCATATTGTACTTAAGGAGCACAATGCTGCCTATTCATCGAGTGATTGGATTGTTTATGCCAAAACAAAGCTCATTGTTCTCAGCAGCACATCGCCCAGTGAAAACTGCAGATGTACTGCTAATAAAATGATACTGTAGGGCAGGGGTCTCAAACAAGCGGCCCGCGGGCCGCATGCGGCCCCTGAGGCTGCTTTATGCAGCCCGCAGGCACAGACCCCTTGATGATCCCGACCTGGTCCAGGAGGAGCCGCCGACAGCAGCGCTGAATTGCCACACAGAGACTGTTTCCCAGCACTGCATTTCCAATGCCAGCCGCTGGCCAATCAGAGGCCAGCAGCTGATATCTGCGTGTCGGCGCAGCGAGTATGATGTCATTGCCATATGCAGATGTCAGCTGCTGGCCTCTGATTGGCCGGCGGCTGACATTGAAAATGCTGTGCTGGGAGACAGTCTCTGTGCGGCAATGCAGCGCTGCTGTCGGCGGCTCCTCCTGGACCAGGTCGGGATCGTCAAGGGGTCGGACTCTGTGGTGCCTGCGGGCCACATCTGCAGGAAGGCCGCCGAGGGAACGGAGGACAGGTGAGAATCATCTTTTTTTTTTTCTATTTTATATGTGTGAAGAACAGCACAGGGGGCACAGAGCCACAACATGGGGACCGGGATGGGGCACAGAGCCACAAGAGGGGACCTGGGTGGGGCACATAGCCACAAGAGGGGACCTGGATGGGGCACATAGCCACAGGATGGGGACCTGGATGGGGCACATAGCCTCAAGATGTGGACCTGGATGGGGCACATAATGGGGACCTGGATGGGGCACAGAGCCACAAGATGGGGACCAGAGCCACAAGATGGGGACCAGAGCCACAAGATGGGGACCTGGATGGGGAACATTGCCACAGGATGGGGACCTGGATGGGGCACATAGCCCCAAGATGGGGACCTGGATGAGGCACATTAGTACAAGATGGGCGCCAGGATGGGGAACGTTGCCACAGGATGGGGACCTGGATGGGGCACATAGCCACAAGATGGGGACCTGGATGGGGCACAGAGCCACAAGATGGGGACCTGGATGGGGCACAGAGCCACAAGATGGGGACCAGAGCCACAAGATGGGGACCTGGATGGGGAACATTGCCACAGGATGGGGACCTGGATGGGGCACATAGGCCTAAGATGGGGACCTGGATGAGGCACATTAGTACAAGATGGGCGCCAGGATGGGGAACGTTGCCACAGGATGGGGACCTGGATGGGGCACATAGCCACAGGATGGGGACCTGGATGGGGCACATAGCCCCAAGATGGGGACCTGGATGAGGCACATTAGTACAAGATGGGCGCCAGGATGGGGAACGTTGCCACAGGATGGGGACCTGGATGGGGCACATAGCCACAAGATGGGGACCTGGATGGGGCACAGAGCCACAAGATGGGGACCTGGATGGGGCACAGAGCCACAAGATGGGGACCAGAGCCACAAGATGGGGACCAGAGCCACAAGATGGGGACCTGGATGGGGAACATTGCCACAGGATGGGGACCTGGATGGGGCACATAGCCCCAAGATGGGGACCTGGATGAGGCACATTAGTACAAGATGGGCGCCAGGATGGGGAACGTTGCCACAGGATGGGGACCTGGATGGGGCACATAGCCACAGGATAGGGACCTGGATGGGGCACATTAGTACAAGATGGGGACTTGGATGGGGAACATTACTACAAGATGTTTTCCATTATTACTATATGATGCTAATTGTAAGACAATATTACTGTATGTGGCCAATTGGGGGGAAATAAAATTGTAAAAAAATAAAAAATAAAATAAAGCATGAAAAAATATTGGGCACTAAAAATGCTATTTTATATGTAAACTAAAGTAAACACAAAAAAGTGCACGTTTATTATCGTCACATCCATAACGACCCAAGCCATAAAAAAATAAACACGGCAAAAATGTTCAAAAGGTGTATACAAAAAAAATGGTATCACTAAAAATGTCACATTGAACAAAGAATGCGGCCCCCCAAATTCAAATTTTTTCCATGTGCGGCCCATATACCCAGCCGAGTTTGAGACCCCTGCTGTAGGGGGACAGATTGATCTACTAGTGACTGTTCTGTCCCCATCATTCTTCCTCAGCCGGTGTAAAGAAGACGGGAAACAAGCGTCGAATGACTTCAATATTGTCGATCGCGGACGTTTAATGGCCTGAACTCAGCGCATGTAAATACAACCAAAATATTTCTGTGTGATGGTGCAATATGTTAGCATTTGGGGCCCCACTATCTCTAAAACAGGCCCTGAGTACAACCAAAGCTAGTCCATACATAGCCCATTCAAAAAGTGTGAAAATATATGTATATGTGGCACCCCAGGGGGTCTGGTTACTACAGTGGAAATACCATATCTGAGAGCGAGCATGGGTTTTCCTGGTCAGGAGCACATTTGCATGCAACGCTTCCTGCCCCAGTCCAGGGAGGGGAGGAACCTGCCATTTATAAACTGGAACTGGGGCGGGGTTAGTTAGTTAGTTCCAGAGAGAGGGACAGGAGCTGAGAGCCAGGGACTGGAACAGCAGAGCTCGTCCTGGCAGAAGACGCAGAGAACCGGACACCGGAGTCCGAGGCTGTGAGGATATTCACATCCAGCAGCAGAAATCACCTGGCAGGGGATTTCAGGTCCTCTGGCCGTAGAAAGTCCGGAGGCTCAGTCACACGCAAGGGACCGGCACCGCCATCGAGGAGCGGAAGAAACCAAAGGCCCCAAGTCACCAGCCATACGGGTGAGCACCACACGGTACACTCAGGGACGTGGGCTACTACACGACTACAGCAAGGTAGCCAGGAAGAGTGCAGTCAGACAGGAAGGCCTACACCTCCAACTGGCCAGGGGGATTCTTGTTCGCTCACAGACTGACCAGGCCTCTAATGTTAGCCAGTACTCCCAGCAGGGTCTCCTTCATCACCAACAGTAAAGACCCTGAACTACACTGCACGGACTTTGAGTCATTTCTGCTGCGCCTATGCACCACAACCCTCACCATCTACACACGCTGCCCTGAGGCTATACTCCTCCCGTGGGGAGTTATACTACCCCCTGCTGCGCACACAACATCAGCCTCAGCGGTCTGCCCCGCAGCGGCGGTTCTCAGTGACCGCAATCCACGGGTGGCGTAGTCGGACATTTCAACATTAAAAACCAAGTAAACAGATCCACCACTGGTTTGACCACCCTGAGCCACGGTACCGGCTCGCCGCCATGGAGACTACAACCCCTGACATCACACAGAAACCCGGCTCTGGGTATTCCCACACACACGGCCCAGGGGGCGCATCAACTTTGGCGTAGTCGGCAGGATCTCGTGCCCGCAACCACCGGGTACTGCGTGCCTGAAGAAAGACTGTGATACTTACCGTGGTGAAGTTTCCCGCCATCCGCAGATGTTTTCCCGCCATCCGCAGCCATTTTCCCGCTATTGGGCGCCATTTTTGGGACGCCGCGTGGGAAGAAGAGGGGCGTGGACGCCAAAAGCGCGAAAGAGCTGAAGCCCCGCCTTACGTCCTGACACTGCGCAAGGTCCTGGAAGGAGCCCAGCGGACGCCGACGTCACCAACGCGCGACGCAAGGTCCTCGACCCCGACGATCGCCTGCGGAGCCGCGGCCTATGAGAAGAAGCAATGGAAGGTAGGCCACGGTTAACTAGGGGGGAGGAAGACACCAGGAATGGAGGGAGCTCCCACCGCCAGCGCGGCTGCTGCCGCAGTGATGCCGTTCACGATGCCGTATATCCCTGGAGCGTCATGGTTACCCCAGTACTCAGGGGAGTCGCATACCCTGAGCAACTTTAAAGAAAGACTGTATAGCCTATTCAAAGTATACCCCCCTGTCCGAGGAACATAAAGTGAGCATCCTGATAGGTCAGTTAATTGGAGCAGCCCAAAGAGAAGTGAAGTCCTGGTCAGCCAGGGAAAAGGGGACTGTAAAGGAAATACTGGCCCGTCTAAAGGACACTTTTGATACCCGCACCTCAGCAGAGATCAAGCTAAAATTTTATGGATGCAAACAGCGGGCACAAGACAGTATACGGGACTATGCTATGAATTTGCAGGAGGCCCTGAGAGCCATTAAGTAGGCAGACCCTGACAGCGTGCGCAATGAGGATAAGCTGTTGACTGAACAGTTCATTGAGGGTCTACTGTCCAGCGCCCACCGAACCCAGTTGCGTGTAATGGCCTTGCAGAACCTTGATTTGGACTTTGCGCTGTAACCCACAGGCGCCCTGCTATCACCTATCACCAGGAGGCGGCGCTCTTGCCTGCAGAGCCTGTGGGAGCTGATGCACAGGCTTTGGACAAAGCCCCGGCTGTAGACCTGCACCATTAGGTTCAAGAACTGACCAAAAGCGTTGCCGCGCTAACCAGAACTGTGCAGTCTTTACAGGTGTCTTCCCCAGGAAAGATCCAGCTGGCTTCCAGTCCGGAGGACGTCCCTTGGAGCCAACGGAGGAGGATCCCATCGTCCAGAGGAAGGCCCAGCGACCGCTATGACCAGGACTGACAACCCATCTGCCGCCACTGCAACCAACCAGGACATATGGCAAGGTACTGTCATTTAAATGGGCCCGACCTGGGGCAGAGGGCTGACCCCCAGGCATAAGATCATCAGGCCCATCGAGCTGGCATGATAAGTACATAGGGGGATGACCGGTCTTGCCTGTGGTGCTGGATGGCATTCCTATGAGTGCACTACTGGACACCGGGTCACAGGTAACCACCATCCCCTATGTGCTCTTTAAGCGGTACTGGAATGACTCAGATATTACCCGCTACCCAGATGACGATTTGAGCATCATCGCAAGCCATGGTCAGCCCGTGCCGCAGGTGGGATTCAAGGAGGTGACCATAAAGATTGGTAAAGTTGAACTGCCAGCGCAAGGACTGATTATTGTGGACATTGACCGTCGTGAAAGCCACCCTAAGATAACCTTGGGTACTAATGTTATTGAAAATTGTCTTGCAGAGATAATTCTCATATTACAGCAGGTTGCGGTGAACGCCAGCTCCAGCCAGTAGCGTGTCCCACAAAAAGAGATCAGAGCCCTGATGAAAAGGCAGCAGGTAGAACTGTCTGGTGGTGAGATTGGTAGTGTAAGGATGAGTGACCTGTTCCCTATCGCCATGCCCCCAAAGAGTGAGATGATGATCTGGTGCCGGACTGCAATCGGGTTAAGAGGAAGGGACTACCAAGCCATGGTAGAACCCGTCTACTCAGACAGTAGGCCCACCATTTTGACGGCACGGGGGGTGGTCGATGTACGCCATGGGAGGGTACCCATCCGCATCCTAAACATTGGGGAAAGAGAAGTATACTTGCCCCGGTATGCCACTCTAGCCAAATTGTTCACCGTTAACCAAAACTCCATAAAGGCCGTGAAACCCTTGCCTCCATCTCAACTAGAGGAGGGTAACGGCTCCAAGAAACGAATGGAGGCCTGGTGTCAGAAGCTGCATGTGGGCACCGACTCCACTCCCTCACACCAAAAACAGGGAGTCTACCGGGTGGTGCAGGAGTACGAAAGAGTCTTTAGCAAACACCCGCTAGACTTTGGGCAAGTAAAGGGGGGTAGAACACCACCTCCCCACAGGAGACCATCCACCCATAAAGGAAAGATACCGACCTGTACCCCCTGCACACTATCAGAATGCCAAGGGGATGTTGCGAGACATGAAGGAGGCTGGGGTAATCAGGGACAGCTGTAGCCCCTGGGCAGCTCCACTAGTTCTTGTGAAAAAGAAAGATGGCACCATAAGAATTTGTGTAGATTACAGAAAGGTCAACCGTATCACACACAAAGATGCGTACCCGTTACCTAGGATAGAGGAATCTTTAGCTGCATTAAAGTCTGCTAACTTCTTCTCCACTTTGGATCTTACTAGCGGGTACTGGCAGGTTCTTGTAGCAGAGGCAGACAAGGAGAAGACCGCGTTCACCACCCCGATGGTTCTCAGCGAATTCAACTGTATGCCGTTCGGGCTCTGCAACGCACCAGGAACCTTCCAGCGGTTGATGGAGTGCTGCCTGGGGCACAGGAATTTCGAGACGGTCCTGCTATACCTGGACGATGTCATCGTGTATTCCAAAACATATGAGGACCATCTGAAACACCTGGCAGAGGTGTTTGACGCCCTGCCAGGCTACGGCCTAAAGGTGAAACCCTCCATGTGTCATCTACTGAAACCAAAAGTACAGTACCTGGGACACGTGGTGAGTGCTGACGGAGTAGCTCCAGACCCTGATAAAATTACAGTGATTAAGGACTGGCCAAGACCCTCCAGCATAAAGGAAGTGCGGCAGTTCCTCGGGTTGGTAGGCTACTACCGAAGATTCATCCCCGGGTTCACCAAAATGGCAGCCCCTATGCAAAACCTCCTGTTGGGTCAGTCAAAGACCAAGAATCAGAAGCCACCCTTCAAATGGGACAAGCTGGAGGATGAGTCTTTCCGCCAGCTGAAGATGGCCCTCACGGGGGATGAGGTCCTGGCTTACCCTGATTACGGCCAGCCTTTCATCCTCCACACGGACACGAGCAACATCGGGCTAGGGGCGGTGCTGTCCCAGATCCAACAGGGCAGAGAACGGGTAATCGCTTATGCCAGCAGGAAACTCCGGCCAACAGAGAGAAACCCCGAAAATTATAGCTCCTTCAAGCTAGAGTTCCTGGCAGTGGTGTGGGCAGTTACAGAACGCTTTAAACATTACCTTGCCTCTTCCAAGTTCACCGTGTACACCGACAACAACCCGTTGACACACCTGGATACTGCGAAACTTGGTGCCCTGGAGCAGAGATGGATGGCCCGCCTATCCAACTATGAATTTACCATCAAATACCAGGCGGGACGCACAAATACCAACGCAGACACCCTGTCCAGGATGCCGAACTTGCCGGACGGAGGGGAAGATCCAGAAGAACTGGAAGAGATTGAACTCCCTGCGTTCCACCGTCACGAGATTACCCAGTGTTCCCACTGTGTAAGGGACAAGCACTCTGTTCAATCCCTTACCCCACTACAGCTGGGCGGAGACGCAAGACAGTGACCCAGCCGTCCGCCTGGTAAAAGAGATGCTGACACAGGCTGATGCCCGCCTTGACCCAGACGCTCCGGAAGAGACCAAACAGCTGTGGAAGGAGAAGAGTAAACTGTTTCTCAACAAGGGGAAGCTGTGCCGGAGAATTGTTAACTCCCAGACACATGAGCTGACCTGGCAGGTAGGGGTCCCGAGACGAGACGCGGCTATGGTCCTGGAGGCATACCACGACGGAGCAGGGCACTTTGGATGGAAGAAGTTGGAGTTCCTGTTGCGTGAACGGTTCTTCTGGGTAGGCATGAGAGGGGCCATTGAGAGATGGTGCAGAGACTGCGGCCCGTGCAACCTGAGAAGAAAGGACCGTGCCAGCCAGAAGACTCCCCTGCAGCCCATCATCACCAAGCAGCCACTAGAACTGGTAGCCCTGGACCATGTGAAGCTGGCTCCAAGTAGGTCCGGGTACGTCTACGCCCTCACCATCGTAGACCACTACTCCCAGTTCCTGGTGGTGGTCCCTGTCAAGGATTTAACAGCTCAGACAGCAGCTAGAGCCTTCCAGCAGCACTTCTGCCATCCACACGGGTATCCGGAGCAAGTGTTGACTGACCAAGGTCCAGCCTTCGAAGTGGAGGTCTTCCAGGAGTTCTGCAACCTCTATGGCTGCAAGAAGATAAGGACAATGCCCTATCACCCCCAAACCAACGAATTGTGCGAGAAGATGAACCAGGTGGTGATAGACTTGCTGAAAATGTTGCCCCTGGAAGAACGCAGTCTGTGGCCTGAAAAACTGCCTGATCTGGTGGACTTGTATAACCACATCCCAGTAAATTCCACCAACTGCACCCCGGCTTACCTAATGAGAGCAAGACCTGGTAAGCTGCCTATTGACCTGGATATGGGAGTTCTGAGACCCGAGGACACCTCGCCAGAGGCAGACTGGGATACAGAATGGCAGCAGCAGTACCGGAAAGTGCAGGAGAGTGTTGAGAGAAGTTTGTCTCAAGCAAGAGAAAGGCAAGAGAGGACTTACAACCAGCATGCTCCCTCTGTTCCCCTGGCACCTGGAGAGCAGGTCTTGAAGAGGAAGAGGCGGCTCCATAAGTTGGATGACCAGTGGGAGAAAGACCCGTACACAGTACTGCCCTCAAGTCATGAAAACCCGAAAGTATGCGTTATCAGTAAGGATGGAGGAGAGAACACAGCCACTGTCTCTAGAGACCACCTGAAGAAGTGTCCCGAGCAGCTGCAAAGCACTGAATAAGACTAAGATAGCCCTCAACCCGCAGAGGAAAGGGAAGAAATGGTCAGTACAGTACTCGGAGAATTTCCCCGGTACTGGACACAAATTAACAACGCTATTGTGGTACCCGTCCTTACCTTTCTCCAGCCAGCCCCTCAAGGGCCTACAGAAGAGCAAGTAGTGTTGGAAGAGCAACCGGCCCCGGAGGCAGAGGATTCCATACCAGCAGCCCAGGAGAATCAACCCTCTGCTAGTAGTGAGCCTGCCGTGCCCGTGGTAAGCCAAAGAGTATGCAGAAAGCTGCCCAACCGACCCTAACATCTCCAAACACCTGTACTGCAGACACTAGCGAGCCCACTACATAAGGGGTGGAAACAGGGGACCCAGAAAGAACACCACCAGATAGTGTGTTACGTAGGTCCACAAGGAGCACTAGAGGTCAGAAGCCAGCTCGCTGGAGAATCTAGGAGAAATGATATATACCTGTATATTGCAAATGTTGTAATGTTTTATGTTTGTTACCTGAATACTGATTATGTTTCTCAAGTTACCCGACAGGGTCTATGGACGGACAGGTTATGGACAATGAATAACCGGAACTGTACCTTGTAAATAGTTGCACCTGTTAAGTGCCCCTTTTGTGCCAGACCACAGAACAAAAACCCGTGGAGGTGGCTGAAGACGTGGTCCAACACCGGATCATCGATGCCCTGTAGCCACCCCAGGGCCTACGTGGAGGGTTTGGGACGGGTCCCTCAAAATGCATCTTGGGTGACATGGACACCTGGTTACAGAAGCGCCGTGACCTATCAAGACTGAACTCCTTGTACATATATTGTTGTGTTATTGTTTATACCCTGTTATGTGTGTTTTCAAAAAAAAAAGGTGTTTAGTCCCGGAGTACTAAAGTTTACTAGGGGGGAATGTGGCACCCCAGGGGGTCTGGTTGCCACAGTGGTAGAAATACCATGTCTGAGAGCGATCATGGGTTTTCCTGGTCAGGAGCACATTTGCATGCAACGCCTCCTGCCCCAGTCCAGGGAGGGGAGGAACCTGCCCTTTATAAACTGGATCTGGGGCGAGGTTAGTTAGTTAGTTCCAGAGAGAGGGATAGAGCAGCAAGGAGCCCTGTAGGAGACAGGAGCTGAGAGCCAGGGACTGGAGCAGCAGAGCTCGTCCTGGCAGAAGACGCAGAGAACCTGACACCGGAGTCCGAGGCTGTGAGGATATTCACATCCAGCAGCAGTAACCACCTGGCAGGGGATTTCAGGTCCTCTGGCCGTAGAAAGCCCGGAGGCTCAGTCACACGCAAGGGACCGGCACCGCCATCGAGGAGCGGAAGGAACCAAAGGCCGCAAGTCACCAGCCATACGGGTGAGCATCACACGGTACACTCAGGGATGTGGGCTACTACACGACTACAGCAAGGTAGCCAGGAAGAGTGCAGTCAGATGGGAAAGCCTACACCTCCACCTGGCCAGGGGGATTCTTATTCGCTCACAGACTGACCAGACCTCTAATGTTAGCCAGTACTCCCAGCAGGGTCTCCTTCATCACCAACAGTAAAGACCCTGAACTGCACTGCACGGACTTTGAGTCATTTCTGCTGCGCCTATGCACCACAACCCTCACCATCTACACATGCTGCCCTGAGGCTATACTCCTCCCGTGGGGAGTTATACTACCCCCTGCTGCGCACACAACATCAGCCTCAGCGGTCTGCCCCGCAGCGGCGGTTCTCAGTGACCGCAATCCACGGGTGGCGTAGTCGGACATTTCAACATTAAAAACCAAGTAAACAGATCCGCCACTGGTTTGACCACCCTGAGCCACGGGACCGGGTCGCCGCCACGGAGACTACAACCCCTGACATCACACAGAGACCCGACTCCGGGTATTCCCACACACACGGCCCAGGGGGCGCGTCATATTTAAAGGCATATACGACTAGTAATGCTAACTGTAGAATACCATGCTACAAACATAACAAATGCTAATAAATGTACAGAAAAAGTAATGGATGATGCATCAAGCTCATGTGTAAAAATGAAGCCTACCTAGTGATGTCCGGAGCCTCTCCATAGACTTCAATAGGCAGCTTCTATTGTATTCCTCACTGAGTTATCAGTCTGTCTTGTCTTAAGCTTGATGGATTTTACCTATTCTTCAGAGGACGCTACATTCACAAATCCTTGTCTATTTCTATATCCTTGTAAAACAGAACCTTTTTCTCCCATGTGTCTCCGCATTGTCTCCATTTTATATCCGTGTTGTATAGATATATTTTTTCCTCATACATTTGTAAAACCTGAAGCAGGTAGACTGTCTGAACTTTTATTTATCCATTGACTATTAATGGATCTATTAAAAATGGATGAAACAACTGATGGAGCACTAAAGGAAAAGAAAAGTCTTCAGTGCTTCATCCGTTGTACATGGATTTCCTTAGACTTTAATGGCTGAGTCTGATCTGCAAAATGAATGAGAATAGAACCTGCTCTGAGTCTCACGGATTAGACACACGGAACTGTTATTAAAAAACAGACGGCACATGGACTAGTGCAATAAATGTCATGCCACGTTCACACATTCAGTATTTGGTCAGTATTTTACATCAGTATGTGTAAGGCAAAACCAGGAGTGGGTGATAAATGCAGAAATGGTGACGTGTTTCTATTATACTTTTCCTCTGATTGTTCCTCACCTGGTTTGGGCTTAGAAATACTGAGGTAAAATACTGACCAAATATTGAACGTGTGAATATGGCCTGAAAGTGGTGGTCTGATATTTCATTAAATTAACCTGGTGTCTACAGCTCTGACTAGTGATGTAGAGGTGAATGAATCTCACTTTGCATTCCTATGAGAGTCACATCAAGGCTCATTATATAGAGAAATTGTCTTCCACATCGTGTATAAGATCCTGTAGGATTCTGAGAGTCAGAAGTAACGTGGGACGACCGAAAGACCAGAATGGAGTGGACAGCTCCCCAACAAAGCGATTGATAAAACTGATTTCCCCTATGAGCAAAGGAGCATTGCTTTAATCACATTTTTATTTTTTCTCTTCTGCACAAAAAAGCCTTTAAATTTGACAAGTCAATGATTTCCATTGTACTGACTGCAATAGTGTATGGCACTATTCCTGCAAGAGGATCCAAACTGAACCACCAGTGCAGGCCCGGGACAAGGGGTAGGCACCCGCCTAGGGCGCTACCTCTCTGAGGTGGGAGCAGTTTAAGAAAAAAAATTGACATTATTGAACGCCTGCAGTCAACTGGCACCTTCCTCCTGCCGCAAACATTCAGCATGCTGACAGCCGGTACACAGGAACAAAGGTGAGCGGAGTCAGTGGGTCACTAACACCGCTCAACGCCTGCGACCCGGTTCTCATTCCCTCTATGCATTGAAATGCATTTGTGTCTTTAAGACAATGTGAACGCTGCCCCCAGGACAGGAGCAGAGGAGCTGTAATCAGGTTGATGTTCTGGCGGTAATTCCCGCAATACGCAGGGTATGGACAGTCTGCCCCCTGTTAGAGGATGGCGCCACACAGAAATACGGCAGTAGAACAACCATCGGTTTTGTTACAAGCTGCATCTATTGTATCTCATTAATTGAAACCAAACGGCCCCCATTATAATTAAGCTATATTAGTTTCCATGACTATTCTTGGGTCTCACATTGTAAAGGAAGTGCTCATCAGAGCTTGTTACCTGATGGATCAGACGAGGAAGTTAGAGGTCCAGTTACCATAGTTTCTCACCTATTCCTTTTCTTGGGGGGGGAGCCATTTGCGTCATCTGCCTAAGGCAGCAAAATACCTTATCATGATATTAATAAAAATATCAAAAAGCATGTCAGTAATATAACCAAAAGCAACATAGATGTTTTATATATTTATTTTTATGCATAAAAGTTGTTAATATTATGCAAATATATAAAAAGAAAGTGTGTAGATATAGTCACTTTCTGTGGAAAGGAGCAGATGATGATGATTCCGCTCCTCAGGCCTCGGCTTACACTTCTGCCGCTTTTGGACATCCAGGTCTGGATCACACATGAGAGAGGAGAAGAGCAGGAATGTGTGACTTGTGATCTGTATAGTTGGAGTTTTCCTGGATTCCTTCAGCATCGTGATTAGCCATATGGCCTTCTGTCTGACCATGGTCAGGAAGGTGAAGGAGCAGCCGCTTCCTTCTGTCTGACCATGGCCTGGTAGAGGAAGGAGCAGCCGCTTCCTTCTGTCTGACCATGGCCTGGTAGAGGAAGGAGCAGCCGCTTCCTTCTGTCTGACCATGGCCTGGTAGATGAAGGAGCAGCCGCTTCCTTCTTTCTGCACAAGACCAAGTAGGAGAAGGAGCAGCCGCCTCCTTTGTCTGTACATGGCCAAGTAGGAGAAGGAGCAGCCGCTTCCTTCTGTCTGACCATGGCCTGGTAGAGGAAGGAGCAGCCGCTTCCTTCTGTCTGTACATGGCCAAGTAGGAGAAGGAGCAGCCGCTTCCTTCTTTATGTCCATATCTTGTAGTCGTCTCCTTACCACCACATTGTAGATGAGTCGTCCAGATGGTGACATAACAAGTATGGCTGAAAGAAATCCTTCAATTTCAGCCCTTAATTACTTGCTATGTTGATCCAGAGGAAGGCGAAAAATAACCCTGAGGACTCGTTGTTGGATCATCCTCATATCAAGGGAAAAAATTCCTTCCTGACCCCAAATATGGCGATCGGAATAAATCCCTGGATGTGTGGTCTCAAATCTACTTGGATGTTATGTGGTGGAAGCTCGGTAGGTTTGTCACAGTCCGGTAAATAAGAAAGTCCAGTGTAATTGTCTCATCCGATTAATGTAAATCTTCATTCCTGGATGTTACTGGAATGGGGCTGATTTTTATCAGCCTAATACTCCTGCTGGAAGAAGAGAAATATACACGTCTGAGAATCAGCCCCTCACATACAGCATATACAGTACTAGGGGGATATAGCGATAAGGTGTATAGTGGGTAAGTGTGTTACTGGGTAGTGATAACACTTTGGATGTCTGTATGTGCTGTACTTACATAGTAATATGGGAATGGTGGGTCGGATCTGCGGGACTCCACATCGCTCCAGTCTATAGAATAGAAAAACGGATGTGATCTGATGGACGATGTAATGGCAGATCGGGCAGATGGAGTTTTGCAGAGAAGCTAGAAAATGAAAACAAAGCATTAGTCATTATATTATGTATTATTACTGATAAATTATTACACAATGTCTATGGACTGTACATATCTTATCTTCTATATCTTCTTGTAATCCCCTATTATCATTGTCCATCTGATCTTACTCACCCGTTTTATGATATCCATGGTATGACAGCAGATCCCAGGTGGAAAAGAAGGGATGTCGTCATACAGAGACTGGTGGTATTCGTCCATTGTGCCTCTGGTATAGAATGGCCAATCACCTACAGTCATCATATATAAGATGACACCAAAGGAAAAGGAGTCTGCCAGATGGTTGTATCCTTCACCGTCCATTACCTATGGGAACATGAGATTGGAGAGAATCTGAATATACCGGGAAGGGGATTTACACACAGAGACTATGAGGACCTGTCTGTGATTAGATATGAGCAGAATACATTGGGATCAGATTATCCCTCAATCCTACTATCGACATCAATCACACAGAGATGTTCCTTACCTCGGGCGCTATGTAACCCTTAGTGCCAACAGTATATTCCACTATGTCACCCTCAAACACATTCGTGGCTGCTAAGCCAAAGTCTGAGATTTTGATGTGTCCGGTGTCTTGAAGGAGGATGTTCTCTGGCTTCAGGTCACTGCAGGGAGAAGGATCAGATACCGATTGTGAGGACAATTCATGGAAAGAACTTTCTACAATAGATATGTAAGGAGACAACAAAGAGTCACAGGTGACAGATTTATGAAGGTGAAATGATTACCTATGTATGACGCCGCGTTCATGCAGGAACTGGAGTCCGCACACCATCTCTGCCGCAAAGAGTCTGTGGAGTAGAAAGGATGGATCAGTGGTTACATGCACAATCATACAGAGAACATGAGGAGATCACACACGTGTCCTTTTCACATCATTAGTTTCTCCTGTTGTCGTTGTCCATTGATCTAAGACTACAATGTGCCGGCAGCGGATTACTAACATTCAGTACAAGACATTTACCTTATTGTCTTTGTGTTAAACATCATTGAATCTTTCATGTGGCCAAACAGGTCTCCGCCGACCATATAGTCCATGGCTATTTCATACTCCGTAGGTGTTTCCCTAAACGCCCGCATAGTCATTAGGTAGGGGCATCCGGCAGCCATTCTCAGGACTTCTAGCTCTGTAGAGATTAAGTCCTCACAAGAACTTTTGTCCATGATTTTGATGGCCAGCAGTCCTTCACTGACTGGATCTGATGCCAAGACAACCTGGAGAAAAATCACAACAGATCAGACCAAACTCTCATCTTCTACTGTGTAGTAGTTCACTAGTTTATCCCAATTATCATTACATATGAGTATCCTGTAATGAATATGTACATCTCTCCTGTGTATCTGGTGCAGGATACATTGGGGAACACGGACAAATATAAATTGACACTTACTTTTCCATAGTTTCCTTTTCCAAGAACTTTCCAGAACTCGAGATTGGAAAAGTCTATAGGTTGGACTGTGTGGACCAGTTCTCTTTGGTCAGAAATCTGGAAACTGGCATCATCAAGGCCTTGTGCCGGCATGTCCGTTGTGTCATAGGGCGCCTTATCGATTCCATCTGCTGAGATGATATAAAAAATTTGAACCCCTTAGTGAACACATTATTGGAAATGACTACCTGAGCCTGCAGAAAGCCCCTGTCTTTTCCTCCTCCTGTTAAGACCAGCCTGGCTTAATTTCATATGAGATTTTTAATTTAGCTATATACAGTTCTGTCACAGTGTCTAGTAGAAGCGATCAAAAAATCGCAGGTTCAAGTCCCCAAAGGAGACTAAAGAAATGGAGTAACAAAAAAAAGTTAAAAAAATAATAAAATGTAAAAAAAATACTTCCCCATTAATAATAATAATAATAATAATAATAATAATAGTAATAATTTGAATATCTAGTATAACCACATCTGGAACATTAATTAACCCAAACAGTAAACACTGAAAGGAGAAAATAAATGTAAAGACCAGAATAGGGTTTTTGTGAGGGCGCAGTATACATCTAATAAATTGTAATAAAAGATATCACAATGTCTTGTCTACCCGAGAAAGTTATCTATAAAAGCTACAACTTGTCACGCAAAAAAAACTAAATCAAGTCCTCGCACAGCTCCATCCAGCGATCAAAATCCAAAAGATATAATGTCTCAGAATATAGGGACACAAACCAATTTATTTTTTATAAAATTCCTAATTTTCTTCTACCAGTTCAGTGAATTATAACCCCTATGCCTGTTCAGCATTATCATAGCTGTAACTGACATGGAGAATCATTCTGTCAGGTCATTTTTACCACTCAATGAACACAGTAAAAAAAAACAATGGCGGAATCACTTTTTTTCCACAATTTTACCACATTTTGAATCTTTTTCCCCATTTTCCAGAACATTGAATACTAAAATAAATAATGTTCAAAACTACAGCTCGTCCACTAAAAAATCAAGTCCGCATACAGCTACATTGGGAGACAAATTAAAAAATAAATAGTTATGGGTTTTCGAAGGAGGAAGGAAAAAACAACGAAAGGTTACCCGGTCAAGAAGGGGTTAACAAATATAGCTAAAAGAAAATATTATAATTTTAAATACAATTATGTAAATGAGCAGGAAATGTCTAATATTTGGGCTCTCATTTATCAAAACTGTCCAATAATAAAACTGTCCCTGTTGTCCATAGCAACGAATCACAGCATAGATTCCATCTCTTAACATTCTATGGAACAATGAAAGCTGCATTGTGATTGGTTGCTATGGGCAACAAGGACAGTTTTTCTGCACTTGTGATAATTGATGCCAGTACATAATATTAGGAGTATAATCCTCCTCACCCCCAGTCTTATTACACTGAGCAGATCCATCTTACCTGGTCCATCTGTATCCAGTGATGTGTTTGGTGGAGAAACACTCAGCTGTTTGTTCTCTGGGATGGAGATGTTTTCAGCTGATGACCTCGACCTCCGTAATGCACCATTCCCATTTATAATGGATTTAGCGTAGATGAGACGTCTTCTACATTGGACAACCCAGTCTCTGCTGTTCCTGATCCTCTTCTGGGCTGCCGCTCTTTGTAGTTTCGGTGCCTCCAGACTTTCAGATCTGGAGGATGTCACTTGTCTTGGTGTCTCTTGGAGAACCTCTTCCAGCTCTAACTCTGCGCTGATGTTTCTCCTCTTATTGAGGATGGCTTCTTTGTTTCTCCTCCGTATTTCAGGGACCAGATCTCCGAGTTTTTTCAAGGAGATAAGAATGGCCCTCTGAAGCTCAGCGGAGGCTGCAGAGTGAGACTCCGTGAGGGTCTCCATTTTCCTTCTCTCTGTAAGGATCTCATGTCTTTTGGTCTTTCTCATTTTGTCTAGAATTTTACTTTTGGACGCCTTTTTTGAGGCGTCAGTGTCAATGTCCGGTAGTATAAAGTCTTTTCGCCCTAAAGCGAACAATAGTACCTGCTCTTCATTTATTCCTCTCTTCTCTCTGAGAACCCGATCTCTTTGGGCTCTTCTGTAATTATCCATTTTAAAATCAATTTTTGCTTCGTTTGTCACGAAAAACAAAAGGGGCTACCTCACCCTTGGGAGTCTGTAAGGCAGTGGTTTCCCTTAGGACGGAACACTGGGATATAGAATGCGGTGATGTCATCACATCACTTGTGACATCATTTTTATTCTAATGTCACAATGATAGATAGATAGATAGATAGATAGATAGATAGATAGATAGATAGATAGATAGATAGATAGATAGATATCAAATTTGAAGGATGGGGAACCAAACTTTTGCAGATGTATACATACAATATACAGATATACACGGGGTGCACATTTTGTATTTTTAATGATTAATTTTAGTATTGAACAACTACAGTGCTGCTGGTTAATCATAAAGGTTAATAAAATCCGAAACCTGAATATTTACAAAAATAAAAGTGAGGTTTTGTCTTTCTTATGCCACATTCACACATTCGGTATTTGGTCAGTATTTTACATCAGTATCTGTAAGCCAAAACCAGGAGTGGAAGAATCAGAGTTAAAGTATAATAGAAACACGTGACTACTTCTGTATTTATCACCCACTCCTGGTTTTAACTTACAAATACTGATGTAAAATACTGACCAAATACTGAATGTGTGAATGTGGCCTTAGGGGAATATCTCTGTGTGCAGAACTGTTAATCAAAGAAATCAAAATGTTAAAAAATACATTTCTGACATTTAAGAAAATATATCTGTGATCATGACGGTGTATGGCACAAATCGTTCTCCTGAAACCATCCCTCATATTAATTATTTTCTTTCTCCCCAAGCAGTGTCTCATACCACTTAACTTATAATAAATGATACACAGGAGACTTTCTTTTTTGGATATAATTTGCCATATCGGCCATTTATTGACAAACAACAATAACCAATGAAAGAATTGGCGGAGGTCCTTGGGGCTACAAGATCCGGCACATGTAGAACAAAGCATTTTTCCATAGAATTATTTTACCCTCAGCCGTAACCCCAAGCTCAAGGGCACCACACCACAATCAGTGGTAAAGGTAACACCACCACTGGCTCCAAGAGTACACCCCAGTCCAGAGCCCCACTAAGTGCCAGATCAGCCAATTAGTAATTCCATCCTGAAGGGAACCATCTCTGTAAATTCCCACCCATAAAAAATTCCACCAACCCCAAAGACACCCCCTACTGCCCCAGCCACTGTGACTCACAGTAAAAATTTATAACCTTCATCATAAGCCCGAGCCATAAAACATAACAATATACAGTACAGACCAAAAGTTTGGACACACCTTCTCATTTAAAGATTTTTCTGTATTTTCATGACTATGAAAATTGTACATTCACACTGAAGGCATCAAAACTATGAATTAACACATGTGGAATTATATACTTAACAAAAAAGTGTGGAACTACTGAAAATATGTCTTATATTCGAGGTTCTTCAAAGTAGCCACCTTTTGCTTTGATGACTGCTTTGCACACTCTTGGCATTCTCTTGATGAGCTTCAAGAGGTACTCACCGGAAATAGTCTTCCAACAATCTTGAAGGAGATCCCAGAGATGCTTAGCACTTGTTGGCCCTTTTGCCTTCACTCTGCGGTCCAGCTCATCCCAAATCATCTCGATTGGGTACAGGCCTGGTGACTGCGGAGGCCAGGTCATCTGGCGTAGCACCCCATCACTCTCCTTCTTGGTCAAATAGCCCTTACACAGCCTGGAGGTGTGTTTGGGGTCATTGTCCTGTTGAAAAATAAATGATGGTCCAACTAAACGCAAACCGGATGGAATAGCATGCCGCTGCAAGACGCTGTGGTAGAAATCCTGGTTCAGTATGCCTTCAATTTTGAATAAATCCCCAACAGTGTCACCAACAAAGCACACCCACACCATCACACCTCCTCCTCCATGCTTCACGGTGGGAACCAGGCATGTAGAGTCCATCCGTTCACCTTTCCACTGGTCTAATGTCCATTCCTTGTGTTCTTTAGCCCAAACAAGTCTCTTCTGCTTGTTGCCTGTCCTTAGCAGTGGTTTCCTAGCAGCTATTTTACCATGAAGGCCTGCTGTACAAAGTCTCCTCTTAACAGTTGTTGTAGAGATGTGTCTGCTGCTAGAACTCTGTATGGCATTGACCTGGTCTCTAATCTGAGCTGCTGTTAACCTGAGATTTCTGAGGCTGGTGACTCGGATAAACTTATCCTCAGAAGCAGAGGTGACTCTTGGTCTTCCTTTCCTGGGGCGGTCCTCATGTGAGCCAGTTTCTTTGTAGCGCTTGATGGTTATTGCAACTGCACTTGAGGACACTTTCAAAGTTTTCCCAATTTTTCGCACTGACTGACCTTCATTTCTTAAAGTAATGATGGCCACTCGTTTTTCTTAACTTAGCTGCTTTTTTCTTGCCATAATACAAATTCTTACAGTCTATTCAGTAGGACTATCAGCTGTGTCTCCACCTGACTTCTGCACAACACAACTGATGATCCCAACCCCATTTACAAGGCAAGAAATCCCACTTATTAAACCTGACAGGGGACATCTGTGAAGTGAAAACCATTTCCGGTGACTACCTCTTGAAGCTCATCAAGAGAATGCCAAGAGTATGCAAAGCAGTCATCAAAGCAAAAGGTGGCTACTTTGAAGAACCTAGAATATAAGACATATTTTCAGTTGTTTCACACTTTTTTGTTAAGTATATAATTCCACATGTGTTATTTCATAGTTTTGATGTCTTCAGTGTGAATGTACAATTTTCATCGTCATGAAAATACAGTAAAATCTTTAAATGAGAAGGTGTGTCCAAACTTTTGGTCTGTACTGTATATATTTCCATTAGACATCTCTAAATTCCCTGAAAAAAGAGGGTGTGCAGGTGAGACTTTTCCCATTGCTCTCCCCACAGGAATGGCCCCTTTTCCCACACTTTTCCTTTTATACCCCCTTTTACTATCCCCTCCCACTCCCTATTGATCCAATCCCATAGACCCCATTCAAACTTTATTTTCCTCTCCTGGCCCAATCACCGTCATGTGGGCCTCTGCTTATAAGTACGGCTCTGGCCCCTTTAATATAGCCGCCCTTCTGTTCACTACCAGTCATAAGCCGCCCATCCATGAAGTCTGTTGCAATCATCCTTTTCGGTAACACCAACCACAGCCTCCCAGACCCCGGCATTGGATGCATTGATACATAATGATTTAAAGATTCACAATTGGATTCAGGTCTGGGCATGAGTGGACACAGACAATTCCACCTGTTTTGGAAGTGGTAGTGGCCACTCTTACCTTTTGGACCCCTGTGTAGCTACACAAGTTGTACCAGGTTTGCACCTGGGTCTGGGGAAAGTGAGCTCATCAATGTTTTCATCATCCAGGAACTGCCTTCCCAGTATGGCACATGAGGAAGGGTATTGTCCTGCACTAGGAGGAACCAAGGGTCCACTGCACCACGGTAAGTTCTGACATTGGCTCTAAGGATTTCATCCGTGTACCTAACAGCAGTCAGGTTGCCGTTGGCTGTCACATGGTGCCCATCATGCTGGGTGGCGGTGCAGACTGAATAACATTCACCACGGCGTCTCCAGACTTTCACATCTATCACTTGCTCAATGTGAACCTGCTGTCACCTGTACAGAGAACGTAGGACCTGATAATTCTGGTGTTCTCAGGTGTATGCCAATTGAGATGCAAGGTGCTGAGCTGTGAGTAAGGTCCTATTACAGGACGTCGGGCCCTCATACCGCCATCATGGAGTCTGCTTCTGACAATTTTGGGTGTAACGTGCTTCTGGTTATGTTGTAGGGCCTTTGCAGTCCTCCTGTTCATCCTTACACAAAGGAGCAGATATTGGTCCTGATGTTCGGTTGATGCTCTTCTACAGTTCTGGTCCATAAATTTAGAAGCTGCTTAAGGAGTGCACGTGTGTGGGGTGCATGCGTGGCGCCCCTGAGGGTTCGGTCGCCACAGAGGTACTGCATCGTGCGCTGCAATACATGCTGCTGGCCAATCAGAGGCCAGCGGCGGCTGGATAATCAGAAGCCAGCGGCGGCCGGCCAATGAGAGGCCAGCGGCTGCCGGCCAATCAGAGGCGAGCTTGACTTCGGCCGGCCAATCAGCGGCTGCCGACCAATCAGAGGCCAACATGACGTCGGCCGGCCAATTAGAGGCCAGCGGCTGCCGGCCAATCAGAGGCCAGCGGCTTCCGGCCAATCAGAGACCAGCATGACGTCGGACGGCCAATCAGAGGCCAGCGGCTTCCGGCCAATCAGAACCCAGAATGACGTCGGCCAGCCAATCAGAGGCCTGGGGCTGCCGGCCAATCAGAGGCCAGCATGACATCAGCCGGTCAATCAGAGGCCAGCGGCTGCCTGGCAATCAGAGGCCAGCAAGACGTCGGCCGGCCAATCAGAGGCCAGTGGCTTCCGGCCAATTAGAGGCGAGCATGACGTCGGCCGGCCAATTAGAGGCCAGCGGCTGACGGCCAATCAGAGGCCAGCGGCTTCCGGCCAATCAGAAGCCAGCATGACGTCGGCTGGCCAACAGAGACCTGCGGCTTCTGGCCAATCAGAGACCAGCATGACGTTGGCCGGCCAATCAGAGGCTAGCGGATTTCGGTCAATCAGAGGCCAGCATGACGTCGGCCGGCCTCAGAGGCCAGCAGCCGCTGGCCTCTGATTGACCGGCAGCGTGTATTGCAGCGCACGGGTCTGGCAAGTTCGTGCGCTGCAATACACTTCAGCTCGATGTGTTTCCGTCCGAGAGAGAACGCACATCTAGTTGCAGTAGCGAAGCTGGTGTCGGCACTCAGCGGGCTCAGAGTTCTCCCCCGCCGGGCCCGATCCAGTAGCGCTAATGCTGCGGCCATGGCGCGCGTGCCCACCAGGAGGGCTCTGCCTGCCCCCTCTGCATGCGTGCCATAGGTTCGCCAGCACTGGTTTAAAGCATTTCTTCTTGTACAGCTGACGACCCAAAATTGGTGATTTTCTGAAAAAAAAAAAAATGGCCAGTATGCATTATATATGGTGGAACTGAAAATCTATCATCTGGATAAGGGGGTGGTCTTCACAGAGGCGGTCTATGGAGAGATTTCACTTTATAAGAAGCACATAGCATGGAATACCGGGGTGAAGCCTTTTGGCTACTTATGTTGTACCAATCCGGAATGATCCACTATAGTCTATCCTTCTATAGTTCTTCTTTTACAATTTCTGCTGGTCAATATATGGACGTATTAGCTCTATGCTAACAGGCACTCCCTTAGTATAGCTCATGTAATGCACAGCACCACAATTTTGCAGGTTCTGACTACTGTGTAAAAAAAAAAAAACCACCCAGAGACAGGCCATAATCTTATAGTCTGGGTGTGAATACGCTGTAGGTATAGCTACACTTTTGTTGTGGAAATTTTGGTAATTTTATTTACCTTTTTGCATTTACCCGAATGAGGCTTGTGAGAAATCCTTAAATATGCTGCAGATTTCTCCTGTATGATGCTGACCAATCATAAGCAAGCAGCAACACTCAAAGAAAAGAAGAACACGCCCCCACCATAGCTCAAAGCGGGTTTCTTAGGGTATACGTTCTCACAATGAGTTTTTAGTGAGTTTTTACGCTGCATATTTTAGAAATAATGTAAGTAACCTATCTTAATGGGTGCAGAAATTCTGCAACATCAAAAACTCACCAAAAGCTCATCGTGGGAACCTAGCCTAAGATGTATAATGATGGCGAGTCCTGATCTCCTGGTCTAACCTTCTGCATGATTAGAAAGCAGAGATAACAGCTCTTAGGCAAGGAAGGAGCCACACAGCTGAGTTTCTCTGTGTCACATTACAAACCCTTTTATTGACTCTCCTGATTATGGAGTGTGTCAGTATCACACTTATGTCTTTTGTACTCAAGCAACTTGTATTCTCTCTGCAGTGATATTAAGCTGTTATTACACCTCACACAGGAGCAGTGTGTTCTGGGTTACTTCTATGGTGAAATGTAATGACAGTCTCCTCTAATCTCACTGCAGAATCAGTACAAGTTGAGCACAACGGATCTAAGTGTGATACTGACGCTGTGCTCTCATTTCTGGACAGGTAGTATGAGAGAGGCGCAGTACAGCAGAGGTGAGAGTGCCATAAGAGGAGGAGAGCTGTTAGAAAGGTTTGTAATGTTGCACAACTAAACTCTCTTGTGATGCCCCTTCACCCATAGAGACCTTAACTGAAAGGTATTAGTCAGTTGTGTGCTCTACTAATGCAGGAGGTTAGCCCAGGAGATCAGGTCTGTATCCTTACATCTCAGACACTGAGAAATCTGCTCTAAGCTATGGTGGGGATGTGATCATCTTTCTTTTCAGTGTTGTCGTCTGCTTATAATTGGTCAGCATCATGCAGGGAGAAGAATTTCGCACCCCCAGTGAAAACTCTGAAAACATCTACTTGGACTTAATTTTTTTTAACTCATTAGGTGCCAAATACTTTCATTGCTAATATCTCCGCAAATGAAAGATAAAATAGAAAAAAAAAACATGAAAAATTTGGTGACAGGTCCTCTTTAGGATAAGACAACCCCTTTAAATGTAAGAATTGAATTTTAGTCGAAAAAATGTATGCAACAAAAATGCCACATGTGATTTGATCCAAAAACATGCTGCATTTCAGGATGAGAGAAGCAAGTATTTGCAAAAAAAAGTTAAAAGGGGTGTTCACTGTTATGATATTGATCACTTATACTTAGGATGGACCACCAAGATCAGATTGGTAGAGTTCCAACACTCTGCCACCCCATTGATTCCATGCTGGAGCTGGTAACAGCTGATTGGTGGTGTTAGGATTTGGACACCTATCAATCTGATACTACTGACTTATATTGATGCCTTCTCCTAATTGATAAGTGGTAGCATACCCCCTTAAAATAATACGTAGTTTTTATTTAGTTGTAAGATGAAAGTGACTCTACACATTAAGGCGTGTCATGGTCTGAGCACAAAATGATTCTAAGATTAGTTGCTGGCCTCTTGACCCGAACTTAAGAGCTTAAGGCCATGTTCATACATTCAGTAATTTGGTCAGTATTTTACCTCAGTATTAGGAAGCCAAAACCAGGAGTGGAACAATTAGAGGAAAAGTATAATAGAAACACGTCACTGATGAAACTTACTGAACGTGTGAAGGTGCCTAATAGAGACGCTGTGGAGAAGGACAGGAGCGCACACAAAATAGGGCAATAGCGTCTGATAAGGGGTCGGGATAATTGATGGCAGCGCTCACCTAGAGGTGTTGTGTGCAGTCACCACAGCTATAATGGTGTAGAAAGCCGCTGCTGCCCTGTGGCTGGAGGAAAGGTTCTTCAAGAGGTGGAATGGCAAAAATGGAAGCTGGCACATTTAGGTGGGCTGTGCTGCGGGAGTGAAGAGCTTGTTTTTTTTTATACCTTTAGAAAGGCCCTGGTCCATTGCAGAAACGCATTGATATTAATAAAAAACGTTTGGGAATCCCAAGGCTCTTCATTCCCACAGTGTAGCCCACCTAAACGTGCCAGCTTCCATTTCTGCCAATGTGGCCTAATAGACGTATATGAGGCTGTCAAAGATCGGGGCAGGAGACTCGCAAACAGCTTGTGCATCACGATCTGTGACACACAGATGTGTGAATACGCCATTACTCTCATATAAGATTACCTGCATCAAGTTTCAAAGGAGCAATTGTAACCCTCTTTCAATTATTTAAAGGCATTTTCCCACAAACAAAATTCATTTTAATCAATAGATCTTGGAATAATAATAAGTTCCAGAATTGGATGTGTTTAAATAAAATGTTCCTGTGCTGAGATAATCTTAGAAATATGCCCCTGCTGTGTACTGTGTAACGCCTGACCATACAGGAACATGGTCTGAACATACCACATCTCCTGGACGAGGAGGATGCAAGAGAGTATACAGACATTACAGCCGGGGATCACAGCCGATTCTTTATGTGAGGTAAAACAAGTTTTTAAACAGGCAGGGAAATGTTTTACCTCACAGAATCAGCTGCCATCCTGTGGTGTCCTGTCTGTGACGCGCCCCCTGGGCCATGTTGTTAGGGATACCCGGAGCCGGATCAGATGGGGGTTGTAGTCTCCGAGTGGCTGTGACCCGGTCCGTGCCCAGGGTGTCAAACTCAGTGTGCGGCAGTCCTTGCAGATGTTCCTAGTGTCGACTACGCCACCCGTTGATTTGCGGTCAAAAGGCCGCCGCTACAGGATGGTCCGCTGAGGCTGGTGGTGTGTGTGCAGCTGTGGTAGTATAACCCCCAACGGGAGGGGTATAGCCTCAGGGGGTCAGACGTGGAGGATGGTGGTTGTGAAGGTGCAGCAAGGAGACTCAGAGGCATGAAATGCAGTTTCAGGGTTTTTACTCACTGGTGTTGCTCGGGTCACTCTGTACAGCAGTGACCACCCAAGCCGTGCTGCGTCCACCAGGTGCGGGACTCGGTCAACTCCCGGGCAATTCCTGAGTATGGTCCTGAGCTCCCTTCTTCTCTCTCTCTCTCTGGCCGTTCTCACCAGGGATCCACCTATGTCCGGCTCCCTCGGGTCTCTTGGTGGTTGAACCTTCTCTGGCTTCCCTGACCCTATGCTCGGTGTGCCATTCTGGTGGATTTGGTGAGGGTCGTGGTAAATCTTGCCCACGACCTCCGGTTCCTGGCTAAGGTTTGCTTTGGCCTCCGCCAGCTTGGGATCCGGTACCCTTTTGCCGACCCTTCACCCTTTTGTCCTTATTCTGGGATCTTGGGGTCCCTTCTCGTCCTGCGCCTCTGGGTCCCTCTTCCTTCTCCTCTCCCGGAGTTACTGCTGACTCACTGACTGACTGACTGACTGACCCTGTCCTAAGATGGTGCCCACCTTATATACTCCCTCTATGTGTGAGCTCAGGTGACCAGCACCCAATGAGCTCCTACATTTACCCAGACTACTCCCCCTATCTGCCCCTACACTACTGGGATGTTCCACCCCCCTCCCACTCCAGCAAGGGACAGACGCTGTCGTACCTGCACATATACTGGTGGGAGTACCGTTGTTCTGTCCCCCGGAAATGGGATGTATGTAGTGCATGCAGCCTTCTAGCTCAGTTCCACACTCCATCCTTACCCGGGAGTGGAATACCACACCTCTGGTTTGAGGTGCAATACCCCTGTAGCAGCCGAGTCCTCAGGGTGCTACATCTGTATACTCTTTTGCTTCCTCCCATGGCCAGCTGTGTTATGTGCAGACCATGTTCGCTCCACTGGGAGTCTGTTTATGACACGACACAGTAAAAGTGCAGTCATCAGTAATGATGTCAGGTACAAAGCTATTATAGTAAGGCCCAGTGTAGTGTGGAAGTCCAATGTGACACTGAAGATGTCCGCCTAGAGATAGATGCTAGTTATTGAGCTGCAGCTGTTGATCCATGTAACGCATAGGTTCACCTTTATACACCATTTCACCCGTTTACCCAGATCATCAATCTTCAGAACGTCTTCAAATGTAGCATAAGTTTGTAAAAAAATGATTCTGTACTTGTATCATAGCTCAAAGCTGCATTCACACTGAATTACTACTGAATGTAAAGGTGTGGGGTGACACATGATTAGCTACAGCTTAGTTCTGCTGTACTGCTTTTTGTAGGGTCCTGTCCTGTGCTCCGGCCCTCCGTCTGTAGGTCCATTATGCATTCATTTGCTTTTCATGGCAAAAAAGGTGCAGCATGCAGCGCTATTCCTTACCATCCAAACAATACAGACCTCGAAGACCACTCAGCGGCTTGCGTCAATGGGATCCAGGGGTGCCATATGGCAATGGATCCGCAGGGATCCAGCATTGAATTTTATTTCCCCGAATAACTGACTTAATGATGCCCCTTCTAACACATCAGATGACTGTATGATGCCAAGAATACAAATAAAGTAAAGAGCATAATTGCTGTCCAGACACTGAACAAGCAGGCTATGCAGTAAAATTAAGAATGATCAATGTAGATGTGGAAGAGAATAAGGTATAACTCAGGGCCAGTGCAAGACAAGCAATTCTATCTAGTAACAAAGTTGCTCAATTTATTATGTAGATTATAAATGGATGTAATATAAAATTGTTTTGCGGATGAATCGCTGCTCTGAGTGTTAGATTTTCAAAGTGGTAAAAGGGTTTATCTGCCAGTAATGATATTTACCTGGGGACATCCACCTATTGGAGACAGGCCATTAAAACTGGCCAAACTTTCTCCTTACTTTCTTGGCCACTGAGGGGCTTTTTGGACTGCAAATGGTTGATAAGTGTTGGTAAGAGTTTTCGAAGTATCTACTATATAATTGTCTTATCCCGTCTGTCTGTCTGTCTGTCTGTCTATCTGTCTGTCTGTCTGTCTGTCCAGGAAATCCCGCGTCGCTCATTGGTCCGGCAGCGGCCAATCAGCGCCGCGGGATTTCAGAAAAAAGATGGCGGCCGTTAGCGGCTCTTCTGCGGGACGGAGCTCAGCGGCGTTGCAGCCGGGAGATGAGCGCCGCGAGGCGCTCATCTCCCGGCCGGTACCAGCAGGAGGACCCCGACCGCCGGACCCATCTGCGGGACGGAGATGCAGCCGGGAGATGAGCGGCGCGAGGCGCTCATGTCCCGGCCGGCAGCAGCGGAAGGACCGCCGGCGTCGCTGACATCCATGCGGAAGGGAGGACCGGGGAGCGGCGCTGCGGGTCGGGATACTTCTGCTGCGAGCGCCCGCTCATGTCCCGGGTTCTCGCAGCGGAAGTAGCCGCACAGGCAGCGCCGCTGCCCGGTCCTCACCAATACGATTCGATGATTGGTCGCGGTCTTCGGACCCGA
Source organism: Phyllobates terribilis (assembly GCF_046119375.1). Taxonomy (NCBI): domain Eukaryota; kingdom Metazoa; phylum Chordata; class Amphibia; order Anura; family Dendrobatidae; genus Phyllobates; species Phyllobates terribilis. The sequence continues at coordinate 240,901 of NW_027363803.1, read as the reverse complement.
CCAATCACTGATCTTAGCGCAAAAGTTAAACACCGCTGTGCTGATTGGTCGCGGACGCTGCCCGCGACCAATCACCGATTTGGGCGCCAAATTTAAATATCGGCCGCGACCAATCAGCACAGTAGTGGTTAACTTTAGCCGCAAGATCAGTGATTGGTCGCGGGCCAAGACCGCGACCAATCACCGATTTGTGCGGCACATTTAAATAGCGGCCGCGACCAATTGGATGTCAGCGCCGCTCCCCGGTCCTCCCTTCACACCCTTGCCGCATGGATGTCAGCGGCGCTGCCTGTGCGGATACTTCCGCTGCGAGAACCCGGGACATGAGCGGGCGCTCGCAGCAGAAGTATCCCGACGCGCAGCGCCGCTCCCCGGTCCTCCCTTCACACCCTAGCCGCTGATGTCCCCACAGTATCCGCATGGTGTTACAAAGATCCGGACATTTGTGTTAAAAATTGCTGATTGGTCCCTGGCGGTGCCCGCGACCAATCACCGATTTGGGTGCCAAATTTAAATATCGGCCGCGACCAATCACCGATCTTGGCTCCACATTTAAATACCGCTGTACTGATTGGTCGCAGCCGATATTTAAATGTGGCGCCCAAATCGGTGATTGGTCGCGGGCAGCGGCCGCGACCAATCAGCTGAGCGGTGTTTAACTTTAGCGCCAAGATCACTGATTGGTCGCGTGCGGAGAGCGCGACCAATCAGCGAATCGTATTGGTGAGGAGCAGGGAGCGGAATCGTATTAGTGAGCACCGGGGAGCGCCGCTGCCTGTGCGGATACTTCCACTGCGAGAAGCCTGGAGATGAGCGACTGCTCGCAGCAGAAGTATCCCGACGCGCAGCGCCGCTCCCCGGTCCTCCCTTCACACCCTAGCCGCTGATGTCCCCACAGTATCAGCATGGTGTTACAAAGGTCCGGACATTTGTGTTAAAAATCGCTGATTGGTCGCTGGCGCTGCCCGCGACCAATCACCGATTTGGGCGCCAAATTTAAATATCGGCTGTGACCAATCACCGATCTTGGCTCCACATTTAAACACCGCTGTACATCTCTTCAACAACTGTTAAGAGGAGACTTTGTGCAGCAGGCCTTCATGGTAAAATAGCTGCTAGGAAACCACTGCTAAGGACAGGCAACAAGCAGAAGAGACTTGTTTGGGCTAAAGAACACAAGGAATGGACATTAGACCAGTGGAAATCTGTGCTTTGGTCTGATGAGTCCAAATTTGAGATCTTTTGTTCCAACCACCGTGCCATTAACTTGTTAATAACCTGCAGTCTATAATGAGCCGTGTTAATAATATGATCCCACCAATAGTGACTCTGTATGGCAAATTTGACAATAAACTGTGTTGGTATTGTACTTTTTATCTTTCATCACTAGATGGCAGTGCAGCAGTGTAAATGTGTGAGAGAATGGGATGATGGCGCCATTACTGATCATTATGTAAAATCAGGAGCTGACCTTCTTTATTAGTAAATTACGATGTAATTCAGGTTAATGATTCTTATGATTTTGCTAATAAAAACACTATTGCATTGTACACGTGTCGTTGTGTGATTGATCTAGATCCCAGCAGCCTCAATTGTCTGCTATTATTGAGAAGTCTTGGCTGCTAGATATGGCAGTGTCATCAATCTCAAGAAGCCTTTTATTCTCACATACATGATAGAATCCAATAGTAAACATCAGCATATCCCTTCCAGGAGCGGAACGACATCGGTCACAGAGGGTGCGACCGGGCCCGTGCAGGAGGGGGGTCGGCCGCCACCAGCACCTATTTCAGTTAGAGGTGCATGCAAGGACACACATTCAGCTGAAATGTATTGAGACGCAGAGACCATCTGTGTCCCTGCACCGCAATACACCCTGCCAGCCAATCAGAGGCCGGCTGTTGACGTTGGTGTGCCAGTCGCAGGCGGCACATGACCGTGACGTCATGCACCATGCCAGCAAGACGAAGTTAGATGCCAGTTCCTTCAAGTGCTATAGAAGAATACGCTGCGAGTTGTGGGAGTGGAGGAAGGGAAGAAGAATAATTTATTTATTTTTAAATGTATTGGAGAAGAACAGCAAACATTATTAATGGAAGGGGCACAGGATGGGGGACATTATACCAGGAAGGGTACAATAAGAAAGCACAGCAACACACTGCAAGGGACAATACATATGCTGACACTGAGAACATAAGAGCTAAACTGCATTATTGCTAAATAAAATGTACTTACAAAAAATGAAGGCTCTTAGCGCACAAATTGGCCAATTCATGTATGCCCATCAACCACGACAAGGTAGCCTCCACATGATGGGTAACTAACCTCTTAAACATGTCTCTCTTGGGCTATAAGCCTACAATATAAATGGGCAAACATGCCTCTCTTGGGATAGAAACCTACAAATTTAAGTGGGCAGGTAGAATCCAACACTAATTAAAAGCACCCTTGGGCTGATGGGTGCTTATACCAGGAAGGGTCCCAGGATGGAGTGCATTATACCAGGAAGGGTCCCAGGATGGAGTGCATTATACCAGGAAGGGTCCCAGGATGGAGTGCATTATACCAGGAAGGGTCCCAGGATGGAGTGCATTATACCAGGAAGGGTCCCAGGATGGAGTGCATTATACCAAGAAGGGTCCCAGGATGGGGAACATTATACCAGGAAAGGGCTCAGGATGGGGGACATTATACCAGGAATGTGCTCAGGATGGGGGACATTATACCAGGAAAGGGCTCAGGATGGGGGACATTATACCAGGAATGTGCTCAGGATGGGGGACATTATACCAGGAATGTGCTCAGAATGGGGTACATTATACCAGGAATGTGCTCAGAATGGGGTACATTATACCAGGAAGATGCCCAGGATGGAGTGCATTATACCAGGAGGTGCTCAGGAAGGGTAACATTATACCAGGAAGGTGCCAAGGATGTAGTGCATTATACCAGGAAGGTGCTCAGGATGTAGTGCATTATACCAGGAAGGTGCTCAGGATGTAGTGCATTATACCAGGAAGGTGCTCAGGATGGGGAGCATAATACCAGGAAAGGGCGCAGAATAGAGCACATTATACAAGGAAGAGGCCCAAGATGTACAGTTGAAACCAGAAGTTTACATACACTATATAAAAAGACACATATGCATGTTTTTCTCAATATCTGACATGAAATCAGAATAAACCTTTCCCGTTTTTTTAAATGCCTTAATACATTCTCTCTCTCCTTATTCTGGCATTTGGCAAATATTAAAAATTATGGTAATCCTAATTGACCTAAAACGGGAAAGGGCATCTGACGCGCCCCCTGGGCCAGTGCTGTAGTGCGGCGCACGTGTGTGCGGGGGAATACCCGGAGCCGGATCCGATGGGGGTAGTAGCCTCCGAGTGGCGGGGACCCGGTCCGTGCCCAGGGTGGTCAAACTAAGTGTGTGGCAGTCTTTGTAGATGTTGTTTAAGTGTCGACTACGCCACCCGTTGATTTGCGGTCGCAAGGCCGCCGCTGCAGAACAGTCCGCTGAGGCTGGTGGTATGTGTGCAGCAATGGTGGTATAACCCCCAACGGGAGAGGTATGGCCTCAGGGCAGCTGGTGCGGGTGAAGGGAGTGATAGAAAGGGCGTCCCGGTACCTTTAGTGCTGGTAGTGCGATGGAACACAGAGACTGATTGCAGTTTTCAATGCTTTACTCACAGATGTTATCAGTGTCAGTCCTGCAGGTGATGACGACCCGAGCCGTGCTGCGTCCACCAGGTACGGGGCTCGACCAACCCCCAGGCAGTTCCAGAGTGTGACATTGAACTCCTTTCTCCGTTCCTTTCTCTGGCCGTCCCCACTAGGGACCCACCCATGTCCAGCTTCCTCGGGCCTTCTGGTGGCGAAACCTATCTCCGGTTTCCCTGACCCTATGTGGCGTGCCTTCGTGGTGAGTGTAGTGAGTGGTCGCGCCAAGACGTGGCCACGACCTCCGGTTCCTGGCTGAGGATAAGTGGCCTCCACCAGTTCGGGATCCGGTACCCTGATCTGCCAACCCTTCACCCGCTGACTCCTAGCGTGTTCGGGTTCCCTCTTCCTTCATGTCTCTGGGCCTTTCTCCAGGTTCCATTCCTTCCTTGTTCCTTGTTCCTTTCCTCTTGTCTTTCTCTCTCTTGCTCCCTTCAGGAGCAGCACCCAGACAGGGCTGCTGCTCCCTGTCACTACTCTTCTCCTCTTTTTCTGTCTGACTCAACTGAACTCCTAAGATGGTGCCCACCTTTTATACTCCCTCTGACACCCGAGCCCAGGTGACTAGCCACCAATGGGCTCCTTCCTATGCCCAGAGTCCCTCCCCTCTCTGCTCCTGCACCACTGGGATATTCCTCCCCCCCTCCCACTCCAGCCAGGGACAGACGCTGTCGTACCTGCACATCTATCTGGTGGGAGTACCGTTGATCTGTCCCCCGGAAATGGGATGTATGTGGTGCATGCAGCTAACTGAGTTCTAGTCCACACTCCATCCTTACCCGGGAGTGGAATACCACACCTCTGGTTCGAGGTGCAATACCCCTGTAGCAGCCGAGCCCTCGGGGTGCTACACATCAGCGTTCCCATGTAACTTCCCAGGCCTATGGTCTACGTGAAAGTTGAAGTCCTGAAGAGCTAGGAACCATCTAGTTACCTTGGCATTGTTACCCCTCTTTTCCCTCAACCATCTCAACGGGGCATGGTCTGACAACGGGCACAGGACAGTGTATGGAACTATGCTTTAAACCTGCAGGAGGCGCTGAGGGCCATCAAACAGGTAGACCCTGACAGTGTGCGTGATGAAAACAGACTGTTAACTGAGCAGTTTATTGAGGGTTTACTGTCCAGCGCCCACCGAACCCAGCTGCGCATAGTGGCTCTGCAAAACCCTGACTTAGACTTTGCTAAGTTTAAGGACAGGGCCATCTGGGTGCTACGAGAACCAGCACCAGGTGGCGCTACAGCTCACCGCCGCCCAGATATCACCTACCAGCAGGAGGTGGCACCCTTTTCCCCGAAGCCTGTAGGAGCTGATGCACAAACTCTGGACAGTGCCCCGTCAACAGACCTGCACCATCAGGTCCAAGAGCTAACTAAAAGTGTAGCAGCACTAACCAAAACTGTACAGTCCTTGCAGGTGTATCCCAAAGGAAAGATCCAGCTGGCTTCCAGTCCGGAGGACATCCCGTGGCGCCAACAGAAGAGGATTCCACCATCCAGAGGAAGGAACAGCGACCGCTACGACCAGGACGGACAACCCATCTGCCGCCGCTGCAACCAGCCATGACATTATGCAAGGTACTGTCATTTAAACAAGCAAAACCTGGGGCAGAGGGCCAACCCCCAGGCATAAGACCACCAGGCCCATCAAGCTGGCGAGACAAATATGTGGGAGGACGACCGGTCCTACCTGTCGTGCTGGACGGCTTTCCAATGAGCGCGTTGATGGACACTGGATCCCAAGTGACCACCATCCCCTACATTCTTTACTGTACTGACTCTGATATTACCCGCCATCCAGATGAACATTTGAGTATTTATGCCAGCAATGGTCAACCCGTACCTCAGGTGGGGTTCAAAGAAGTGACCATAAAGTTGGCAAAGTGGAACTGCCAGCACAAGGACTGATTATTGTCGACATTGATCGCCGAGAAAGTCATCCCATGATAACCATGGGCACTAATGTAATTGAAAATTGTCTTGCAGAGATAATTGTCTTGTTACAGCAGGTTGCGGAGACCGCCAGATCCAGCCAGCAGCCGGTTCTACAAAGAGAGATCAGAGCCCTGATGAAAAGACAACAGGTAGAACTGTCTGGTGGTGAAATTGGCAGTGTCAGGATGAGTGACCCATTTCCTATTGCCATGCCCCCAAGAAGTGAAATTATGATATGGTGCCGGGCAGCTATTGGTCTAAGGGGTAGAGATTACCAGGCCATGGTAGAGCCCGTCTACTCTGACAGTAGGCCCACCATTTTGACAGCCCAGAGGGTGGTTGATGTCCGCCATGGGAGGGTACCCGTCCGCATCCTAAACATTGGGGAGAGAGAAGTCCATTTGCCCCGGTATGCCACTCTAGCCAAACAGTTCACTGTCAACCAGAATTCTATAAAGACAGTGGAACCCTTGCCTCCATCCCAACAGGCAGAGGATAACGGCTCCAAGGAACAAATGGAGGACTGGTGCCAGAAGCTGCATGTGGGCACTGACTCCACCTCTCCACACTGAAAACAAGGAGTGTACCGGGTGGTACAGGAATACAAAAGAGTCTTCCGTAAACATCCACTTGACTTCGGGCAGGTAAAAGGGGTTCAACACCATATCCCCACAGGAGACCATCCACCCATTAAAGAAAGGTAACGGCCTGTACCCCCTGCACACTACCAAAATGCCAAAGGGATGTTGCGAGAAATGAAGGAGGCTGGGGTAATAAGAGACAGTTGTAGCCCCTGGGCAGCTCCATTAGTTCTTGTAAAGAAAAAGGATGGCGCTATGAGAATGTGTGTAGACTACAGGAAAATCAACCGCATAACACACAAAGATGCATACCCGTTACCCAGAATAGAGGAATCACTAGCTGCATTAAAGTCTGCTAACTATTTCTCCACTTTGGCTCTTACTAGTGGGTATTGGCAGGTTCCTGTAGCAGAGGTGGATAAGGAAAAGACCGCATTCACCTCCCTGATGGGCCTCAGCGAGTTCAACTGCATGCCATTCTGGCTCTGCAACGCCCCAGGAACCTTCCAGCGGTTGATGGAGTGCTATCTGGGACATAAGAATTTCGAGACAGTCCTGCTGTACCTGGATGACGTCATTGTATACTCCCAGACGTATGAGAACCATCTGAAGCACCTGGCGGAAGTGTTTGACTCACTGGCTGGCTTTGGTCTAAAGGTGAAGCCCTCAAAATGTCATCTGCTGAAACCCAAGGTACAGTACCTGAGGCACGGGGTGAGCGCTGACGGTGTAGCTCCAGATCCCGATAAAATCACAGTAATCAAGGACTGGCCAAGACCCTCCACCGTAAAGGAAGTGCGGCAGTTCCTCGGGTTGGTAGGCTACTACCGAAGATTTATTCCAGGCCTCACCAAGATGGCAGCACCCATGCTGGACCTCCTGATAGGCCAGTCCAGGAAGGCCAAAAACCAGAAGCCGCCATTCAAATGGGACAAGCTGGAAGATGAGTCCTTCCACCAGCTGAAAATGGCCCTCACGGGGGACGAGATCCTGGCTTACCCTGATTATGGCCAGCCCTTCATCCTCCACACGGACTCGAGCAACGTGGGACTGGGAGCGGTGCTGTCCCAGATCCAGCAGGGCAGAGAACGGGTAATCACTTATGCCAGCAGGAAGCTCCGGCCCTCAGAAAGGAACCCTGAAAATTACAGCTCCTTCAAGCTAGAGTTCCTCGCAGTGGTATGGGCAGTGACAAAGCGCTTTAAACATTACCTCGCCTCTTCCAAGTTCACCGTATTCACAGACAAAAACCCGCTGACACACCTGGACACTGCGAAACTTGGTGCCCTGGAGCAGAGATGGATGGCCCGACTCTCCAATTATGAGTTCACCATCAAGTACCGGGCTGGGCGCAAGAATGCCAATGCAGATGCACTGTCCAGGATGCCTAACTTGCCAGATGGGGGAGAAGACCCAGAAGAACTGGAAGAGATAGAAATCCCCGCTTTCCACCGTCATGGGATAACTCAGTGCTCCCACTGTGTGAAAGACAGGTACTCTTCCACCAAAGAGGCCACGTTCAATCCCTTGCCCCACCACGGCTGGGCAGAAACACAAGACAGTGACCCGGCCGTCCACCTAGTCAAAGAGTTGCTGACACGAGCCGATTCATACCCTGACCCAGATGCTCCAGAGGAGACCAAACAGCTGTGGAAAGAGAAGAGTAAGCTGTTCATCTATGAAGGGAAGCTGTGTCGAAGAACTGTCAACTCCCAGACGCATGAGCTGGTCTGGCAGGTGGTAGTCCCGAGGCGGGACGCGTCTATGGTCTTGGAAGTGTACCACGATGGAGCAGGACACTTCGGATGGAAAAAGCTGGAAGTCCTGCTGCGTGAACGGTTCTATTGGGTCGGCATGAGAGGAGCAATCGAGAGGTGGTGTCGAGACTGCGGACCGTGCAACCTGAGAAGGAAAGACCGTGACAGCCAGAGGGCTCCCCTGCAGCCCTTCATCACCAAGCAGCCGCTCGAACTGGTAGCCCTAGACCATGTGAAGCTGTCCCCAAGCAGGTCAGGCTATGTCTACGCTCTCACCATCGTAGACCCCTACTCCCGGTTTCTGGTAGTAGTGCCAGTCAAGGACCAAACAGCTCAGACAGCAGCCAGAGCTTTCCAACAGCACTTCTGCCGCCCGCATGGTTACCCAGAACGTGTGCTAACTGACCAAGGTCCGGCCTTCGAAGCGGAGGTATTCCAGGAGTTCTGCAACCTGTACGGCTGCAAGAAGATCAGGACAACGCCTTATCACCCCCAGACCAACAGGATGTGTGAAAAGATGAACCAGGTGGTGATAGACCTACTGAAGACATTGCCCCTGGAGGAACGCAGTCTGTGGCCAGAAAAGTTGCTAGACCTAGTGGACCTCTACAATCATATCCCAGTGAATTCCACCAACTGCACACCAGCTTACCTGATGAGAGCGAGACCTGGTAAGCTGCCCATCGATCTGGATATGGGAGTTCTGACACCAGAGGACGCCTCACCAGACGCAGATTGGGACACTGAGCGGCAACAGCAATACCGCAAGGTACAGGAAAGTGTTGAAAGAAGTCTGTTCCAAGCAAGAGAAAGGCAAGAGAGGACTTACAATCAACATGCACCTGCTGCCCCCTTGTCACCTGGAGAGCAAGTCCTAAAGAGGCGACTCCACAAGTTGGATGACCAGTGGGAAAAAGAGCCGTACACCATTCTACCATCAAGTCATGATAATACCAAGGTGTGCCTCATAAGTAAGGACGGAGGTGAGACAACAGCAACAGTTTCCAGAGACCACCTGAAGAAATGTCCCGAGCAGCTACAGCATGCTGAAGAAGGCCAAGATATCCCTCAACCCGCAGAGGAAGTGTAAGAAATGGTCAGTACGGGACTGGAAAATTTCCCCGGTCATGGACACAAGTGAATAATGCCATTGTTGTGCCTGTCCTTACATTTCTCCAACCAGCACCTCAAGCACCTACAGAAGTCTCAGTAGAGTTGGAAGAACCATTGGCCCCGGAAACAGAAGATTCCTCATCAGCAGACCAGGAGAATCTACCCTCTGCTAGTAGCGAGCCTGTCGTACCCACGGTAAGCCAAAGGATCCGTAGGAAGCTGCCCAACCTACCAGTGACACCTCAAAATACCAGTAGTGCAGGTCACACAGTGCCCACCACACCAGGGGTAGGGAAAGGGGACCAGAGTGGAACACAGACAGACAGTGTGTTACGCAGGTCCACCAGAATCACCAGAGGTCAAATTCCTGCTGGTTGGAAAATTTAAATGTAACTATAACTGTAATGTTGAATTGTTATGTGTGTGTATTGAATATGTTTTTCCAGTTACCCTACAGGGTCCAAAAAGACTTTCAAGTTATGGACAATGAATAACCAAAAACTCTGCCTGTAAATAGTTGCACCTGTAAAGTGCCCCTTTGGTGCCAGACTACAGAACAAAAACCCGTGGAGGTGGCTGAAGATGTGGTCCAACTCCGGATCATCAATGCCCTGAAGCCACCCTAGGGCCTACGTTGAGGGTTTGGGACAGGTCCCTCTGATTGCACCTTGTTTCAGTGAAATGGACACCTGGTTGCGGATGATACCGTGACCTTTAAAGACTCTAACGGTTGTAAATATGTTAATGTATTGTTACCTGTTGTATTTTTGCAAAATATGTTCAGTCCCGGAGTACTGAAATTTACTAGGGTGGAATGTGGCACCCCAGAGGGTCTGGTTGCCATAGTGGTAGTAATACCATGTCTGGGAGCAAAACAGGAGTTTCCTGGTCAGGGAACACACTACAAGCAACACCTCCTGCTCCAGACCAGAAAAGGGGAGGATCCTGCCCTATATAACTGGATCTGGAGGCTGGGTTAGTCAGTCTAGTGAGAGTCTAGTTCAGTGTCAGGAGTCAGTTAGGACTAAGGAGCAAGGAGCTGAGGACTGGAGCTGTGCAGAGCTTGTCCTGGCCAGTGGATACAGAAGACCTGACACCGGAGTCCGAGGCTGTCAGGATTGTATATCCAGCAGCAGAAACCGCAAGGCAGGAGATTGCAGGTCTCCTGGCTGACAGAAGCCCGGAGGCTCAGCCACACGAAAGGACCAGTACCACCACAGAGGAGCGAGGAATACACGGGATCCGAGTCGCCAGCCATACGGGTGAGCAGCACGTTACACTCAGGGACGTGGGCTACAACACGACTATAAGCGGGATAGCCAAAAGAGTACAGTCGGAACGGCAGGCCTACAACTCCACCTGGCCAGGGGATTCTAGGATTGCTCCCAGACTGACCAGGCCCTCATCCCTAGCAAGTACTCCCGTTGGGGCCTATATAATTACCACCAGTAAAGACCCTAGGACTGCACTGCAAAGACTCCGTGTTATTATTACTGATCCAGGCACTATCACCACCATCATCAATACACGCTGCCCTGAAGCTACACTCTTCCTGTGAGGAGTTACACTACCTTGCTGCGCATACCACCAGCTTCAGCGGACTGCCCTGCAGCGGCGGTTACCAATAACCGCAATCCACAGGTGGCATAGTCAGACTATCAATAACTGAGAAAGAGACTGACAGGACTGCGGTTAGGTTGAACACATTAATATATTTTTTATATGGATTTGGTTTTATTTATATCCATTATTTTTATCTTACTCTCTGTGACCTTTTCGCTTTTTGTTTTCACTCCTTCTTGTTTTTGACACATATATTATTTCCTTGTCACTTACATTTTGTGGTCACTTTCTTGTACGTATTGATGTGCATTTATTTATTCATAATAGTGGTCAGGGCCCTCACATGATTTTCTCACACACATACTTACCTTTTATGCACATTTATGTATATGTATGTATTATGTATTTTTATCCTATACAATTGTATTATGGGTGTCCTAGTGCCCTTCCATATAATCACATACGCACCATCTCCTACTCTATATACACTTGTGCCATTTTTAATGGCTATCTCATATTTACTCACACACCCTGCAATCACTTTCAGAGTTTCTTTCCCCTGTACTGACCATCATTCTTTTGCTATGGCTATGTACACTACTTCTTCAATAAAATATTGGTTTCGGTTCTCTCTCATGATTCCTTCACTTCTGGGTTTATTATGACTATTGGTATACTTGAGTAATCTATTTGTACACAATTTTGAGGATTGATTCTCTGTTACTATTCACATATACTTAAGAGTGGGTATTCATTCTTATTCTACCTATCTTATTATTATTAATTTTTATGTTCTATTCTTATTTATTTTATTCTCTCTATTTTCACTCTGTTCACTTCTTCTCTGTGACATATATACTTGTTACTCTGTCACTCCTTTCTTTGTCTTATATATTTTTTATTTTTTGTCCTTTTTACACTCCCTTACCTAGTATTCCTTACTGACATATTCTATTTGCACGCTGGCTCTCTCATCCCATTACTTCCTCTTTTTATTTTTCAGTGTTTGCACACGCCGCTGCTGTCTTTATCTGCTCCTTTGTTTTATTCCTATGTGTGTGGAGTGCGCTTCCGGTTTGCGGACGGGGCTGGTTGCCTAGCTACGTGCTCCTTGGCGTCGCCTCTCTCCTCCATCCGTGCTGACGCGTCGGGCGGTGGGTGGAGACAGGTGACGTGGAGCGCCGATACTTCCGGCTTCTTCCCTGCTCTGACTTCCGGTAGCGCCGCCAGTACCAGACGCGCACACTCGTGTAGCGCTATATAAGAGGACACATGAGACCTCTATGTACCTCCTTCTCCCCGAAGAAGCAAAACGCGCGTTGGGGTTGTCTGGTCCCATCAGTGACACAGGTTGTATTGCTTCCTTCCCTTATATTGTGTCTTTTTGACTTGCCCTCTATCCTTCTATGACTCCTTATTGACTGACAGCTTTATTTGGCAACTGTGCCAGGGACACTGTCCTTTTACTCCACTATATTGAGGGCTTTGTTGATTCTCATTGAAGCTTTACTTCTTGGACCTTATATATTCTCTATCTAGGTAATTTACACTTGATAAGCATCAGTGATTCTTTCATGTATGCTCGTTTGTCAGCTTTAGAAAGTGGTGTTCATTTTTCATCCGGTCCTATTTGCAGATATTTAGTCTGATTTACTGACACGTCTATATGTACTATGCACTAGTCACTTTATGTATCGTGCTGCCTTATTATAGCTTACATGACTGGAGCTGCTATAATGTGTACATGATTATATATACTTTTTGTCACTGTGGGTATCTTCTATTTTCACTTCTCCTCCATGTACTTTTAATTTGATGTCTTTTAAACTTTTTTGAATAAAATTTGTATTTTATTGCATTTATACTTCTCTGTTTTGTTTGGATTACAATAACTGAGACACATAGATTACCCTGGTTTGACCACCCTGGGTCACGGACCGGGTCGCTGCCACAGTGACTACAACCCCCAGCATCTACAGGCCCGGCTCCGGGTCTCCCCACAGCCCAGGGGGCGTGTCATTTATGTCACTTAATTGTGTGCCAGGCAGTGGAGCTGCTGAGGCTAAGCAGACATGCTGCACAGACCGGAGCAGTGGGGGAACGGGGAGAGGTGAGTATTGTATTTATTTTTTTACATCATTGAGAACATGGTGGTCACAAGGCTGGAGGGCTATGGTGGGTGCATTATAGTATATGTACTCTATGGAGCAGCATTATACTCTATGGGGGCTGCATTGTACTGTATTGAGGACTATGGGGAGTGCATTGTACTATATGAGGGCTGCATTATACAGTATTGAGAACTATGGAGAGTACATTATACTGTATGGAGGATTGTGGGGCACATTATACTATATGGAGCACTATGGGGCATATTGTAGTTAAGGAGCACAATGCTGCCTATTCATCGAGTGATTGGATTGTTTATGCCAAAACAAAGCTCATTGTTCTCAGCAGCACATCGTTTGGTGTAATCTGCAGATATACTGCTAATAAAATGATACTGTAAGGGGACAGATTGATTTACTAGTGACTGTTCTGTCCCCATCATTCTTCCTCAGCCGGTGTAAAGAACCCAGGAAACAAGCGTCGAATGACTTCAATATTGTCGATCGCGCTCGTTTAATGGCCTGAACTCAGCGCATGTAAATGACGCGCCCCCTGGGCCTGTGTTGTGCAGGGGATACCCGGAGCCGGATCGCTGGGGGTTGTAGTCTCCGTGTGGCGGTGACCCGGTCCGTGCCCAGGGTGGTCAAACCAGTGGCGGTCTTAAGTAATAACAATGTCCGACTACGCCACCCGTGGATTGCGGTCAGTGGGGACCGCCGCTGCGCTGCCGACCGCTGAGGCTGATGTTGTTTGCGCAGCCGAGAATGGGATAACTCCCCACAGGAGAAGTATTGCCTCAGGGCAGCTAATGTGGATGATGGGAGTGATGGTGTGAGCGTCCCAGTAGTAATGGTGCTGGTGCGGCAAGGAATCACAGAGACTTGTAATTGCAGTTTCCAAAGCTTTACTCACGGTTGTTATTCTGGTCACTTGTGCACATGAGGGACCGCCCGAGCCGTGCTGCGTTCACCAGGCAAGGGACTCGACCAACTCCCAGGCAATTCCAGAGCGTGGCAAAGGGCTCCCTTCCTTTCCTTTCTCTGGCCGTCCCCACCAGTGACCCACCTTTGTCCAGCTCCCTCGGGCCTTCTCTGGGCACGCTGATCTCTGTGTCCCTGACCCTATATGGTATGCCTTCCTGGTGGATGTAGTGAGGGGTCGCACCAAGATGTGGTAACAACCTCCGGTCTTTGGCTGAGGAATCTGTTGCCTCCACCAATTTGGGTTCCGGTACCCTGTTCTGCCAACCCTTCACCCTGTATCTCATGGGCATGTGGGGTTCCTTCTGTCCTTGTGTCTCTGGGCCTTTCTCCGTGTTCCTTGCTTCCTTTCTCCTCTGTTCCAGTTCCTTTCTTACTTTCCTTTCCGCTCCTTCTCCTCTCTCTTTCTGCTGTTTCTGGCCTCCACTCCAGGCCTGCCTCTGGAGCTGGGCCCAGACTGAGCCACAGCTCCCTGTCAGCCCTCTCTGGCTGAGCTCCTCTCCTTTTCTCCTCCTGACTGAACTGGCCTTGTCCTAAGATGGTGCCCACCTTATATACCTCCCTCTAACACCCGAGCCCAGGTGACTAGCAACCAATGGGCTCCTACCTATGCCCAGAGACCCACCCCTTTCTGCTCCTACACCACTGGGTGTACTTTCCCCTCCCCACTCCAGCCAGGAACAGATGCTGTCTTGCCTGCACTTCTATCTTGTGGGAGCACCGTTGAGCTGTCCCTCGGAAATGGGGTGTGTGTGGTGCATGCAGCCTACCGAGTCCTGGTCCACACTCCATCCTTACCCGGGAGTGGAATACCACACCTCTGGTTTGAGGTGCAATACCCCTGCAGCAGCCGAGCCCTCGGGGTGCTACATAAATACAACCAAAATATTTCTGTGTGATGGTGCAATATGTGAGCATTTGGGGCCCCACTATCTCTAAAACAGGCCCTGAGTACAACCAAAGCTAGTCCATACATAGCCCATTCAAAAAGTGTGAAAATATATGTATATGTGGCACCCCAGGGGGTCTGGTTGCCACAGTGGTAGAAATACCATATCTGAGAGCGAGCATGGGTTTTCCTGGTCAGGAGCACATTTGCATGCAACGTTTCCTGCCCCAGTCCAGGGAGGGGAGGAACCTGCCATTTATAAACTGGATCTGGGGCGGGGTTAGTTAGTTAGTTCCAGAGAGAGGGACAGAGCAGCAAGGAGCCCTGTAGGAGACAGGAGCTGAGAGCCAGGGACTGGAGCAGCAGAGCTCGTCCTGGCAGAAGACGCAGAGAACCGGACACCGGAGTCCGAGGCTGTGAGGATATTCACATCCAGCAGCAGAAACCACCTGGCAGGGGATTTCATGTCCTCTGGCCGTAGAAAGCCCGGAGGCTCAGTCACACGCAAGGGACCGGCACCGCCATCGAGGAGCGGAAGGAACCAAAGGCCCCAAGTCACCAGCCATACGGGTGAGCACCACACGGTACACTCAGGGACATGGGCTACTACACGACTAGAGCAAGGTAGCCAGGAAGAGTGCAGTCAGACGGGAAGGCCTACACCTCCACCTGGCCAGGGGGATTCTTGTTCGCTCACAGACTGACCCGGCCTCTAATGCTAGCCAGTACTCCCAGCAGGGTCTCCTTCATCACCAACAGTAAAGACCCTGAACTACACTGCACGGACTTTGAGTCATTTCTGCTGCGCCTATGCACCACAACCCTCACCATCTACACACGCTGCCCTGAGGCTATACTCCTCCCGTGGAGAGTTATACTACCCCCTGCTGCGCACACAACATCAGCCTCAGCGGTCTGCCCCGCAGCGGCGGTTCTCAGTGACCGCAATCCACGGGTGGCGCAGTCGGACATTTCAACATTAAAAACCAAGTAAACAGATCCGCCACTGGTTTGACCACCCTGAGCCACGGGACCGGGTCGCCGCCACGGAGACTACAACCCCTGACATCACACAGAGACCCGGCTCCGGGTATTCCCACACACACGGCCCAGGGGGCGCATCAACTTTGGCGTAGTCGGCAGGATCTCGTGCCCGCAACCACCGGGTACTGCGTGCCTGAAGAAAGACTGTGATACTTACCGTGGTGAAGTTTCGCGCCATCCGCAGACGTTTTCCCGCCATCCGCAGCCATTTTCCCGCTATTGGGCGCCATTTTTGGGACGCCGCGCGGGAAAAAGAGGGGCGTGGACGCCAAAAGCACGCAAGAGCTGAAGTCCCGCCTTACGTACTGACACTGCGCAAGGTCCTGGAAGGAGCCCAGCGGACGCCGACGTCACCAGCGCGCGACGCAAGGTCCTCGACCCCGACGATCGCCTGCGGAGCCGCGGCCTATGAGAAGAAGCAATGGAAGGTAGGCCACGGTTAACTAGGGGGGAGGAAGACACCAGGAAAGGAGGAAGCTCCCACCGCCAGCGCGGCTGCTGCCGCAGTGATGCCGTTCACGATGCCGTATATCCCTGGAGCGGCATGGTTACCTCAGTACTCAGGGGAGTCGCATACCCTGAGCAACTTTAAAGAAAGACTGTATAGCCTATTCAAAGTATACCCCCTGTCCGAGGAACATAAAGTGAGCATCCTGATAGGTCAGTTAATTGGAGCAGCCCAAAGAGAAGTGAAGTCCTGGTCAGCCAGGGAAAAGGGGACTGTAAAGGAAATACTGGCACTTTTGATACCCGCACCTCAGCAGAGATCAAGCTAAAATTTTATGGATGCAAACAGCGGACACAAGACAGTATACGGTACTATGCTTTGAATTTGCAGGAGGCCCTGAGAGCCATTAAGTAGGCAGACCCTGACAGCGTGCGGAATGAGGATAAGCTGTTGACTGAACAGTTCATTGAGGGTCTACTGTCCAGCGCCCACCAAACCCAGTTGCGTGTAATGTCCTTGCAGAACCTTGATTTGGACTTTGCGCAGTTTAAAGCCAGGGCCATCCGGGTGCTCCGAGAACCGGCACCAGGTGGCGCTGTAACCCACAGGCGCCCTGCTATCACCTATCACCAGGAGGCGGCACCCTTGCCTGCAGAGCCTGTGGGAGCTGATGCACAGGCTTTGGACAAAGCCCCGGCTGTAGACCTGCACCATCAGGTCCAAGATCTGACCAAAGCGTTGCCGCGCTAACAAGAACTGTGCAGTCTTTACAGGTGTCTTCCCCAGGAAAGATCCAGCTGGCTTCCAGTCCGGAGGACGTCCCTTGGAGCCAACGGAGGAGGATCCCATCGTTCAGAGGAAGGCCCAGCGACCGCTATGACCAGGACTGACAACCCATCTGCCGCCGCTGCAACCAACCAGGACATATGGCAAGGTACTGTCATTTAAATGGGCCCGACCTGGGGCAGAGGACCGACCCCCAGGCATAAGATCATCAGGCCCATCGAGCTGGCATGATAAGTACGTAGGGGGACGACCGGTCTTGCCTGTGGTGCTGGATGGCATTCCTATGAGTGCACTACTGAACACCGGGTCACAGGTAACCACCATCCCCTATGTGCTCTTTAAGCGGTACTGGAATGACTCAGATATTACCCGCTACCCAGATGACGATTTGAGCATCATCGCAAGCCATGGTCAGCCTGTGCCGCAGGTGGGATTCAAGGAGGTGACCATAAAGATTGGTAAAGTTGAACTGCCAGCGCAAGGACTGATTATTGTGGACATTGACCGTCGTGAAAGCCACCCTAAGATAACCTTGGGTACTAATGTTATTGAAAATTGTCTTGCAGAGATAATTGTCATATTACAGCAGGTTGTGGTGAACGCCAGCTCCAGCCAGTAGCATGTCCCACAAAAAGAGATCAGAGCCCTGATGAAAAGGCAGCAGGTAGAACTGTCTGGTGGTGAGATTGGTAGAGTAAGGATGAGTGACCCGTTCCCTATCGCCATGCCCCCAAAGAGTGAGATGATGATCTGGTGCCGGACTGCAATCGGGTTAAGAGGAAGGGACTACCAAGCCATGGTAGAACCCGTCTACTCAGACAGTAGGCCCACCATTTTGACGGCACAGGGGGTGGTCGATGTACGCCATGGGAGGGTACCCGTCCGCATCCTAAACATTGGGGAAAGAGAAGTATACTTGCCCCGGTATGCCACTCTAGCCAAATTGTTCACCGTTAACCAAAACTCCATAAAGGCCGTGGAACCCTTGCCTCCATCTCAACTAGAGGAGGGTAACGGCTCCAAGAAACGAATGGAGGACTGGTGTCAGAAGCTGCATGTGGGCACCGACTCCACTCCCTCACACCAAAAACAGGGAGTCTACCGGGTGGTGCAGGAGTACGAAAGAGTCTTTAGCAAACACCCGCTAGACTTTGGGCAAGTAAAGGGGGTAGAACACCACATCCCCACAGGAGACCATCCACCCATAAAGGAAAGATACCGACCTGTACACCCTGCACACTATCAGAATACCAAGGGGATGTTGCGAGACATGAAGGAGGCTGGGGAAATCAGGGACAGCTGTAGCCCCTGGGCAGCTCCACTAGTTCTTGTGAAAAAGAAAGATGGCACCATGAGAATGTGTGTAGATTACAGAAAGGTCAACCGTATCACACACAAAGATGCGTACCCGTTACCTAGGATAGAGGAATCTTTAGCTGCATTAAAGTCTGCTAACTTCTTCTCCACTTTGGATCTTACTAGTGGGTACTGGCAGGTTCCTGTAGCAGAGGCAGACAAGGAGAAGACCGCGTTCACCACCCCGATGGTTCTCAGCGAATTCAACTGTATGCCATTCGGGCTCTGCAACGCACCAGGAACCTTCCAGCGGTTGATGGAGTGCTGCCTGGGGCACAGGAATTTCGAGACGGTCCTGCTATACCTGGACGATGTCATCGTGTATTCCAAAACATATGAGGACCATCTGAAACACCTGGCAGAGGTGTTTGACGCCCTGGCAGGCTACGGCCTAAAGGTGAAACCCTCCAAGTGTCATCTACTGAAACCAAAAGTACAGTACCTGGGACACATGGTGAGTGCTGACGGAGTAGCTCCAGACCCTGATTAAATTACAGTGATTAAGGACTGGCCAATACCCTCCAGCATAAAGGAAGTGCGGCAGTTCCTCGGGTTGGTAGGCTACTACCGAAGATTCATCCCCGGGTTCACCAAAATGGCAGCCCCTATGCAAAACCTCCTGTTGGGTCAGTCAAAGACCAAGAATCAGAAGCCACCCTTCAAATGGGACAAGCTGGAGGATGAGTCTTTCCGCCAGCTGAAGATGGCCCTCACGGGGGATGAGGTCCTGGCTTACCCTGATTACGGCCAGCCTTTCATCCACCACACGGACGCGAGCAACATCGGACTAGGGGCGGTGCTGTCCCAGATCCAACAGGGCAGAGAACGGTTAATTGCTTATGACGCGCCCCCTGGGCCTGTGCTGAGCAGGGGATACCCGGAGTCGGATCGCTGGTGGGATGCTGGGGGTTGTAGTCTCCGTGTGGCGGCGACCCGGTCCGTGCCCAGGGCGGTCAAACCAGTGGCAGTCTTTGTGTTCTAATAAGTGTCTGACTACGCCACCCGTGGATTGCGGTCAGTGGGGACCGCCGCTGCGCTGCAGACCACTGAGGCTGATGTAATTTGCGCAGCCGAGTATGGAATAACTCCCCACGGGAGAAGTATTGCCTCAGGGCAGCTAATGTGGATGGTGTGAGCGTCCCAGTACTAATGGTGCTGGTGCGGCGAGGAACCACAGAGACGTGCAGTTGCAGTTTTCAATGCTTTACTCACAGTTCTTTATCAGGTCACTTGTGCGCAGTTAGGACCGCCCGAGTCATGCTGCGTCCACCAGGTGAGGGACTCGGTCAACTCCCAGGCAATTCCAGAGTGTGGTTCAGAGCTCCCTTCTCTACCTTTCTCTGGCCGTCCCCACCAGTGACCCACCTTTGTCCAGCTTTCTCGGGCCTTCTGTTGGCGAAACCTCTCTCCGGTTTCCCTGACCCTATGTGGTATGCTTTCTTGGTGGATGTAGTGAGGGGTCGCACCAAGATGTGGTCACAACCTCCGGTTTTGGCTGAGGATTAGTCGCCTCCACCAATTTGGGTTCCGGTACCCTGCTCTGCCAACCCTTCACCCTGTATCTCCTGGGCATATGGGGTTCCTTCTGTCCTCGTGTCTCTGGGCCTTTCTCTGTGTTCCTTGCTTCCTTTCTCCTCTGTTCCAGTTCCTTTCTTACTTTCCTTTCCGTTCCTTCTCCTCTCTCTTTCTGCTGTTTCTGGCCTCCACTCCAGGCCTGCCTCAGGAGCTGGGCCCAGACTGAGCCACAGCTCCCTGTCAGCCCTCTCTGGCTGAACTCCTGTCTTCTTCTCCTCCTCCCTGAACTGAACACTGTCCTAAGATGGTGCCCACCTTATATACCTCCTTCTGACACCCGAGCCCAGGTGACTAGCAACCAATGGGCTCCTACCTATGCCCAGAAACCCACCCCTATCTGCTCCTACACCACTGGGTGTCCTTTCCGCTCCCCACTCCAGCCAGGGACAGATGCTGTCGTGCCTGCACTTCTGTCTCGTGGGAGCACCGTTGAGCTGTCCCTCGGAAATGGGGTGTGTGTGGTGCATGCAGCCTACCGAGCCCTGGTCCACATTCCATCCTTACCCGGGAGTGGAATATCACACCTCTGGTTTGAGGTGCAATATCCCTGTAGCAGCCGAGCCCTCGGGGTGCTACACTTATGCCAGCAGGAAGCTCCGGGCTACAGAGAGAAACCCCGAAAATTATAGCTCCTTCAAGCTAGAGTTCCTGGCAGTGGTGTGGGCAGTTACAGAACGCTTTAAACATTACCTTGCCTCTTCCAAGTTCACCGTGTACACGGACAACAACCCGTTGACACACCTGGACACTGCGAAACTTGGTGCCCTGGAGCAGAGATGGATGGCCCGCCTATCCAACTATGAATTTACAATCAAATACCAAGCGGGACGCACAAATGCCAATGCAGACGCCCTGTCCAGGATGCCGAACTTGCCGGACGGAGGGGAAGATCCAGAAGAACTGGAAGAGATTGAACTCCCTGCGTTCCACCGTCATGAGATTACCCAGTGTTCCCACTGTGTAAGGGACAAGCACTCTGCCACGTTCAATCCCTTACCCCACTACAGCTGGGCGGAGACGCAAGACAGTGACCCAGCCGTCCGCCTGGTAAAAGAGATGCTGAAACAGGCTGATGCCCGCCTTGACCCAGACGCTCCGGAAGAGACCAAACAGCTGTGGAAGGAGAAGAGTAAACTGCTTCTCTACAAGGGGAAGCTGTGCCGGAGAATTGTTAACTCCCGGACACATGAGCTGACCTGGCAGGTAGTGGTCCCGAGACGAGACGCGGCTATGGTCCTGGAGGCATTCCACGACGGAGCAGGACACTTTGGATGGAAGAAGTTGGAGTTCCTGTTGCGTGAACGGTTCATCTGGGTAGGCATGAGAGGGGCCATTGAGAGATGGTGCAGAGACTGCGGCCCGTGCAACCTGAGAAGAAAGGACCGTGCCAGCCAGAAGACTCCCCTGCAGCCCATCATCACCAAGGAGCCACTAGAACTGGTAGCCCTGGACGATGTGAAACTGGCTCCAAGTAGGTCCGGGTACGTCTATGCTCTCACCATCAACTACTCCCAGTTCCTGGTGGTTGTCCCTGTCAAGGACTTAACAGCTCAGACAGCAGCTAGAGCCTTCCAGCAGCACTTCTGCCATCCACACGGGTATCCAGAGCAAGTGTTGACTGACCAAGGTCCAGCCTTCGAAGCGGAGGTCTTCCAGGAGTTCTGCAACCTCTATGGCTGCAAGAAGATAAGGACAACGCCCTATCACCCCCAAACCAACGAATTGTGTGAGAAGATGAACCAGGTGGTGATAGACTTGCTGAAAATGTTGCCCCTGGAAGAACGCAGTCTGTGTCCTGAAAAACTGCCTGATCTGGTGGACTTGTATAACCACATCCCAGTAAATTCCACCAACTGCACCCCGGCTTACCTAATGAGAGCAAGACCTGGTAAGCTGCTAATTTACCTGGATATGGGAGTCCTGACACCCGAGGATACCTCGCCAGAGGCAGACTGGGATACAGAACGGCAGCAGCAGTACCGGAAAGTACAGGAGAGTGTTGAGAGAAGTTTGTCTCAAGCAAGAGAAAGGCAAGAGAGGACTTACAACCAGCATGCTCCCGCTGTTCCCCTGGCACCTGGAGAGCAGGTCTTGAAGAGGAAGAGGCGGCTCCATAAGTTGGATGACCAGTGTGAGAAAGACCCGTACACAGTACTGCCCTCAAGTCATGAAAACCCGAAAGTATGCGTTATCAGTAAGGATGGAGGAGAGACCACAGCCACTGTCTCTAGAGACCACCTGAAGAAGTGTTCCGAGCAGCTGCAAAGCACTGATGAAGACCAAGATAGCCCTCAACCCGCAGAGGAAAGGGAAGAAATGGTCAGTACAGTACTCGGAGAATTTCCCCGGTCCTGGACACAAATTAACAATGCTATTGTGGTACCCGTCCTTACCTTTCTCCAGCCAGCCCCTCAAGGGCCTACAGAAGAGCAAGTAGTATTGGAAGAGCAACCGGCCCCGGAGGCAGAGGATTCCATACCAGCAGCCCAGGAGAATCAACCCGCTGCTAGTAGTGAGCCTGCCGTGCCCGTGGTAAGCCAAAGAGTACGCAGAAAGCTGCCCAGCCGACCCGTAACATCTCCAAACACCTGTAGTGCAGACACTAGCGAGCCCACTACACAAGGGGTGGAAACAGGGGACCCAGAAAGAACACCATCAGATAGTGTGTTACTTAGGTCAACAAGGAGCACTAGAGGTCAGAAGCCCGCTCGCTGGAGAATCTAGGAGAAATGATATATACCTGTATATTGCAAATGTTGTAATGTTTTATGTTTGTTACCTCAATACTGATTATGTTTCTCAAGTTACCCGACAGGGTCTATGGACGGACAGGTTATGGACAATGAATAACCGGAACTGTACCTTGTAAATAGTTGCACCTGTTAAGTGCCCCTTTTGGGCCAGACCACAGAACAAAAACCCGTGGAGGTGGCTGAAGACGTGGTCCAACGCCGGATCATCGATGCCCTGTAGCCACCCCAGGGCCTACGTGGAGGGTTTGGGACGGGTCCCTCAAAATGCATCTTGGGTGACATGGACACCTGGTTACGGAAGCGCCGTGACCTATCAAGATTGAACTCCTTGTACATATATTGTTGTGTTATTGTTTATACCCTGTTATGTGTGTTTTCAAAAAAAAAAAGTGTTTAGTCCCGGAGTACTAAAGTTTACTAGGGGGGAATGTGGCACCCCAGGGTGTCTGGTTGCCACAGTGGTAGAAATACCATGTCTGAGAGCGAGCATGGGTTTTCCTGGTCAGGAGCACATTTGCATGCAACGCCTCCGGCCCCAGTCCAGGGAGGGGAGGAACCTACCCTTTGTAAACTGGATCTGGGGCGAGGTTAGCTAGTTAGTTCCAGAGAGAGGGATAGAGCAGCAAGCAGCCCTGTAGGAGACAGGAGCTGAGAGCCAGGGACTGGAGCAGCAGAGCTCGTCCTGGCAGAAGACGCAGAGAACCGGACACCGGAGTCCGAGGCTGTGAGGATATTCACATCCAGCAGCAGAAACCACCTGGCAGGGGATTTCAGGTCCTCTGGCCATAGAAAGCCCAGAGGCTCAGTCACACGCAAGGGACCGGCACCGCCATCGAGGAGCGGAAGGAACCAAAGGCCCCAAGTCACCAGCCATACGGGTGAGCACCACACGGTACACTCAGGGACGTGGGCTACTACACGACTACAGCAAGGTAGCCAGGAAGAGTGCAGTTAGATGGGAAGGCCTACACCTCCACCTGGCCAGGGGGATTCTTGTTCGCTCACAGACTGACCAGGCCTCTAATGTTAGCCAGTACTCCCAGCAGGGTCTCCTTCATCACCAACAGTAAAGACCCTGAACTGCACTGCATGGACTTTGAGTCATTTCTGCTGCGCCTATGCACCACAACCCTCACCATCTACACATGCTGCCCTGAGGCTATACTCCTCCCGTGGGGAGTTATACTACCCCCTGCTGCGCACACAACATCAGCCTCAGCGGTGTGCCCTGCAGCGGCGGTTCTCAGTGATCGCAATCCACGGGTGGCGTAGTCGGACATTTCAACATTAAAAACAGATCCGCCACTGGTTTGACCACCCTGAGCCACGGGACCGGGTTGCCGCCACGGAAACTACAACCCCTGACATCACACAGAGACCCGGCTCCGGGTATTCCCACACACACGGCCCAGGGGGCGCGTCATATATAAAGGCATATACGACTAGTAATGCTAACTGTAGAATACCATGCTACAAACATAACAAATGCTAATAAATGTACAGAAAAAGTAATGGATGATACATCAAGCTCATGTGTAGAAATGAAGCCTACCTAGTGATGTCCGGAGCCTCTCCATAGACTTCAATAGGCAGCTTCTATTGTATTCCTCACTGAGTTATCAGTCTGTCTTGTCTTAAGCTTGATGGATTTTACCTATTCTTCAGAGGACGCTACATTCACAAATCCTTGTCTATTTCTATATCCTTGTAAAACAGAACCTTTTTCTCCCATGTGTCTCCGCATTGTCTCCATTTTATATCCGTGTTGTATAGATATATTTTTTCCTCATACATTTGTAAAAACTGAAGCAGGTAGACAGTCTGAACTTTTATTTATCCATTGACTATTAATGGATCTATTAAAAATGGATGAAACACTGATGGAGCACTAAAGGAAAAGAAAAGTCTTCAGTGCTTCATGCGTTGTACATGGATTTCCATCGACTTCAATGGCTGAGTCTGATCTGCAAAATGAATGAGAATAGAACCTGCTCTGAGTCTCACGGATTAGACACGGAACTGTTATTAAAAAACAGACGGCACATGGACTAGTGCAATAAATGTCATGCCACGTTCACACATTCAGTATTTGGTCAGTATTTTACATCAGTATGTGTAAGGCAAAACCAGGAGTGGGTGATAACTGCAGAAATGGTGACGTGTTTCTATTATACTTTTCCTCTGATTGTTCCTCACCTGGTTTGGGCTTAGAAATACTGAGGTAAAATACTGACCAAATACTGAACGTGTGAATATGGCCTGAAAGTGGTGGTCTGATATTTCATTAAATTAACCTGGTGTCTACAGCTCTGACTAGTGATGTAGAGGTGAATGAATCTCACTTTGCATTCTTGTGAGAGTCACATTAAGGCTCATTATATAGAGAAATTGTCTTCCACATCGCGTATAAGATCCTGTAGGATTCTGAGAGTCAGAAGTAACGTGGGACAACCGAAAGACCAGAATGGAGTGGACAGCTCCCCAACAAAGCGATTGATAAAACTGATTTCCCCTATGAGCAAAGGAGCATTGCTTTAATCACAGCTATGGTTGAAAAAACCCAGTAAACAGTCTTCATTTTTCTCTTCTTCGCAAAAAAGCCTTTAAATTTGACAAGTCAATGATTTCCATTGTACTGACTGCAATAGTGTATGGCACTATTCCTGCAAGAGGATCCAAACTGAACCACCAGTGCAGGCCCGGGACAAGGGGTAGGCACCCACCTAGGACGCTACCTCTCTGAGGGGGGAGCAGTTTAAGAAAAAAAATTGACATTATTGAACGCCTGCAGTCAACTGGCACCTTCCTCCTGCAGCAAACATTCAGCATGCTGACAGCCGGTACACAGGAACAAAGGTGAGCGGAGTCAGTGGGTCACTAACACCGCTCAACGCCTGCACCCTGGTTCTCATTCCCTCTCTGCATTGAAATGCATTTGGGTCTTTAAGACAATGTGAACGCTGCCCCCAGGACAAGAGCAGAGGAGCTGTAATCAGGTCGATGTTCTGGCGGTAATTCCCGTAATACGCAGGGTATGGACAGTCTGCCCCCTGTTAGAGGATGGCGCCACACAGGAATACGGCAGTAGAACAACCATCGGTTTTGTTACAAGCTGCATCTATTGTATCTCATTAATTGAAACCAAACGGCCCCCATTATAATTAAGCTATATTAGTTTCCATGACTATTCTTGGGTCTGACATTGTAAAGGAAGTGCTCATCAGAGCTTGTTACCTGATGGATCAGACGGGAAAGTTAGAGGTCCAGTTACCATAGAGTCTCACCTATTCCTTTTCTTGGTGGGGAAGCCATTTGCGTCATGTGCCTAAGGCAGCAAAATACCTTATCATGATATTAATAAAAATACCAAAAAGCATGTCAGTAATATAACCAAAAGCAACATAGATGTTTTATATATTTATTTTTATGCATAAAAGTTGTTAATATTATGCAAATATATAAAAAGAAAGTGTGTAGATATAGTCACTTTCTGTGGAAAGGAGCAGATGATGATGATTCCGCTCCTTAGGCCTCGGCCACTTCTACCGCTTTTGGACATCCAGGTCTGGATCACACATGAGAGAGGAGAAGAGCAGGAATGTGTGACTTGTGATCTGTGTAGTTGGAGTTTTCCTGGATTCCTACAGCATCGCGATCAGCCAAATGGCCTTCTGTCTGACCATGGTCAGGAAGGTGAAGGAGCAGCCGCTTCCTTCTGTCTGACCATGGCCTGGTAGAGGAAGGAGCAGCCGCTTCCTTCTGTCTGACCATGGCCTGGTAGAGGAAGGAGCAGCCGCTTCCTTCTGTCTGACCATGGCCTGGTAGAGGAAGGAGCAGCCGCTTCCTTTGTCTGTACATGGCCAAGTAGGAGAAGGAGCAGCCGCTTCCTTCTGTCTGTACATGGCCAAGTAGGAGAAGGAGCAGCCGCTTCCTTCTGTCTGTACATGGCCAAGTAGGAGAAGGAGCAGCCGCTTCCTTCTTTATGTCCATATCTTGTAGTCGTCTCCTTACCACCACATTGTAGATGAGTCATCCAGATGGTGACATAACAAGTATGGCTGAAAGAAGTCCTTCAATTTCAGCCTTTAATTACTTGCTATGTTGATCCAGAGGAAGGCGAAAAATAACCCTGAGGACTCGTTGTTGCATCATCCTCATATCAAGGGAAAAAAATTCCTTCCTGACCCCAAATATGGCGATCGGAATAAATCCCTGGATGTTTGGTGCTCAAATCTACTTGGATGTTATGTGGTGGAAGCTCGGTGGGTTGGTCACAGTCCGGTAAATAAGAAAGTCCAGTGTAATTGTCTCATCCGATTAATGTAAATCTTCATTCCTGGATGTTACTGGAATGGGGCTGATTTTTATTAGCCTAATACTCCTGCTGGAAGAAGAGAAATATACACGTCTGAGAATCAGCCCCTCACATACAGTATATACAGTACTAGGGGGATATAGCGATAAGGTGTATAGTGGGTAAGTGTGTTACTGGGTAGTGATAACACTTTGGATGTCTGTATGTGCTGTACTTACATAGTAATATGGGAATGGTGGGTCGGCTCTGCCGGACTCCACATCGCTCCAGTCTATAGAATAGAAAAACGGATGCGATCTGATGGATGATGTAATGGCAGATCGGGCAGATGGAGTTTTGCAGAGGAGCTAGAAAATGAAAACAAAGCATTAGTCATTATATTATGTATTATTACTGATAAATTATTACACAATGTCTATGGACTGTCCATATCTTATCTTCTATATCTTCTTGTAATCCCCCATTATCATTGTCCATCTGATCTTACTCACCCGTTTTATGATATCCATGGTATGACAGCAGATCCCAGGTGGAAAAGAAGGGATGTCGTCATACAGAGACTGGTGGTATTCGTCCATTGTGCCTCTGGTATAGAATGGCCAGTCACCTACAGTCATCATATATAAGATGACGCCAAAGGAAAAGGAGTCTGCCAGATGGTTGTATCCTTCACCGTCCATTACCTATGGGAACATGAGATTGGAGAGAATCTGAATATACCGGGAAGGGGATTTACACACAGAGACTATGAGGACCGGTCTGTGATTAGATATGAGCAGAATACATTGGGATCAGATTATCCCTCAATCCTACTATCGACATCAATCACACAGAGATGTTCCTTACCTCGGGCGCTATGTAACCCTTAGTGCCAGCAGTATATTCCACTATGTCACCCTCAAATACATTCATGGCTGCTAAGCCAAAGTCTGAGATTTTGATGTGTCCGGTGTCTTGAAGGAGGATGTTCTCTGGCTTCAGGTCACTGCAGGGAGAAGGAGCAGACACTGATTGTGAGGACAATTCATGGAAAGAACTTTCTACAATAGATATGTAAGGAGACAACAGAGAGTCACAGGTGACAGATTTATGAAGGAGAAATGATTACCTATGTATGACGCCGCGTTCATGCAGGAACTGGAGTCCGCACACCATCTCTGCCGCAAAGAGTCTGTGGAGTAGAAAGGATGGATCAGTGGTTACATGCACAATCATACAGAGAACATGAGGATATCACACACGTGTCCTTTTCACATAATTAGTTTCTCCAGTTGTCGTTGTCCATTGATCTAAGACTACAATGTGCCGGCAGCGGATTATTCACATTCAGTACCGGACATTTACCTTATTGTCTTTGTGTTAAACATCATTGAATCTTTCATGTGGCCAAACAGGTCTCCTCCGACCATATAGTCCATGGCTATTTCATACTCCGTAGGTGTTTCCCTAAACGCCCGCATAGTCATTAGGTAGGGGCACCCGGCAGCCATTCTCAGGACTTCTAGCTCTGTAGAGATTAAGTCCTCACAAGAACTTTTGTCCATGATTTTGATGGCCAGCAGTCCTTCACTGACTGGATCTGATGCCAAGACAACCTGGAGAAAAATCACAACAGATCAGACCAAACTCTCATCTAGTACTGTGTAGTAGTTCACTAGTTAATCCCAATTATCATTACATATGAGCATCCTGTAATGAATATGTACATCTCTCCTGTGTATCTGGTGCAGGAAACATTGGGGAACACGGACAATATAAATTGACACTTACTTTTCCATAGTTTCCTTTTCCAAGAACTTTCCAGAACTCGAGATTGGAAAAGTCTATAGGTTGGTCTGTGTGGACCAGTTCTCTTGGGTCAGAAATCTGTAAACTGGCATCATCAAGGCTTTGTGCCGGTATGTCCATTGTGTCGTAGGGCGTCTTATCGATTCCATCTGCTGAGATGATATAAAAAATTTGAACCCCTTAGTGAACACATTATTGGAAATGACTACCTCAGCCTGCTGAAAGCCCCTGTCTTTTCCTCTTCCTGTTAAGACCAGCCTGGCTTTCATATGAGATTTTTAATTTCGCTATATACAGTTCTATCACAGTATCTAGTAGAAGCGATCAGAATATCGCAGGTTCAAGTCCCCAAAGGAGACTAAAGAAAAGAAGTAACAAAAAAAAGTAAAAAGAATAATAAAATGTAAAAAAAATACTTCCCCATTAATAATAATAATAATAATAATAGTAATAATTTGAATATCTAGTATAACCACATCTGGAACATTAATTAACCCAAACAGTAAACACTGAAATGAGAAAATAAATGTAAAGACCAGAATAGTGTTTTTGTGAGGGCGCAGTATACATCTAATAAATTGTAATAAAAGATATCACAATGTCTTGTCTACCCGAGAAAGTTATCTATAAAAGCTACAACTTGTCACGCAAAAAAAACCAAATCAAGTCCTCGCACAGCTCCATCCAGCGATCAAAATCCAAAAGATATAATGTCTCAGAATATAGGGACACAAACCAATTTATTTTTTTTATAAAATTCCTAATTTTCTTCTACCAGTTCAGTGAATTATAACCCCTATGCCTGTTCAGCATTATCATAGTTGTAACTGACATGGAGAATCATTCTGTCAGGTCATTTTTACCACTCAATGAACACAGTAAAAAAAAAACAATGGCGGAATCACTTTTTTTCCACAATTTTACCACATTTTGAATTTTTTCCCCATTTTCCAGAACATTGAATAGTAAAATAAATAATGTTCAAAACTACAGCTCGTCCACTAAAAAATCAAGTCCGCATACAGCTACATTGGGAGACAAATTAAAAAATAAATAGTTATGGGTTTTCGAAGGAGGAGGGAAAAAACAACGAAAGGTTACCCGGTCAAGAAGGGGTTAACAAATATAGCTAAAAGAAAATATTATAATTTTAAATAGAATTATGTAAATGAGCAGGAAATGTCTAATATTTGGGCTCTCATTTATCAAAACTGTCCAATAGCAAAACTGTCCCTGTTGCCCATAGCAACAAATCACAGCATAGATTCCATCTCTTAACATTCTATGGAACAATGAAAGCTGCATTGTGATTGGTTGCTATGGGCAACAAGGACAGTTTTTCTGCACTTTTGATAATTGATGCCAGTACATAATATTAGGAGTATAATCCTCCTCACCCCCAGTCTTATTACACTGAGCAGATCCATCTTACCTGGTCCATCTGTATCCAGTGATGTGTTTGGTGGAGAAACACTCAGCTGTTTGTTCTCTGGGATGGAGATGTTTTCAGCTGATGACCTCGACCTCCGTAATGCACCATTCCCATTTATAATGGATTTAGCGTAGATGAGACGTCTTCTACATTGGACAACCCAGTCTCTGCTGTTCCTGATCCTCTTCTGGGCTGCCGCTCTTTGTAGTTTCGGTGTCTCCAGACTTTCAGATCTGGAGGATGTCACTTGTCTCGGTGTCTCTTGGAGAACCTCTTCCAGCTCTAACTCTGCGCTGATGTTTCTCCTCTTATTGAGGATGGCATCTTTGTTTCTCCTCCGTATTTCAGGGACCAGATCTCCGAGTTTTTTCAAGGAGATAAGAATGGCCCTCTGAAGCTCAGCGGAGGCTGCAGAGTGAGACTCCGTGAGGGTCTCCATTTTCCTTCTCTCTGTAAGGATCTCACGTCTTTTGGTCTTTCTCATTTTGTCTAGAATTTGACGTTTAGACGCCATTTTTGAGGCGTCAGTGTCAATGTCCGGTAGTATAAAGTCTTTTCGCCCTAAAGTGAACAATAGTACCTGCTCTTCATTTATTCCTCTCTTCTCTCTGAGAACCCGATCTCTTTGGGCTCTTCTGTAATTATCCATTTTAAAATCAAGTTTTGCTTCGTTTGTCACGAAAAACAAAAGGGGCTGCCTCACCCTTGGGAGTCTGTAAGGCAGTGGTTTCCCTTAGGACGGAACACTGGGATATAGAATGCGGTGATGTCATCACATCACTTGTGACATCAATTTTATTCTAATGTCACAATGATAGATAGATAGATAGATAGATAGATAGATAGATAGATAGATAGATAGATATCAAATTTGAAGGATGGGGAACCAAACTTTTGCAGATGTATACATACAGTATACAGATATACACGGGGTGCACAATTTGTATTTTTAATGATTCATTTTATTATTGAACAACTACAGTGTTGCTGGTTAATCATAAAGGTTAATAAAATCCAAAACCTGAATATTTACAAAAATAAAAGTGAGGTTTTGTCTTTCTTAGGCCACATTCACACATTCGGTATTTGGTCAGTATTTTGCATCAGTATTTGTAAGCCAAAACCAGGAGTGGAAGAATCAGAGTTAAAGTATAATAGAAACACGTGACTACTTCTGTATTTATCACCCACTCCTGGTTTTAACTTACAAATACTGATGTAAAATACTGACCAAATACTGAATGTGTGAATGTGGCCTCAGGGGAATATCTCTGTGTGCAGAACTGTTAATCAAAGAAATCAAAATGTTAAAAAATACATTTCTGACATTTAACAAAATATATCTGTGATCATGACGGTGTATGGCACAAATCGTTCTCCTGAAACCATCCCTCATATTAATTATTTTCTTTCTCCCCAAGCAGTGTCTCATACCACTTAACTTATAATAAATGATACACAGGAGACTTTCTTTTTTGGATATAATTTGCCATATCGGCCATTTATTGACAAACAACAATAAACAATGAAAGAATTGGCGGAGGTCCTTGGGGCTACAAGATCCGGCACATGTAGAACAAAGCATTTTTCCATAGAATTATTTTACCCTCAGCCGTAACCCCAAGCTCGAGGGCACCACACCACAATCAGTGGTAAAGGAAACACCACCACTGGCTCCAAGAGTACACCCCAGTCCAGAGCCCCACTAAGTGCCAGATCAGCCAATTAGTAATTCCATCCTGAAGGGAACCATCGCTGTAAATTCCCACCCATAAAAAATTCCACCAACCCCAAAGACCCCCCCCTACTGCCCCAGCCACTGTGACTCACAGTAAAAATTTATAACCTTCATCATAAGCCCGAGCCATAAAACATAACAATATACAGCACAGACCAAGAGTTTGGACACACCTTCTCATTTAAAGATTTTTCTGTATTTTCATGACTATGAAAGTTGTACATTCACACTGAAGGCATCAAAACTATGAATTAACACATGTGGAATTATATACTTAGCAAAAAAGTGTGGAACAACTGAAAATATGTCTTATATTCTAGGTTCTTCAAAGTAGCCACCTTTTGCTTTGATGACTGCTTTGCACACTCTTGGCATTCTCTTTATGAGCTTCAAGAGGTACTCACTGGAAATAGTCTTCCAACAATCTTGAAGGAGATCCCAGAGATGCTTAGCACTTGTTGGCCCTTTTGCCTTCACTCTGCGGTCCAGCTCACCCCAAATCATCTCGATTGGGTACAGGCCTGGTGACTGCGGAGGCCAGGTCATCTGGCGTAGCACCCCATCACTCTCCTTCTTGGTCAAATAGCCCTTACACAGCCTGGAGGTGTGTTTGGGGTCATTGTCCTGTTGAAAAATAAATGATGGTCCAACTAAACGCAAACCGGATGGAATAGCATGCCGCTGCAAGACGCTGTGGTAGCCATGCTGGTTCAGTATGCCTTCAATTTTGAATAAATCCCCAACAGTGTCACCAACAAAGCACCCCCACACCATCACACCTCCTCCTCCATGCTTCACGGTGGGAACCAGGCATGTAGAGTCCATCCGTTCACCTTTCCACTGGTCTAATGTCCATTCCTTGTGTTCTTTAGCCCAAACAAGTCTCTTCTGCTTGTTGCCTGTCCTTAGCAGTGGTTTCCTAGCAGCTATTTTACCATGAAGGCCTGCTGTACAAAGTCTCCTCTTAACAGTTGTTGTAGAGATGTGTCTGCTGCTAGAACTCTGTATGGCATTGACCTGGTCTCTAATCTGAGCTGCTGTTAACCTGAGATTTCTGAGGCTGGTGACTCGGATAAACTTATCCTCAGAAGCAGAGGTGACTCTTGGTCTTCCTTTCCTGGGGCGGTCCTCATGTGAGCTAGTTTCTTTGTAGCGCTTGATGGTTATTGCAACTGCACTTGGGGACACTTTCAAAGTTTTCCCAATTTCTCGCACTGACTGACCTTCATTTCTTAAAGTAATGATGGCCACTCATTTTTCTTTACTTAGCTGCTTTTTCTTGCCATAATACAAATTCTTACAGTCTATTCAGTAGGACTATCAGCTGTGTCTCCACCTGACTTCTGCACAACACAACTGATGGTCCCAACCCCATTTACAAGGCAAGAAATCCCAATTATTAAACCTGACAGGGGACATCTGTGAAGTGAAAACCATTTCCAGTGACTACCTCTTGAAGCTCATCAAGAGAATGCCAAGAGTGTGCAAAGCAGTCATCAAAGCAAAAGGTGGCTACTTTGAAGAACCTAGAATATAAGACATATTTTCAGTTGTTTCACACTTTTTTGTTAAGTATATAATTCCACATGTGTTATTTCATAGTTTTGATGTCTTCAGTGTGAATGTACAATTTTCATCGTCATGAAAATACAGTAAAATCTTTAAATGAGAAGGTGTGTCCAAACTTTTGGTCTGTACTGTATATATTTCCATTAGACATCTCTAAATTCCCTGAAAAAAGAGGGTGTGCAGGTGAGACTTTTCCCATTGCTCTCCCCACAGGAATGGCCCCTTTTCCCACACTTTTCCTTTTATACTCCCTTTTACTATCCCCTCCCACTCCCTATTGATCCAATCCCATAGACCCCATTCAAACTTTATTTTCCTCTCCTGGCCCAATCACCGTCATGTGGGCCTCTGCTGATAAGTATGGCTCTGGCCCCTTTAATATAGCCGCCCTTCTGTTCACTTCCAGTCATAAGCCGCCCATCCATGAAGTCTGTTGCAATCATCCTTTTCGGTAACACCAACCACAGCCTCCCAGACCCCGGCATTGGATGCATTGATACATAATGATTTAAAGATTCACAATTGGATTCAGGTCTGGGCATGAGTGGACACAGACAATTCCACCTGTTTTGGAAGTGGTAGTGGCCACTCTTACCTTTTGGACCCCTGTGTAGCTACACAAGTTGTACCAGATTTGCACCTGGGTCTGGGGAAAGTGAGCTCATCAATGTTTTCATCATCCAGGAACTGCCTTCCCAGTATGGCACATGAGGAAGGGTATTGTCCTGCACTAGGAGGAACCAAGGGTCCACTGCACCACGGTAAGTTCTGACATTGGCTCTAAGGATTTCATCCGTGTACCTAACAGCAGTCAGGTTGCCGTTGGCTATCACATGGTGCCCATCATGCTGGGTGGCGGTGCAGACTGAATAACATTCACCACGGCGTCTCCAGACTTTCACATCTATCACTTGCTCAATGTGAACCTGCTGTCACCTGTACAGAGAACGTAGGACCTGATAATTCTGGTGTTCTCAGGTGTATGCCAATTGAGATGCAAGGTGCTGAGCTGTGAGTAAGGTCCTATTACAGAACGTCGGGCCCTCATACCGCCCTCATGGAGTCTGTTTCTGACAATTTTGGGTGTAACGTGCTTCTGGTTATGTTGTAGGGCCTTTGCAGTCCTCCTGTTCATCCTTACACAAAGGAGCAGATATTGGTCCTGATGTTCGGTTGATGCTCTTCTACAGTTCTGCTCCATAAATTTAGAAGCTGCTTAAGGAGTGCACGTGTGTGGGGTGCATGTGTGGCGCCCCTGAGGGTTCGGTCGCCACAGAGGTACATGCTGCCGGCCAATCAGAGGCCAGCGGCGGCTGGCTAATCAGAAGCCAGCGGCGGCCGGCCAATGAGAGGCCAGAGGCTGCCGGCCAATCAGAGGCGAGCTTGACTTCGGCCGGCCAATCAGCGGCTGCCGGCCAATCAGAGGCCAACATGACGTCGGCCGGCCAATTAGAGGCCAGCGGCTGCCGGCCAATCAGAGACCAGCGGCTTCCGGCCAATCAGAGGCCAGCATGACGTCGGACGGCCAATCAAAGGCCAGCGGCTTCCGGCCAATCAGAACCCAGAATGACGTTGGCCAGCCAATCAGAGGCCTGGGGCTGCCGGCCAATCAAAGGCCAGCATGACGTCAGCCGGCCAATCAGAAGCCAGCGGCTGCCTGGCAATCAGAGGCCAGCAAGACGTTGGCCGGCCAATCAGAGGCCAGTGGCTTCCGGCCAATTAGAGGCGAGCATGACGTCGGCCGGCCAATTAGAGGCCAGCGGCTGACGGCCAATCAGAAGCCAGCGGCTTCCGGCCAATCAGAAGCCAGCATGACGTCGGCTGGCCAACAGAGACCTGCGGCTTCTGGCCAATCAGAGACCAGCATGACGTTGGCCGGCCAATCAGAGGCTAGCGGCTTTCGGTCAATCAGAGGCCAGCATGACGTCGGCCGACCCTCAGAGGCCAGCAGCCGCTGGCCTCTGATTGGCCGGCAGCGTGTATTGCAGCGCACGGGTCTGGCAAGTTCGTGCGCTGCAATACACTTCAGCTAGATGTGTTTCCATCCGAGAGAGATCGCACATCTAGTTGCAGTAGCGAAGCTGGTGTCGGCACTCAGCGGGCTCAGAGTTCTCCCGCGCCGGGCCCGATCCAGTAGCGCTAATGCTGTGGCCATGGCGCGCGTGCCCACCAGGAGGGCTCTGCCTGCCCCCTCTGCATGCGTGCCATAGGTTCGCCAGCACTGGTTTAAAGCATTTCTTCTTGTACAGCTGACGACCCAAAATTGGGGATTTTCTGAAAAAAAAAAAAGGCCAGTCTGCATTATATATGGTGGAAGTGAGAATGTATCATCTGGATAAGGGGGTGGTCTTCACAGAGGGGTCTATGGAGAGATGTCACTTTATAAGAAGCACATAGCATGGAATACCGGGGGGAAGCCTTTTGGCTCCTTATGTTGTACCAATCCGGAATGCTCCACTATGGTCCATCCTTCTCTAGTTCTTCTCTTACACTTTCTGCTGGTCGGTATATGGACGTATTCGCTCTATGCTGACAGGCGCTCCCTTAGTATAGCTCATGTAATGCACGGCACCACAATGTTGTAGGTTCTGACTACTGTGTAAAAAAACACCCACCCAGAGACCGGCCATAATCTTATAGTCTGGGTGTGAATACGCTGTAGGTATAGCTACACTTTTGTTGTGGAAATTTTGGTAATTTTATTTACCTTTTTGCATTTACCCGAATGAGGCTTGTGAGAAATCCTTAAATATGCTGCAGATTTCTCCTGTATGATGCTGACCAATCATAAGCAAGCAGCAACACTCAAAGAAAAGAAGAACACGCCCCCACCATAGCTCAAAGCGGGTTTCTTAGGGTATAAAGCTACGTTCTCACAATGAGTTTTTAGTGAGTTTTTACGCTGCATATTTTAGAAATAATGTAAGTAACCTATCTTAATGGGTGCAGAAATTCTGCAACATCAAAAACTCACCAAAAGCTCATCGTGGGAACCTAGCCTAAGATGTATAATGATGGCGAGTCCTGATCTCCTGGTCTAACCTTCTGCATGATTAGAAAGCAGAGATAACAGCTCTTAGACAAGGAAGGAGCCGCACAGCTGAGTTTCTCTGTGTCACATTACAAACCCTTTTATTGACTCTCCTGATTATGGAGTGTGTCAGTATCACACTTATGTCTTCTGTGCTCAAGCAACTTGTATTCTCTCTGCAGTGATATTAGGCTGTTATTACACCTCACACAGGAGCAGTGTGTTCTGGGTTACTTCTATGGTGAAATGTAATGACAGTCTCCTCTAATCTCACTGCAGAATGAGTACAAGTTGAGCACAACGGATCTAAGTGTGATACTGACGCTGTGCTCTCATTTCTGGACAGGTAGTATGGGAGAGGCGCAGTACAGCAGAGGTGAGAGTGCCATAAGAGGAGGAGAGCTGTTAGAAAGGTTTGTAATGTTGCACAACTAAACTC
Organism: Phyllobates terribilis; assembly: GCF_046119375.1. Taxonomy (NCBI): domain Eukaryota; kingdom Metazoa; phylum Chordata; class Amphibia; order Anura; family Dendrobatidae; genus Phyllobates; species Phyllobates terribilis. Next base: position 203,980 of record NW_027363803.1, on the reverse strand, counting down.
TCTTGTGCTGCCCCTTCACCCACAGAGACCTTAACTGAAAGGTATTAGTCAGTTGTGTGCTCTACTCATGCAGGAGGTTAGCCCAGGAGATCAGGTCTGTATCCTTACATCTCAGACACTGAGAAATCTGCTCTAAGCTATGGTGGGGATGTGATCATCTTTCTTTTCAGTGTTGTCGTCTGCTTATAATTGGTCAGCATCATGCAGGGAGAAGAATTTCGCACCCCCAGTGAAAACTCTGATAACATCTACTTGGACTTAATTTTTTTTAACTCATTAGGTGCCAAATACTTTCATTGCTAATATCTCCGCAAATGAAAGATAAAATAGAAAAAAAAACATGAAAAATTTGGTGACAGGTCCTCTTTAGGATAAGACAACCCCTTTAAATGTAAGAATTTAATTTTAGTCGAAAAAATGTATGCAACAAAAATGCCACATGTGATTTGATCCAAAAACATGCTGCATTTCAGGATGAGAGAAGCAAGTATTTGCAAAAAAAAGTTAAAAGGGGTGTTGACTGTTATGATATTGATCACTTATACTTAGGATGGACCACCAAGATCAGGTTGGTAGAGTTCCAACACTCTGCCACCCCATTGATTCCATGCTGGAGCTGGTAACAGCTGATTGGTGGTGTTAGGATTTGGACACCTATCAATCTGATACTACTGACTTATATTGATGCCTTCTCCTAATTGATAAGTGGTAGCATACCCCTTTAAAACAATACGTAGTTTTTATTTAGTTGTAAGATGAAAGTGACTCTACACATTAAGGCGTGTCATGGTCTGAGCACAAAATGATTCTAAGATTAGTTGCTGGCCTCTTGACCCGAACTTAAGAGCTTAAGGCCATGTTCATACATTCAGTAATTTGGTCAGTATTTTACCTCAGTATTAGGAAGCCAAAACCAGGAGTGGAACAATTAGAGGAAAAGTATAATAGAAACACGTCACTGATGAAACTTACTGAACGTGTGAAGGTGCCTAATAGAGACGCTGTGGAGAAGGACAGGAGCGCACACAAAATAGGGCAATAGCGTCTGATAAGGGGTCGGGATAATTGATGGCAGCGCTCACCTAGAGGTGTTGTGTGCAGTCACCACAGCTATAATGGTGTAGAAAGCCGCTGCTGCCCTGTGGCTGGAGGAAAGGTTCTTCAAGAGGTGGAATGGCAAAAATGGAAGCTGGCACATTTAGGTGGGCTGTGCTGCGGGAGTGAAGAGCTTGTTTTTTTTTATACCTTGAGAAAGGCCCTGGTCCATTGCAGAAACGCATTGATATTAATCAAAAACATTTGGGAATCCCAAGGCTCTTCATTCCCACAGTGCAGCCCACCTAAACGTGCCAGCTTCCATTTCTGCCAATGTGGCCTAATAGACGTATATGAGGCTGTCAAAGTTCTGGGCAGGAGACTCGCAAACAGCTTGTGCATCACGATCTATGACACACAGATGTGTGAATACGCCATTACTCTCATATAAGATTACCTGCATCAAGTTTCAAAGGAGCAATTGTAACCCTCTTTCAGTTATTTAAAGGCATTTTCCCACAAACAAAATTCATTTTAATCAATAGATCTTGGAATAATAATAAGTTCCACAATTGGATGAGTTTAAATAAAATGTTCCTGTGCTGAGATAATCTTAGAAATATGCCCCGGCTGTGTACTGTGTAATGTCTGACCATACAGGAACATGGTGTGAACATACCACATCTCCTGGACGGGGAGGATGCAAGAGAGTATACAGACATTACAGCCGGGGATCACAGCCGATTCTTTATGTGAGGTAAAACAAGTTTTTAAACAGGCAGGGAAATGTTTTACCTCACAGAATCAGCTGCCATCCTGTGCTGTCCTGTCTGTATACTCTTTTGCTTCCTCCCATGGCCAGCTGTGTTATGTGCAGACCATGTTCGCTCCACTGGGAGTCTGTTTATGACACGACACAGTAAAAGTGCAGTCATCAGTAATGATGTCAGGTACAAAGCTATTATAGTAAGGCCCAGTGTAGTGTGGAAGTCCAATGTGACACTGAAGATGTCCGCCTAGAGATAGATGCTAGTTATTGAGCTGCAGCTGTTGATCCATGTGACGCATAGGTTCACCTTTATACACCATTTCACCCGTTTACCCAGATCATCAATCTTCAGAACGTCTTCAAATGTAGCATAAGTTTGTAAAAAAATGATTCTGTACTTGTATCATAGCTCAAAGCTGCATTCACACTGAATTACTACTGAATGTAAAGGTGTGGGGTGACACATGATTAGCTACAGCTTAGTTCTGCTGTACTGCTTTTTGTAGGGTCCTGTCCTGTGCTCCGGCCCTCCGTCTGTAGCTCCATTATGCATTCATTTGCTTTTCATGGCAAAAAAGGTGCAGCATGCAGCGCTATTCCTACCATCCAAACAATGCAGACCTCGAAGACCACTCAGCGGCTTGCGGCAATGGGATCCAGGGGTGCCATATGGCAATGGATCTGCAGGGATCCAGCATTGAATTTTATTTCCCCGAATAACTGACTTAATGATGCCCCTTCTAACACATCAGATGACTGTATGATGCCAAGAATACAAATAAAATAAAGAGCATAATTGCTGTCCAGACACTGAACAAGCAGGCTATGCCGTAAAATTAAGAATGATCAATGGAGATATGGAAGAGAATAAGGTATAACTCAGGGCCAGTGCAAGACAAGCAATTCTATCTAGTAACAAAGTTGCTCAATTTATTATGTAAATTATAAATGGATGTAATATAAAATTGTTTTGCGGATGAATCGCTGCTCTGAGTGTTAGATTTTCAAAGTGGTAAAAGGGTTTATCTGCCAGTAATGATATTTACCTGGGGACATCCACCTATTGGAGACAGGCCATTAAAACTGGCCAAACTTTCTCCTTACTTTCTTGGCCACTGAGGGGCTTTTTGGACTGCAAATGGTTGATAAGTGTTGGTAAGAGTTTTCGAAGTATCTACTATATAATTGTCTTATCCCGTCTGTCTGTCTGTCTGTCTGTCTGTCTTTCTGTCTGTCTGTCTGTCCAGGAAATCCCGCGTCGCTCATTGGTCCGGCAGCGGCCAATCAGCGCCGCGGGATTTCAGAAAAAACATGGCGGCCGTTAGCGGCTCTTCTGCGGGACGGAGCTCAGCGGCGTTGCAGCCGGGAGATGAGCGCCGCGAGGCGCTCATCTCCAGGCCGGTATCAGCAGGAGGACCCCGACCGCCGGACCCATCTGCAGGACAGAGATGCAGCCGGGAGATGAGCGGCGCGAGGCGCTCATGTCCCGGCCGGCAGCAGCGGAAGGACCGCCGGCGTCGCTGACATCCATGCGGAAGGGAGGACCGGGGAGCGGCGCTGCGGGTCGGGATACTTCTGCTGCGAGCGCCCGCTCATGTCCCGGGTTCTCGCAGCAGAAGTAGTCGCACAGGCAGCGCCGCTGCCCGGTCCTCACCAAGACGATTCAATGATTGGTCGCGGTCTTCGGACCCGACCAATCACTGATCTTAGCGCAAAAGTTAAATACCGCTGTGCTGATTGGTCGCGGACGCTGCCCGCGACCAATCACCGATTTGGGCGCCAAATTTAAATATCGGCCGCGACCAATCAGCACAGTAGTAGTTAACTTTAGCCGCAAGATCAGTGATTGGTCGCGGGCCAAGACCGCGACCAATCACCGATTTGTGCGGCACATTTAAATAGCGGCCGCGACCAATTGGATGTCAGCGCCGCTCCCCGGTCCTCCCTTCACACCCTTGCCGCATGGATGTCAGCGGCGCTGCCTGTGCGGATACTTCCGCTGCGAGAACCCGGGACATGAGCGGGCGCTCGCAGCAGAAGTATCCCGACGCGCAGCGCCGCTCCCCGGTCCTCCCTTCACACCCTAGCCGCTGATGTCCCCACAGTATCCGCATGGTGTTACAAAGATCCGGACATTTGTGTTAAAAATCGCTGATTGTTCGCGGGCGGTGCCCGCGACCAATCACCGATTTGGGCGCCAAATTTAAATATCGGCCGCGACCAATCACCGATCTTGGCTCCACATTTAAACACCACTGTACTGATTGGTCGCAGCCACTATTTAAATGTGGCGCCCAAATCGGTGATTGGTCGCGGGCAGCGGCCGCGACCAATCAGCAGAGCGGTGTTTAACTTTAGCGCCAAGATCACTGATTGGTCGCGTGAGGAGAGCGCGACCAATCAGCGAATCGTATTGGTGAGGAGCGGGGAGCGGAATCGTATTAGTGAGCACCGGGGAGCGCCGCTGCCCGTGCGGATACTTCCACTGCGAGAAGCCTGGAGATGAGCGACTGCTCGCAGCAGAAGTATCCCGACGCGCAGCGCCGCTCCCCGGTCCTCCCTTCACACCCTAGCCGCTGATGTCCCCACAGTATCCGCATGGTGTTACAAAGATCCGGACATTTGTGTTAAAAATCGCTGATTGGTCGCTGGCGGTGCCCGCGACCAATCACCGATTTGGGCACCAAATTTAAATATCGGCCGCGACCAATCACCGATCTTGGCTCCACATTTAAACACCACTGTGCTGATTGGTCGCCGATGCTGGGCGCGACCAATCACCGATTTTGGCGCACATTTAAATAGCGTCCGCGACCAATCAGTACAGCGGTGTTTAAATGTGGAGCCAATATCGGTGATTGGTCGCGGCCGATATTTAAATTTGGCGCCCAAAACATAAAAAACCTAATGACAGAAGAAAGGATCTGCAGGATCGGTGATGGTAGTTACTGGGAACCCCACCAATCACTAGAGTGGGGATCCCTATCCTCTCTTATGGATGAAATAGTATGGAGCCGTTGCCAGGCATGCGCACTGCCACACTCCATTCAGTGTCTATGGGACTGATGGGGACAGCCGAGAACATCAGCAGCCGCGTATATATATATATATATATATATATATATATATATATATATATATATATACACAGTACAAACCAAAAGTTTGGACACATCTTCTCATTTAAAGATTTTTCTGTATTTTAATGACTATGAAAATTGTACATTCACACTGAAGGCATCAAAACTATGAATTAACACATGTGGAATTATATACTTAACAAAAATGGTGAAACAACTGAAATTATGTCTTATATTATAGGTTTTTCAAAGTAACCACCTTTTGCTTTGATGACTGATTTGCACACTCTTGGCATTCTCTTGATGAGCTTCAAGAGGTAGTCACCGGAAATGGTTTTCACTTCACAGGTGTGCCCTGTCAGGTTTAATAAGCGGGATTTCTTGCCTTATAAATGTGGGACCATCAGTTGTGTTGTGCAGAAGTCTGGTGGATACATAGCTGATAGTCCTACTGAATAGACTGTTAGAATTTGTATTATGGCAAGAAAAAAGCAGCTAAGTAAAGAAAAACAAGTGGCCATCATTACTTTAAGAAATGAAGGTCAGTCAGTGCGAAAAATTGGGAAAACTTTGAAAGTGTCCCCAAGTGCAGTTGCAAAAACCATCAAGTGCTACAAAGAAACTGGCTCACATGAGGACCGCCCCAGGAAAGGAAGACCAAGAGTCACCTCTGCTTCTGAGGATAAGTTTATCCGAGTCACCAGCCTCAGAAATCGCAGGTTAACATCAACTCAGATTAGAGACCAGGTCAATGCCACACAGAGTTCTAGCAGCAGACACATCTCTACAACAACTGTTAAGAGGAGACTTTGTGCAGCAGGCCTTCATGGTAAAATAGCTGCTAGGAAACCATTGCTAAGGACAGGCAACAAGCAGAAGAGACTTGTTTGGGCTAAAGAACACAAGGAATGGACATTAGATCAGTGGAAATCTGTGCTTTGGTCTGATGAGTCGAAATTTGAGATCTTTTGTTCCAACCACCGTGTCATTAACTTGTTAATAACCTGCAGTCTATAATGAGCCGTGTTAATAATATGATCCCACCAATAGTGACTCTGTATGGCCAATTTGACAATAAACAGTGTTGGTATTGTACTTTTTATTTTTCATCACTAGATGGCAGTGCAGCAGTGTAAATGTGTGAGAGAATGGGATGATGGCGCCATTACTGATCATTATGTAAAATCAGGAGCTGACCTTCTTTATTAGTAAATTACGATGTAATGATTCTTATGATTTTGCTAATAAAAACACTATTGCATTGTACACGTGTCGTTGTGTGATTGATCTAGATCCCAGCAGCCTCAATTGTCCGCTATTATTGAGAAGTCTTGGCTGCTAGATATGGCAGTGTCATCAATCTCAAGAAGCCTTTTATTCTCACATACATGATAGAATCCAATAGTAAACATCAGCATATCCCTTCCAGGAGCGGAACGACATCGGTCACAGAGGGTGCGACCGGACCCGTGCAGGAGGGGGGTCGGCCGCCACCAGCACCTATTTCAGTTAGAGGTGCATGCAAGGACACACATTCAGCTGAAATGTATTGAGACGCAGAGACCATCTGTGTCCCTGCACCGCAATACACCCTGCCAGCCAATCAGAGGCCGGCTGTTGACGTTGGTGTGCCAGTCACAGGCGGCACATGACCGTGACGTCATGCACCATGCCAGCAAGACGAAGCTAGATGCCAGTTCCTTCAATTGCTATAGACGAATATGCTGCGAGTTGTGGGAGTGGAGGAAGGGAAGAAGAATAATTTATTTATTTTTAAATGTATTGGAGAAGAACAGGAAACATTATTAATGGAAGGGGCACAGGATGGGGGACATTATACCAGGAAGGGTACAATAAGAAAGCACAGCAACACACTGCAAGGGACAATACATATGCAGACACTGAGAACATAAGAGCTAAACTGCATTATTGCTAAATAAAATGTACTTACAAAAAATGAAGGCTCTTAGCGCACAAATTGGCCAATTCATGTATGCCCATCAACCACGACAAGGTAGCCTCCGCATGATGGTTAACTAACCTCTTAAACATGCCTCTCTTGGGCTATAAGCCTACAATATAAATGGGCAAACATGCCTCTCTTGGGATAGAAACCTACAAATTTAAGTGGGCAGGTAGAATACAACACTAATTAAAAGCACCCTTGGGCTGATGGGTGCTTATACCAGGAAGGGTCCCAGGATGGAGTGCATTATACCAGGAAGGGTCCCAGGATGGAGTGCCTTATACCAAGAAGGGTCCCAGGATGGGGAACATTATACCAGGAACGGGCCCAGGATGGGGGACATTATACCAGGAATGTGCTCAGGATGGGGGACATTATACCAGGAATGTTCTCAGAATGGGGTACATTATACCAGGAAGATGCCCAGGATGGAGTGCATTATACCAGGAGGTGCTCAGGAAGGGTAACATTATACCAGGAAGGTGCCAAGGATGTAGTGCATTATACCAGGAAGGTGCTCATGATGTAGTGCATTATACCAGGAAGGTGCTCAGGATGGGGAACATAATACCAGGAAAGGGCGCAGAATAGAGCACATTATACAAGGAAGAGGCCCAAGTTGTACAGTTGAAACCAGAAGTTTACATACACTATATAAAAAGACACATATGCATGTTTTTCTCAATATCTGACATGAAATCAGAATAAACCTTTCCCGTTTTTTTAAATGCCTTAATACATTCTCTCTCTCCTTATTCTGGCATTTGGCAAATATTAAAAATTATGGTAATCCTAATTGACCTAAAACGGGAAAGGGCATCAGCGTTCCCATGTAACTTCCCAGGCCTATGCTCTACGTGAAAGTTGAAGTCCTGAAGAGCTAGGAACCATCTAGTTACCCTGGCATTGTTACCCCTCTTTTCCCTCAACCATCTCAACGGGGCATGGTCTGACAACGGGCACAGGACAGTGTATGGAACTATGCTTTAAACCTGCAGGAGGCGCTGAGGGCCATCAAACAGGTAGACCCTGACAGTGTGCGTGATGAAAACAGACTGTTAACTGAGCAGTTTATTGAGGGTTTACTGTCCAGCGCCCACCGAACCCAGCTGCGCATAGTGGCTCTGCAAAACCCTGACTTAGACTTTGCTAAGTTTAAGGACAGGGCCATCTGGGTGCTACGAGAACCAGCACCAGGTGGCGCTACAGCTCACCGCCGCCCAGATATCACCTACCACCAGGAGGTGGCACCCTTTTCCCCGAAGCCTGTAGGAGCTGATGCGCAAACTCTGGACAGTGCCCCGTCAACAGACCTGCACCATCAGGTCCAAGAGCTAACTAAAAGTGTAGCAGAACTAACCAAAACTGTACAGTCCTTGCAGGTGTATCCCAAAGGAAAGAGCCAGCTGGCTTCCAGTCCGGAGGACATCCCGTGGCGCCAACAGAAGAGGATTCCACCATCCAGAGGAAGGAACAGCGACCGCTACGACCAGGACGGCCAACCCATCTGCCGCCGCTGCAACCAGCCAGGACATTATGCAAGGTACTGTCATTTAAACGAGCAAAACCTGGGGCAGAGGGCCAACCCCTAGGCATAAGACCACCAGGCCCATCAAGCTGGCGAGACAAATGTAGCACCCTGAGGATTCGGCTGCTACAGGGGTATTGCACCTCAAGCCAGAGGTGTGATATTCCACTCCCGGGTAAGGATGGAGTGTGGAACTGAGCTCAGTTAGCTGCATGCACTACATACATCCCATTTCCGGAGGACAGACCGATGGTACTCCCACTAGAGAAATGTGCAGGTATGACAGTGTCTGTTCCTGGCTGGAGTGGGAGGGGGGTGGAACATCCCAGTAGTGTAGGGGCAGATAGGGGGAGCAGCCTGGGTAAAGCTAGGAGCTCATTGGGTGCTGGTCACCTGAGCTCACGCATAGAGGGAGTATATAAGGTGGGAACCATCTTAGATCAGGGTCAGTCAGTGAGACGTCAGTCTTTTGCAGAGTGAGGTCAGTCTGTCAGAGTTGAGCAGAGGAGAAGAGCAGCTCCAAGGCCAAGAGAGAGAGAGAGGAGAAAGAAAGACCCAGAGGGGGAGAAAGAAGGAACTCCAAGAGCCCAAATTAGACCAGAGGGTGAAGAGTTGGCAACAGGGTACCGGATCCCAAGCTGGCAGAGGCTACAGCACACCTTAGCCAGAGACCGGAGGTCGTGGGCAGGATCTGCCACGACCACCCACCAAATCCACCCGGAAGGCAGACCAGGAATAGGGTCAGGGAACCCAGAGACAAGGGTTTACCACAAAGAGGCCCGAGGGAGCCGGACATAGGTGGATCCCTGGTGGGGAAGGCCAGAGAAGAGGACAGGACAGAAAGGGAGCTCAGAACCACGCTCCGGAACTACTTGGGGGTTGGCCGAGTCCAGGACCTGGTGGACGCAGCACGGCTCGGGTGGTCACTCAAGGCCGGAGTGACCGGTACAAAAACAGCAGTAAGTAAAAACCCTGAACTGCACAACCCGACTTTGACTCTCATTACCATCTTCACTGCACTTCCACAACCACCATCCTCTGCACCTGACCCCCTGAGGCCATACCCCTCCCGTTGGGGGTTATACTACCGAAGCTGCACAAACACCATCAGCCTCAGCGGACCCTGCTGCAGCGGCGGCCGTAGTGACCGCAATTCAACGGGTGGCGTAGTCGACATAAAGAACATCCAGTAACATCATAGGACTGCCACACACTGAGCTTGACACCCTGGGCACGGACCGGGTCACCGCCACTCGGAGACTACAACCCCCATCTGATCCGGCTCCGGGTATCCCCCAAACAGCACTGGCCCAGGGGGCGCGTCAACTTTGGCGTAGTCGGCAGGATAACGTGCCCGCAACAACCGGGTACTGCGTGCCTGAAGAAAAGTACACCGTTACCTCAAAAAGAAGTCTCCTGCCGGTTCCGGAGGGTCCCCGCCAACGGACCCCATCACAGGTCGTTTCCCGCCGGTTATCCGCCATTTGCAGCTTTTTCCCGCCATCCATGGAGTTTCCCGCCACTGGGAGACGATTCCCGCCATTTCCAAGGATTTCCCGCCTTGGGGGAGCGGATGCCATTATGGGCGTGCCAGAGGGTGGCAAAAGGCCACCTCCCATCGTGGGCCAGGTTGAAGAATGGCGCCAAAAGCGGAAACCGCGCCCACCAACAGAGACTGTGATGCTGGAAGTGTCCATCAGCGTAAGAGAACTGCCCCTGGAACTGACAATCACTAAGTTGCCCCGGGACCACCCTCAATGTGGGCGGAGACAGAACAAGAGAACAAAGATGGGTGTCGCCTGGAGCAGTCTGGAGAGAGCGCACCCGGAGACAAGACGTCTGGAAGAGAGTCCAGAGAAAGCCTACCCGGAGATGGAGGGAGAGTCAGGCAGCACCGACCCAGTGGTCAGGAGCCTGTTGCAGGTCGCCACTCCAGAAGGCCTGCTGGAGATCCTAGCACAGCTCCCCCGAGACCGGGAGTGTGCACAGACCGCGCTGGAGGGCCTCGCACGGAGGATGGCCCAGGTGCAGCGAGAGACGTTGGCGGAGTGGAGCCGAGAGATGGCCCAGCAGACCGAGACTCGTCAGCGGAGCACGCCGCCCGAGACGAGGAGACAGACCGCCTCTGAGGATGGCGCAGGAGGACTGAAGGCCGGAGACGGCGCCGAGAAGGGAGCCGAACGAATGGAGGCAGGTAAAGGGGACGTCACTACCCCGAGCTGGGAAACCGCGTGCCTGCCCCAGCTCCCCGTCGCAGAGCCCGAAGTACCCCCTGCCGTGCCCGTCGCTGCAACGTCACCGCCGCAGACTAGGCCTCAAACGGAAGCCGCGACCCCTGTGACGTCACACGCCTCGACCCCGAGCGTGGCCAAGCAGGAAGTACCATCGGCCTGGTCGCAAGGCCTAGTACCCCCGGGCGACGCAATACCAACAGCGCCCCCTACCTCCGCGGAGCCCCCGGCCTGGTCGCAGGGCCAAGTAACACAGGGCGCCGCCGTTCTTACGGTGCCCTTTACTTTCAAGGTGCCCCAAGCCTGGTCGCAAGGCCTGGGCAACCCGGGCGCCGCTACCACCACTGCGCCCATAAAAACAAGAATGCCGCACCTGGGTGAAGACCTGTTCGCCCAACATACGTGCCCGGATGGGCAGCCCTTCGTATGGCCCCAGGAATACATCCAGCTGGAGCTGCAAAAAGCAAGGGCCATGTGCGAACCCCTGATCCCGGCTCCAAAGCCCATAAAGAGGATCTCGCCCCCGCTAGAAGAGACCCAGTTTGAGTGGGATCCCACCGGAGAAGACCTCATGGGGTTCACTCAGGAGACTCGGGCAGCCGCAGCGGAGCGTGCAGAGTGCTGCCGCCAGCAGCTCGAGGTCTTTGAGAGGGAGCGGAGAGAGAGGCGGGTCCGGGAACAGCAAGCCCAAATAAGGAGCGCGGAGCAGAAGAGCCGGACCAGGAGAAACCCCCGTGCAGCGCATGGTCCCCGTACCATCGGGACTGTGATAAAGTTCAATCTGCAGCATGGGTGGGGTTTCATCAGGGATCACCGCACCCCAGGCGACGTCTTCGTGACCAGGAGAGACGTTGAGTCCCACCTACCGGAGGGACACAGAGGTCGTGACCTGTATTTAGGGGACGAGGTCACCTTCACCCGGCACAAGTGTGCCAAAGGACCCTACGCCCTCCATGTGCATCGCCTGACGGAGGAGGAGCTGCGGTGTGAGGAGGAGCAAGAGGACCCGGACGGGTCTGAAACTGAAACTGTCCACAAAGAAAGAGCAGGAGGACGCCGTCGCTGAAGTACGGTAGAGAGAGACTGTATAAAGTTGCCCGTCGGGGTACCAAGAACTGTTACTTAGTTAAAATATAGTCCCCGTTGGGACCAGCCAAGAGTGAACTGTTAACCCCGTGTGTCCCTGTTCCCATTACCTGGCCGAGGACTGAGAGCGGCCATGCCTTCCCTTTGTATATAGTTGCGCTTCCTAAAGCGCCCCCTACTGGTTTTATAGGAAAACCGTGTTTCTTCAAGAGACTGTCGCACTTTACCCGGTCACAAGTTGCACAGTGACCGGAGGAACCAGAAACAAGAATGTTTATATGAAAAGTTTATTGCTGCTGATAATGTTTAAATGTTTTATATGTTTATATGTTGATGTTTTATGAAAAAATAATTGTATGTTTTGGATGTTTTTATATCTTACAGCCCGAGGACGTGCTGTGATTTACCAGGGGGGAATGTAGCACCCTGAGGATTCGGCTGCTACAGGGGTATTGCACCTCAAGCCAGAGGTGTGATATTCCACTCCCGGGTAAGGATGGAGTGTGGAACTGAGCTCAGTTAGCTGCATGCACTACATACATCCCATTTCCGGAGGACAGACCGATGGTACTCCCACTAGAGAAATGTGCAGGTACGACAGTGTCTGTTCCTGGCTGGAGTGGGAGGGGGGTGGAACATCCCAGTAGTGTAGGGGCAGATAGGGGGAGCAGCCTGGGTAAAGCTAGGAGCTCATTGGGTGCTGGTCACCTGAGCTCACGCATAGAGGGAGTATATAAGGTGGGAACCATCTTAGATCAGGGTCAGTCAGTGAGACGTCAGTCTTTTGCAGAGTGAGGTCAGTCTGTCAGAGTTGAGCAGAGGAGAAGAGCAGCTCCAAGGCCAAGAGAGAGAGAGAGGAGAAAGAAAGACCCAGAGGGGGAGAAAGAAGGAACTCCAAGAGCCCAAATTAGACCAGAGGGTGAAGAGTTGGCAACAGGGTACCGGATCCCAAGCTGGCAGAGGCTACAGCACACCTTAGCCAGAGACCGGAGGTCGTGGGCAGGATCTGCCACGACCACCCACCAAATCCACCCGGAAGGCAGACCAGGAATAGGGTCAGGGAACCCAGAGACAAGGGTTTACCACAAAGAGGCCCGAGGGAGCCGGACATAGGTGGATCCCTGGTGGGGAAGGCCAGAGAAGAGGACAGAACAGAAAGGGAGCTCAGAACCACGCTCCGGAACTACTTGGGGGTTGGCCGAGTCCAGGACCTGGTGGACGCAGCACGGCTCGGGTGGTCACTCAAGGCCGGAGTGACCGGTACAAAAACAGCAGTAAGTAAAAACCCTGAACTGCACAACCCGACTCTGACTCTCATTACCATCTTCACTGCACTTCCACAACCACCATCCTCTGCACCTGACCCCCTGAGGCCATACCCCTCCCGTTGGGGGTTATACTACCGAAGCTGCACAAACACCATCAGCCTCAGCGGACCCTGCTGCAGCGGCGGCCGTAGTGACCGCAATTCAACGGGTGGCGTAGTCGACATAAAGAACATCCAGTAACATCATAGGACTGCCACACACTGAGCTTGACACCCTGGGCACGGACCGGGTCACCGCCACTCGGAGACTGCAACCCCCATCTGATCCGGCTCCGGGTATCCCCCAAACAGCACTGGCCCAGGGGGCGCGTCACAAATATGTGGGAGGACGACCGGTCCTACCTGTCGTGCTGGACGGCTTTCCAATGAGCGCGTTGCTGGACACTGGATCCCAAGTGACCACCATCCCCTACATTCTTTACTGTACTGACTCTGATATTACCCGCCATCCAGATGAACATTTGAGCATTTATGCCAGCAATGGTCAACCCGTACCTCAGGTGGGGTTCAAAGAAGTGACCATAAAGTTGGCAAAGTGGAACTGCCAGCACAAGGACTGATTATTGTCGACATTGATTGCTGAGAAAGTCATCCCATGATAACCATGGGCACTAATGTCATTGAAAATTGTCTTGCAGAGATAATTGTCTTGTTACAGCAGGTTGCGGAGACCGCCAGATCCAGCCAGCAGCCGGTTCTACAAAGAGAGATCAGAGCCCTGATGAAAAGACAACAGGTAGAACTGTCTGGTGGTGAAATTGGCAGTGTCAGGATGTGTGACCCATTCCCTATTGCCATGCCCCTAAGAAGTGAAATTATGATATGGTGCCGGGCAGCTATTGGTCTAAGGGGTAGAGATTACCAGGCCACGGTAGAGCCCGTCTACTCTGACAGTAGGCCCACAATTTTGACAGCCCGGGGGGTGGTTGATGTCCGCCATTGGAGGGTACCCGTCCGCATCATTGGGGAGAGAGAAGTCCATTTGCCCCGGTATGCCACTCTAGCCAAACAGTTCACTGTCAACCAGAATTCTATAAAGACAGTGGAACCCTTGCCTCCATCCCAACAGGCAGAGGATAACAGCTACAAGGAACAAATGGAGGACTGGTGCCAGAAGCTGCATGTGGGCACTGACTCCACCTCTCCACACTGAAAACAAGGAGTATACCGGGTGGTACAGGAATACAAAAGAGTCTTCCGTAAACATCCACTTGACTTCGGGCAGGTAAAAGGGGTTCAACACCATATCCCCACGGGAGACCATCCTCCCATTAAAGAAAGGCACCGGCCTGTACCCCCTGCACACTACCAAAATGCCAAAGGGATGTTGCGAGAAATGAAGGAGGCTGGGGTAATAAGAGACAGTTGTAGCCCCTGGGCAGCTCCATTAGTTCTTGTAAAGAAAAAGGATGGCGCTATGAGAATGTGTGTAGACTACAGGAAAATCAACCGCATAACACACAAAGATGCATACCCGTTACCCAGAATAGAGGAATCACTAGCTGCATTAAAGTCTGCTAACTATTTCTCCACTTTGGCTCTTACTAGTGGGTATTGGCAGGTTCCTGTAGCAGAGGTGGATAAGGAAAAGACCGCATTCACCTCACTGATGGGCCTCAGCGAGTTCAACTGCATGCCATTCTGGCTCTGTAGCGCCCCAGGAACCTTCCAGCGGTTGATGGAGTGCTATCTGGGACATAAGAATTTCGAGACAGTCCTGCTGTACCTAGATGACGTCATTGTATACTCCCAGACGTATGAGAACCATCTGAAGCACCTGGCGGAAGTGTTTGACTCACTGGCTGGCTTTGGTCTAAAGGTGAAGCCCTCAAAATGTCATCTGCTGAAGCCCAAGGTACAGTACCTGAGGCACGGGGTGAGCGCTGACGGTGTAGCTCCAGATCCCGATAAAATCACAGTAATCAAGGACTGGCCAAGACCCTCCACCGTATAGGAAGTGCGGCAGTTCCTCGGATTGGTAGGCTACTACCGAAGATTTATTCCAGGCCTCACCAAGATGGCAGCACCCATGCTGGACCTCCTGATAGGCCAGTCCAGGAAGGCCAAAAACCAGAAGCCGCCATTCAAATGGGACAAGCTGGAAGATGAGTCCTTCCACCAGCTGAAAATGGCCCTCACGGGGGACGAGATCCTGGCTTACCCTGATTATGGCCAGCCCTTCATCCTCCACACGGACGCGAGTGTGACACCCCAGGGGTCTGGTTGCCACAGTAATAGAGATATTATGTCTGAGAGCAAGTGGGAAGTTTCTCTGGTCAGGAGCCCTAAGCATGCAACACTGCCCGCCCAGACCTGGGAGGGGAGGAATCTGCCCTTATAAACTGGGTCTGGGGCGGGATTAAGTTAGTCAGAGCCTGGAGAGGGAAAGTGCTACTAATTATGTTTCTCAGTTACCCTGCAGATTTATTTGGACTAACAGGTTATGGACACTGGATAACCGGAACAATCTTTTAGATAGTTGCACCATTTGTGCCTCTTGCGAAGACGGCCGCAGAAGAGAAAACCTGTCTGGCGTGGCCTACTTGCGGCCCAAAGTAGCTAGCTCCAGCCTTGCAGCCACGCCCAGGGCCAACGCAAGGGGTTTGCTTTGGACAGGTCCCCTACTTCGCTTAAAACTTCACCTTGGGTGATATGGACACCCGGTTGCGGACACGCCGTGATCTTTAAAGAACTAAAGCTTCTTGTAAATATGTTATTGTATTATTGTTATACCCTGCATTTATGTTTCTTTAAAAATATGTTTAGTCCCGGAGTACTAAAATTTACTAGGGGGGAATGTGACACCCCAGGGGTCTGGTTGCCACAGTAATAGAGATATTATGTCTGAGAGCAAGTGGGAGGTTTCTCTGGTCAGGAGCCCTAAGCATGCAACACTGCCCGCCCAGACCTGGGAGGGGAGGAATCTGCCCTTATAAACTGGGTCTGAGGCGGGATTAAGTTAGTCAGAGCCTGGAGAGGGAAAGTGACAACAGGAGCTCTGTAGGAGCAGGAGCGAGTGCCAGAGGCTGGAAGCTAGAGAGCTCGCCTTGGCTGAAGACACTAATACCGGACACGGAGTCCGAGGCTGTGGGGACATCCAGGTCCAGCAGCAGAATCCAACCGGCAGGGGATTCCATGTCCTCTGGCCTTAGAAACCCGAAGGCACGGTCACAAGCAAGGGACCAGCACCGCCATCGTGAAGCGAAGGCTGACGGAAGGCCCCAAGTCACCGGCCATACGGGTGAGCACCACACGGTATACTCAGGGACATGGGCTACTACTACCCGCATAGAGCAAGGTAGCCAGGAAAGAGTGCAGATAGTCGGGGAGGCCTACAACTCCACCTGGCCAGGGGAGATCCTGCTTGCTCACAGACTGACCAGGCCCCTACTGCTAACCAGTACTCCCGGGAGGGTCTGCTTTATACCATCAGTAAAGGCCCTGTACTGCACCACACGTCTCTGTTATTCCTTGCCGCACCAGCACCATTACTACTGGAACGCTCACACCATCACTCCCATCATCCACCTTAGCTGCCCTGAGGCAATACTTCTCCCGTGGGGAGTTATCCCATACTCGGCTGCGCAAACAACATCAGCCTCAGCGGTCGGCAGCGCAGCGGCGGTCCTCACTGACCGCAATCCACGGGTGGCGTAGTCAGACATTGTTCTTACCTATAGACTGCCACTGGTTTGACCGCCCTGGGCACGGACCAGGTCACCGCCACGGAGGACTACAACCCCCAGCGATCCGGCTCCGGGTATCCCCCTGGACCACACAGGCCCAGGGGGCGCGTCAATTTTGGCGTAGTCGGCAGGATTTTGTGCCCACAACCACCAGGTACTGCGTGCCTGAAAAAGAGACTTTTAAACTTACCTGTGGTGAAGTTTCCCGCCGTCCGGAGTCGTTTCCCGCCATCCGGAGCCGATTCCCGCCATCAGACGCCATCTTGGACCGTTTCCCGCCGTCTTCTGCCTTCTTCCCGCCATCCGCAGCTGCTTCCCGCCTTCGGACGCCATCTTCGGGACGCCGCACGGGAAGAAGAGGGGCGTGGACGCCGAAAGCGCGCGAGATCCGAAGCTCCGCCCCACGCTCCGCCCCACGCTCTGACGCTGCGTAAGGTCCTGGAAGGAAGGAAGAGCGACGCTGACGTCATCGGAGCGCGATGCCAGGTCCTCAACCCCGACGATCGACTGCGGAGCCGCGGCCTACGGAAGAAGAGCATCGCAAGGTAGGCCACGGTCCACTAGGGGGGAAGGAGGATGTCGGACACCGAGGGGAGCTCCACTGCCACAGCCACCGCCAGCGCAACCGCTGCAGCAGTCATGCCATTCACCATGCCCTATATCCCGGGGGCAACCTGGCTGCCCCAGTACTCAGGAGAGTCACATACCCTGAGTGACTTTAGGGAAAGACTTGATAGCCTCTTCCAGGTATACCCCCTCACAGAAGAGCAAAAAGTGAGCATTCTGGTGGCCCAGTTAATCGGGGCAGCCCAAAGGGAGGTAAAGTCCTGGTCACCTGGGAAGACGAGGACTGTCAGAGAGATACTAGCCCGGCTGAAAGACACGTTTGACACCCGCACCTCAGCCGAGATAAAACTAAGATTTTATGGGTGCAAACAACGGGCACATGAAAGTATAAGAGACTATGCTCTAAACCTACAAGAGGCCCTGAGAGCCATTAAGCAGGCAGACCCTGACAGCGTGGGAAATGAAGACAAGCTATTGACTGAACAATTTATTGAGGGTCTACTGTGCAATGCCCACCGAACCCAGTTGCGAGCAATGGCCTTACAGGACCCTGACCTGGACTTTGCACAGTTCAAGGACACAGCCATCCGGGTGCTCCAAGAACCGGCACCAGGTGGAGCTGTGACCCACAGGCGCCCTGCTATCACTTATCACCAGGACGCGGCGTCCTTGTCTGCAGGGCCTGTGGGAGCTGATGCGCAGGCTTTGAACAATGACCCGGCTACAGACCTGCACCATCAGGTCCAAGAGCTGACTAAGAGCGTTGCCGCGCTAACCAGAACTGTGCAGTCTTTATGACTCGCCCCCTGGGCCGTGGGGCACTCGGATCCGGGCAATAGGGGGAACGATGGGAGTAGTAGTGGCAACCCGATTCCGTGGCTCAGGGTGGTCAGACCAGTGGTAGTCTGTTATGTGCTATTGATTATGTCCGACTACGCCACCCGTGGATTTGCGGTCATTAGGTACCGCCGCTGCAAGGCAGACCGCTGGGGCTGATGAGGTGTGCAGCTGGGATGGTGTGACTCCCCACGGGAAGAGTGCAGCCCCAGGGCAGTGTAGTGGATGGTGGGAGTGATGGTGGTGAGAGTCCCAGTACCAGTAGTGCTGGAGGCGCGAAGGAGCACACAGACAATAGGTTGCAGTCCAGGGTCTTTACTGAAACAGGTAAACTGACCCATAAACAGTCCCAGCTAGGAGGGGACCTGGATGTCTGAGAGCAACGGGAAATTGGCCCTGGTCAGGGTGAGGGTGTAGGCCTACCGTGCTTTCTGCGCTTCTTCTGGCTATCTCCTCGTTATAGGGTAACAGCCCACGTTTCCGAGCTTTCCGTGTATTCTCGCCTGTATTGCCTGCGACGTGGGTTCCTTTCTGCTCCCAGCCTTGTACGGCTCTGCTGGTCCCTTCTGTTGTGGCAGAGCCTCCAGGCTTCTTAGGCCAAGGAATATACAGTCCCTTGCAGACTGGTTCTCTGCTGGGGGATGTAGAATCCTCCCAGCCTCAGACACCAAAGTCTGGTAAAGTAAGTCTTTTCTCTGCCAAGACAGGCTCTCTTCGCCTCTTGTCTCTTGTTTGTGGCTCTCCTGCTGCCACACTTCCTCTTAGGTTACAATGCAACTGTCTGTCCCTGCTCTGCTGAGACACGTCTCAGTCCTGAGACAGGTCATCTGGTTCTCTCTAACCCTGCTCCCAGTACCAGCTTTTATAGGGGCAGCCAGCTCCCCCTACTGGCCTGAGACAGGAGGCATTGCATGCTAATGTTCCCCTGACTAGAGAACCTCCCCCTTGCTCTCAGACACAGCTTTAATTACACTTGTGGCATCCAGGCCAGGGTGACACATTCCCCCCTAGTGAAATTTAGTACTCCGGGACTAAACAATAAACAAAGACAATATGCATAACAATAAAACATTAATAGACAGACGACGCACAAATTGAGTTCTTAAGGTCACAGTGCGGCCTGTGACCGGGTGTCCATATCACCAATACAACGGGGAGCCTTAACCAGGTGGGGGTCTGTCCTACCCCAAGTCCTTCACAGTCTTAGTTCATTCCCGGGTTAGGCTCTGAACGCAGTCCATACAAGGTCCCGGTTATAAAAAGTCCTTAACCTTTGAGTCCTTACGGTAGCTGCAAGAAACTGAAACACAGAATTACCAAACATGCATGTAACTTGGCAAACAATTCAACATTTAGCAACAGGATTATTTACAATTTTAGTACACTCTATATTTTCCAGCGAGCGGGTATCTGCCCCTTTGTGCTCCTGGTTGATCTGCGTAGCCCACTGTCTGGTGGTGGACCAACCTGGCTTTCCCCACTAGCGTTAGGGGTACAGCTACCAGCTGGGTGTACAGGTAGGGCAGGCAGCTGTCTGCGGGTCCTTTGGCTTACCGCAGGCATGGCAGGCTCACTGTCAGCAGAGGGTTGACTCTCCTGGGCTGCTGGTACAGGCTCTTCTGCCTCTGGAACCGCTTGCTCCTCTTCACCTTCCGGCTCTGGTGTTGGTTGTTGCTGTGCCGGTTGCAGGAAATGCAGGACGGGTACCACTATGGCATCATTTATGCGAGTCCAGGACTGAGGGAACTCTCCGAGAACGGTGCTGATCATTTCTTCCTTGTCCTCTGCGGGTTCAAGGTCACTCTGATCCTCTTCTGCACTACGGAGTTGCTCGGGGCACCTTTCTCTGGAGACGACACTAGTGGTTTCTCCTCCGTCCTTGGTGATTACGCACACCTTTGGGTTGTCGTGATCAGACTGCAGTACGGTGTAGGGTTCCCTTTCCCACTGGTCGTCCAACTTATGTAGCCTTCTTTTCCGCTTCAGGACTTGCTCACCAGGTTCTAGGGGACCAGCAGGGGCGTGTTGGTTGAAGAGTTTTTCTTGCCTCTCTCTCGCCTGGGCCAGGCTCTTCTCCACACTTTCCTGTACCTTCTTGTACTGCAGTTGCCTTTCCGTATCCCAGTCCGCATCCGGGGAGGTGTCCTCAGGTATTATGACTCCCATCTCCAGGTCTACGGGCAGCTTACCTGGTCTAGCTCGCATCAGGTAAGCCGGGGTGCAGTTTGTAGCATTCACCGGGATATTGTTGTATAGGTCTATCAGGTCCGGCAGTTTTTCTGGCCACAGGCTGCGTTCCTCCAGGGGCAACGTCTTCAGGAGATCAATGACTATATTGTTCATCTTCTCACACATCCCGTTGGTTTGTGGATGGTAAGGCGTTGTCCGAATCTTCTTACAGCCATAGAGGTTGCAGAACTCCTGGAAGATTTCAGCCTCGAACGCTGGACCCTGGTCTGTCAGGACCTGTTCCGGATACCCGTGTGGACGGCAGAAATATTGCTGGAAGGCTCTGGCCGCTGTTTGGGCTGTCAAGTCCTTTACCGGGACCACCACTAGGAAACGGGAATAGTGGTCCACGATTGTCAGGGCATAGATGTATCCAGACCGGCTTGGAGCCAATTTGACGTGGTCCAGAGCTACCAGCTCAAGAGGCTGCGTGGTGACGATGGGCCTCAAGGGTGTCTTCTGGCTGGCACGGTCCTTCCTCCTTAGGTGACAAGGGCCACAGTCTCTGCACCATTTTTCTACAGCTCCTCTCATGCCGACCCAAAAGAATCTTCCTCTTAGTAGGAACTCCAGTTTCTTCCAACCGAAGTGTCCCGCTCTGTCATGGTAAGCCCCCAGGACCATAGCTGCATCCCGCCTTGGGACCACGACTTGCCAGGTCAGCTCGTGCGTCCGGTGGTTGACAATCCTTCTGCACAACTTGCCTTCGTAGAGGAACAGCTTGCTCTTCTCCTTCCATAGCTGCTTGGCTTCCTCTGGGGCATCTGGATCTAAGCGGGCGTCTTCCCGGGTCAGCAGATCTTTCACCAGGCGGACTGCAGGGTCACTATCTTGGGTCTCAGCCCAGCTGTGGTGAGGTAGGGGATTGATCATCACAGTTGTTAGATCCTCCTCCTTCACGCGGTGAGAGTATTGAGCGGCTCCATACCGGTGAAACGCGGGGAGTTCTACCTCCTCCAGCTCTTCTGGGTCTTCGTCACCTTCAGGTAAGTGAGGCATCCTCGATAGGGCGTCAGTGTTGGCATTGGTTTTGCCGGCCCGGTACTTGATCACAAAGTCATAGTTGGAGAGACGGGCCATCCACCGCTGTTCTAGGGCACCCAGTCTTGCATTGTCCAGGTGTGTCAACGGGTTGTTGTCCGTGTACACGGTGAACTTTGCGGAGGCCAGGTAATGCTTGAAGCGTTCTGTCACGGCCCACACCACCGCCAAGAATTCTAGCTTGAAGGAACTGTAATTCTCCGGGTTCCTCTCGGTGGGTCTCAGCTTCCGACTGGCGTACGCGATCACCCTTTCTCTGCCCTGTTGGTTTTGGGACAGTACGGCTCCCAGTCCCACATTACTGGCATCTGTGTGGAGAATGAAAGGCTGGCCATAATCAGGGTAGGCCAGGATCTCGTCCCCTGTGAGGGCCATCTTTAGCTGGCGGAAGGACTCCTCTTCCGGTTTATCCCACTTGAAGGGCGGCTTTTGGCTCCTGGACTTAGACTGTTCGATCAGGAGGTCCTGCATAGGAGCTGCCATCTTAGTGAACCCGGGGATGAACCTTCGGTAGTAGCCTACCAACCAGAGAAACTGTCTCACCTCTTTGATGTTCGAGGGGCTTGGCCAGCTCTTGATTGCCGTGACCTTGTCAGGGTCGGGGGCCACTCCTTCCGCGCTTACCACGTGCCCTAGGTACTGGACCTTTGGTTTCAGCAGGTGACACTTCGATGGTTTCACCTTCAGGCCGTAGCCTGCCAGGGCTTCGAACACCTCGGCCAGGTGCTTTAGATGGTCCTCGTAGGTTTTCGAATAGACGATCACGTTGTCCAGGTAAAGGAGGACCGTCTCGAAGTTTCGGTGCCCTAGACAGCATTCCATCAGCCGCTGGAAGGTCCCTGGTGCGTTGCAGAGCCCGAAAGGCATACAGTTGAACTCACTCAGTCCCATCGGGGTGGTGAAGGCGGTCTTCTCCTTGTCAGCCTCTGCCACAGGAACCTGCCAGTACCCGCTAGTAAGGTCCAAAGTAGAAAAGAAGTTAGCTGATTTTAGTGCGGCTAAAGACTCCTCTATTCTAGGCAGCGGATATGCGTCTTTGTGAGTGATATGGTTGATTTGTCTATAGTCGACGCACATTCTCATGGTGCCGTCTTTCTTTTTGACCAGAACCAAGGGGGCTGCCCAGGGGCTACAGCTGTCTCTAATGACCCCAGCTTCTTTCATCTCTCTTAGCATGCCCTTTGCGTTCTGATAATGTGCAGGGGGTACAGGCCTGTGTCTCTCTTTTATTGGTGGGTGGCTTCCTGTGGGGATGTGGTGTTCTATCCCCTTTACTCTGCCGAAGTCTAGCGGGTGCTTACTAAAGACTCTCTCGTACTCCTGTACCACCCGGTAGACTCCTTGTTTTTGGTGCAGGGGAGTGGAGTCAGCACCCACATGGAGTTTCTGGCACCAGTCCTCCTTTTGTTTCTGGGAGCCATTACCCTCCGCCTGTGGAGATGGAGGCAAGGGTTCCACGGCCCTGATAGCTTGGTGTTCGACAACAAACAGTTTGGCGAGTGTAGCATACCTGGGTAAGTGTACTTCCCTCTCCCCAATGTTGAGGATGCGGACGGGCACCCTCCCATGACGGACATCAACCAACCCCCCGGGCTGTCAAAATGGTGGGCCTGCTGTCTGAGTACACGGGTTCTACCATGGCTTGGTAGTCTCTACCTCTCAACCCGATTGCAGTCCGACACCAGATCATCATTTCACTTTTGGGAGGCATGGAAATGGGGAACGGGTCACTCAGTCTTACGCTACCGATCTCACCACCAGACAGTTCTACCTGCTGCCGTCTCATCAGGGCTTTTATCTCCTTGTTGAGGACTCTCTGTTGGCTGGAACTAGCATTCACCGCCACCTGTTGTAAGATTACAATTACCTCTGAAAGACAATTTTCAATTACGTTAGTACCCACAGTTATTTTAGGGTGACTTTCACGACGGTCGATGTCCACAATAATCACTCCCTGTGCCAGCAGTTCAACTTTACCAATTTTAATGGTCATCTCCTTGAACCCCATTTGCGGCACGGGTAAGCCATTACTGGCGATGATGCTCAAGTTACTGTCTGGATACCGTGTGATATCAGCATCAGTCCAATACTGCTTAAAAAGTACATAAGGGATAGTGGTTACTTGTGACCCAGTATCCAGCAAGGCGCTCATGGGGATACCGTCCAGCACCACGAGTAAAACCGGGCGCCCCCCAACGTACTTATTACGCCAATTGTAAGGGCCTGGTGATCTTATGCCTGGGGGTTGGCCCTCTGCCCCAGGTTGGACCCGTTTAAATTACAGTACCTGGAAATGTGTCCGGGCTGGTTGCATCGACGGCAAATGGGCTGTCCATCCTCTGCGTAGCGGTCTGTGGGCCTCCCTCGGAACGACGGGATCCTCCTCTGTCGACGCCACGGGACATCCTCCGGACTTGAAGCCAGCTCGATGGGTCTTGACGGGTCCACTTGCAACGCCTGGACGGTCCTGGTCAACGCCGCGATGCTCCTGGTCAGCTCCTGGACTTGGTGGTGCAGGTCTTTCGACGGGGCTTGGTTCAGGGCCTGTGCATCAGCCCCCACGGGATCCATAGAGGAGGGCGCCGCCTCCTGGTGGTTGGTGAGAGCAGGGCGCCGGGGGTTTATAGCGCCACTGGTTGCAGATTCACGGAGCACCCTTATGGCCCTGTCCTTAAATTGGGCAAAGGTCAGGTCGGGGTTCTGAAAGAACATGAGGCGCAGTTGGGCCCTGTGGGCGCTAGACAGCAGACCTTCTATGAATTGTTCTGTTAGCAGCTTATTCGTTTCCTGCACACTGCCAGAGTCAGTTTGTTGAATAACCCTCAGGGCTTCCTGCAGATTTAGGGCATAGTCTCTGATGCTGTCCTGTGCCCGCTGCTTACATCCATAGAACCTCATTTTAATTTCAGCGGAGGTACGTGTGTCAAAGGTACCCCGCAGCCGGGCCAGAATACCCTTCACAGTCCTTTTCTCCTCAGTGGGCCATGATTTTACCTCCCTCTGGGCTGCGCCAGTTAACTGCCCTGTTAATATGCTGACCTTCTGTTCCTCTGTCAGGGGGTAAACCTGGAACAAACTGTACAGCCTTTCCTTAAAGTCAGTTAGGGCATGGGGCTCCCCTGAGTACTTGGGCAGCCAGGCCGCTCCAGGGATGTAGGGCAGGGAAAAGGGCATCACCGCTGCTGCAGCTGCGTTGGTGGTAGTGGGGGCCTCTGTGTCCGACATCTTCCTCCCCCCTAGTCAAGCGTGGCCTACCTTCCGACGATCCTCTTCTGTAGGCCGCGGCTCCGCTGCTGCTGCTCTGGACGAGGACCTTGCGTCGCGTCCTGATGACGTCAGCGTCGCTCTCTCTCCCTTCCAGGACCTTGCGCAGCGTCGGTGCGTGGGGCGGAGCTTCGGATCTCGCGCGGTTTTGACGTCCACGCCCCTCTTCTTCCCGCGCGGCGTCCTGAAGATGGCGTCCGATGGCGGGAAGCAGCTGCAGATGGCGGGAAGACGGCGGGAAACGGTTCAAGATGGCGTCTGATGGCGGGAATCGGCTCCGGATGGCGGGAAACGACTCCGGACGCCGGGAAACTTCGCCACAGGTAAGTTACAAAAGTCTTTTTCAGGCACGCAGTACCCGGTGGTTGCGGGCATGAAATCCTGCCGACTACGCCAAAGCTGACTCGCCCCCTGGGCCGTGGGGCACTCGGATCCGGGCAATAGGGGGAACGATGGGAGTAGTAGTGGCAACCCGATTCCGTGGCTCAGGGTGGTCAGACCAGTGGTAGTCTGTTATGTGCTATTGTTTATGTCCGACTACGCCACCCGTGGATTTGCGGTCATTAGGTACCGCCGCTGCAAGGCAGACCGCTGGGGCTGATGAGGTGTGCAGCTGGGATGGTGTGACTCCCCACAGGAAGAGTGCAGCCCCAGGGCAGTGTAGTGGATGGTGGGAGTGATGGTGGTGAGAGTCCCAGTACCGGTAGTGCTGGAGGCGCGAAGGAGCACACAGACAATAGGTTGCAGTCCAGGGTCTTTACTGAAACAGGTAAACTGACCCATAAACAGTCCCAGCTAGGAGGGGACCTGGATGTCTGAGAGCAACGGGGAAATTGGCCCTGGTCAGCGTGAGGGTGTAGGCCTACCGTGCTTTCTGCGCTTCTTCTGTCTATCTCCTCGTTACAGGGTAACAGCCCACGTTTCTGAGCTTTCCGTGTATTCTCGCCTGTATGGCCTGCGACGTGGGTTCCTTTCTGCTCCCAGCCTTGTACGGCTCTGCTGGTCCCTTCTGTTGTGGCAGAGCCTCCAGGCTTCTTAGGCCAAGGAATATACAGTCCCTTGCGGACTGGTTCTCTGCTGGGGGATGTAGAATCCTCCCAGCCTCAGACACCAAAGTCTGGTAAAGTAAGTCTTTTCTCTGCCAAGACAGGCTCTCTTCGCCTCTTGTCTCTGGTTTGTGGCTCTACTGCTGCCACACTTCCTCTTAGGTTACAATGCAACTGTCTGTCCCTGCTCTGCTGAGACACGTCTCAGTCCTGAGACAGGTCATCTGGTTCTCTCTAACCCTGCTCCCAGTACCAGCTTTTATAGGGGCAGCCAGCTCCCCCTACTGGCCTGAGACAGGAGGCATTGCATGCTAATGTTCCCCTGACTAGAGAACCTCCCCCTTGCTCTCAGACACAGCTTTAATTACACTTGTGGCATCCAAGCCAGGGTGACACATTTACAGGTCTCTTCTCCAGAAAAGATCCAGCTGGCATCCGGACCGGAGGACGTCCCGTGGCGCCGACTGAGGAGGACCCTACCGGCCAGAGGAAGTCCCCAGCAACAGATACAACGAGGACGGACAACCCATCTGCCGCCGCTGCAATCAACCCGGACATATGGCAAGGTACTGTCATTTAAACGGGCACAACCTGGGGTAGAGGGCCAATCCCCAGGCTTAAGATCATCAGGCCCATCGAACTGGCGTGACAAATACGTAGGGGGACGTCCGGTCTTGCCTGTGGTACTGGATGGCATTCCTATGAGTGCCCTACTAGACACCGGGTCACAGGTCACCACCATCCCGTACGTGCTCTTCAAGCAGTACTGGAATGACTCGGACATAACCCGCTACCCAGATGACGACCTGAGCATTATAGCCAGCAATAGTCAGCCCGTGCCACAGATAGGATTTAAAGAGGTGACCATCAAGGTCGGTAAAGTTGAACTGCCGGCACAAGGACTTATCATTGTGGACATTGACCGTCGCGAGAGTCACCCAAAAATAACCCTAGGTACTAATGTAATCGAAAACTGTCTTGCAGAGGTGATTCTTATTTTGCAACAGGTTGCCAAGAACACCAGTTCCAGCCAGCAGCGTGTGCTCCAAAAAGAGATCCGGGCACTGATGAAGCGGCAACAGGTGGAACTATCTGGTGGTGAGATAGGTAGCGTGAGAATGTGTGACCCGTTCCCTATTGCCATTCCCCCAAAAACTGAGATGATGATTTGGTGCCGGGCAGCTATTGGTCTAAGAGGTAGAGACTACCAAGCAATGGTAGAACCCGTCTACTCAGACAGTAGGCCCACCATTTTGACAGCACGGGGGGTGGTCGATGTACGCCATGGGAGGGTGCCCGTCCGCATCATCAATATCGGAGACAGAGAAGTATACCTGCCCCGGTATGCCACGCTAGCCAAATTGTTCACCATCAACCAGAACTCTGTACAGGCCGTGGAACCCTTGCCTCCATCTCAACCAGAGGAAGGTAACGGCTCTAAGAAACCAATGGAGGACTGGTGTCAGCAACTGCATTTGGGTACTGACTCCACTCCCTCACACCAAAAACAGGGAGTCTATCGGGTGGTTCAAGAGTATGAGAGAGTGTTTAGTAAACACCCGCTAGACTTTGGGCGAGTAATGGGGGTAGAACATCACATCCCAACGGGAGACCATCCTCCCATAAAGGAGAGATATCGACCCGTACCCCCTGCACACTATCAACACGCCAAGGGGATGCTAAAAGACATGAAGGAGGCTGGGGTAATTAGGGACAGCTGTAGCCCCTGGGCAGCTCCACTAGTCTTAGTGAAAAAGAAAGACAACACCATGAGAATGTGTGTAGACTACAGGAAGGTCAACCGTATCACACACAAAGATGCGTACCCGTTACCAAGGATAGAAGAGTCCTTAGCTGCATTAAAATCTGCTAACTTCTTCTCTACTTTGGATCTCACTAGCGGGTACTGGCAGGTTCCTGTAGCAGAGGCGGACAGGGAGAAGACCGCATTCACCACCCCGATGGGACTCAGCGAATTTAACTGTATGCCATTCGGGCTCTGCAACGCACCAGGAACCTTCCAACGGTTGATGGAATGCTGTCTGGGACACCGGAACTTCGAGACGGTCCTATTATACCTGGACGACGTCATCGTCTATTCCAAGACCTATGAGGATCATCTGGAACACCTGGCAGAAGTGTTTGAAGCCCTGGCGAACTATGGCCTAAAGGTAAAACCCTCAAAGTGTCATCTCCTGAAGCCAAAGGTACAATACCTGGGACACGTGGTGAGTGCTAACGGAGTGGCTCCCGACCCTGATAAGATCACCGTGATTAAGGACTGGCAAGACCATCCAGCATAAAGGAAGTGCGGCAGTTCCTCGGGTTGGTAGGCTACTACCGAAGATTCATTCCCGGTTTTACCAAGAAGGCAGCTCCTATGCAGGACCTCCTGATAGGCCAGTCCAGGAAGGCCAAAAACCAGAAGCCACCCTTCAAATGGGAAAAGCTGGAAGAGGAGTCCTTCCGCCAGCTGAAGATGGCCCTCACGGGGGATGAAATCCTGGCGTACCCTGATTACAGCCAGCCCTTTATCCTCTACACGGACGCAAGCAACATCGGGCTAGGAGCCGTACTGTCCCAGATCCAGCAGGGGAGAGAACGGGTAATTGCTTACACCAGCCGAAAACTGCGACCCACGGAAAGAAACCCTGAGAATTACAGCTCGTTCAAGCTAAAGTTCCTGGCAGTGGTGTGGGCAGTAAAAGAACGTTTCAAGCATTACCTTGCCTCTTCCAGGTTCACCGTGTACACGGACAACAACCCGTTGACACACCTGGACACTGCAAGACTGGGTGCCCTGGAGCAGAGATGGATTGCCCGCCTGTCCAATTTTGAGTTCACAATCAAATACCGGGCAGGACGCTCCAATACCAACGCGGACGCCCTGTCCAGAATGCCAAACTTACTGGACGAAGGGGAGGATCCGGAAGAATTGGAAGAGATCGAACTCCCTGCATTTCACCGTCATAGGATTACCCAGTATTCCCACCGTGTGAGGGGCCAGCGATCCGCTACGTTCAACCCCTTATCCCACTACAACTGGGTGGAGACGCAAGACAGTGACCCCGCAGTCAGTCTGGTGAAGGAGATGCTGACCCAGGCTGACGCCCGCCTAGACCCAGATGCTCCGGAAGAGACCAAGCAACTGTGGACGGAGAAGAGCAGACTGTTCCTCTACAAGGAGAAGTTGTGCCACAGAATGGTCAATTCCCGGACACATGAGCTGATCTGGCAGGTGGTGGTACCGAGACGGGACGCAGCTATGGTGCTGGAGGCCTACCACAATGGGGCAGGGCACTTCGGATGGAAGAAGCTGGAGTTCCTGCTGCGTGAACGGTTCTACTGGATAGGCATGAGAGGAGCCATTGAGAGGTGGTGTAGAGACTGTGGCCCGTGCAATCTAAGAAGAAGGGACCGTGCCAGCCAGAGGACTCCACTGCAGCCCATCATCACCAGGCAGCCGCTGGAACTGGTCGCTCTGGACCATGTTAAACTGGCTCCAAGCAGAAGCGGGTATGTCTACGCCCTAACCATCGTGGATCACTACTCCCGATTCCTAGTGGTGGTCCCCGTCAAAGACTTAACAGCACAAACAGCAGCTAGAGCCTTCCAGCTGCACTTCTGACGCCCACACGGGTACCCGGACCAAGTGCTGACGGACCAAGGACCAGCCTTCGAAGCGGAGGTCTTCCAGGAGTTCTGCAACCTGTATGGCTGCAAGAAGATAAGAACAACGCCCTATCACCCCAAACCAATGGACTCTGCGAGAAGATGAACCAGGTGGTGATAGATCTGCTAAAAACATTGCCCCTGGAAGAACGCAGTCTGTGGCCTGAGAAACTGCCCGATCTGGTGGACCTGTATAGCCACATCCCGGTAGGTTCCACCAACTGTACCCCGGCTTACCTAATGCGAGCAAGACCTGGTAAGCTGCCTGTTGACCTGGATATGGGAGTCCTGATACCCGAGGACACCTCACCAGAGACAGACTGGGATACAGAATGGCAGCAGCAGTACCGGAAAGTACAAGAGAGCGTCGAGCGAAGTCTCTGTCAATCAAGAGAAAGGCAGGAGAGGACTTATAACCAACATGCTCCCGTTGTTCCCCTGGTACCTGGAGAGCAGGTCTTGAAAAGAAAAAGGCGACTCCATAAATTGGACGATCAGTGGGAAAAGGACCCGTACACCGTACTGCCCTCAAGCCACCATAATCCAAAGGTGTACGTCATCAGCAAGGATGGAGGAGAGACCACAGCCACTGTCTCCAGAGACCACCTGAAAAAGTGCCCAGAGAAGTTGCCAAGCACGGATGAAGATCAGGAAGACCCTCAACCTGTAGAGGAAAAGGAGGAAATGATCACCACCGTACTCGGAGACTTTCCCCGGTCCTGGACACAAGTAAACAACGCTATCGTGGTGCCCGTCCTCACCTTTCTCCAGCCAGCCCCTCAAGTGCCTACAGAAGACCAGGTAGAGCTGGAAGAGCAGCCGGCCCAGGAGGCAGAAGAGTCCACACCAGCAGTACAGGAGAATCAACCCTCTGCTAGTAGTGAGCCTGCCGTGCCCCTAGTGAGCCAAAGAGTGCGCAGACAGCTGCCCAGCTTACCCATAACACCTCCTACACCCTGTAGTGCAGGACCAGTTAGTGAGCTCCGTAGGTCCACTAGAGTCACTAGAGGTCAAATGCCCGCTCGCTGGAGAATCTAAACTAATGCACTGTAAATTTACCTGTTTCTTGAAAATGTTTACGGTTTGTGTTGTTGCCTGTTACTAATTATGTTTCTCAGTTACCCTGCAGATTTATTTGGACTAACAGGTTATGGACACTGGATAACCGGAACAATCTTGTAGATAGTTGCACCATTTGTGCCTCTTGCGAAGACGGCCGCGGAAGAGAAAACCTGTCTGGCGTGGCCTACTTGCGGCCCAAAGTAGCTAGCTCCAGCCTTGCAGCCACGCCCAGGGCCAACGCAAGGGGTTTGCTTTGGACAGGTCCCCTACTTCGCTTAAAACTTCACCTTGGGTGATATGGACACCCGGTTTCGGACACGCCGTGACCTTTAAAGAACTAAAGCTTCTTGTAAATATGTTATTGTATTATTGTTATACCCTGCATTTATGTTTCTTTAAAAATATGTTTAGTCCCGGAGTACTAAAATTTACTAGGGGGAAATGTGACACCCCAGGGGTCTGGTTGCCACAGTAATAGAGATATTATGTCTGAGAGCAAGTGGGAGGTTTCTCTGGTCAGGAGCCCTAAGCATGCAACACTGCCCGCCAGACCTGGGAGGGGAGGAATCTGCCCTTATAAATTGGGTCTGGGGCGGGATTAAGTTAGTCAGAGCCTGGAGAGGGAAAGTGACAACAGGAGCTCTGTAGGAGCAGGAGCGAGTGCCAGAGGCTGGAAGCTAGAGAGCTCGCCTTGGCTGAAGACACTAATACCGGACACGGAGTCCGAGGCTGTGGGGACATCCAGGTCCAGCAGCAGAATCCAACCGGCAGGGGATTCCATGTCCTCTGGCCTTAGAAACCCGAAGGCACGGTCACAAGCAAGGGACCAGCACCGCCATCGTGAAGCGAAGGCTGACGGAAGACCCCAAGTCACCGGCCATACGGGTGAGCACCACACGGTATACTCAGGGACGTGGGCTACTTCTACCCGCATACAGCAAGGTAGCCAGGAAAGAGTGCAGATAGTCGGGGAGGCCTACAACTCCACCTGGCCAGGGGAGATCCTGCTTGCTCACAGACTGACCAGGCCCCTACTGCTAACCAGTACTCCCGGGAGGGTCTGCTTTATACCATCAGTAAAGGCCCTGAACTGCACCACACGTCTCTGTGCTTCCTTGCACCAGCACCATTACTACTGGGACGCTCACACCATCACTCCCATCATCCACCTTAGCTGCCCTGAGGCAATACTTCTCCCGTGGGGAGTTATCCCATACTCGGCTGCGCAAACAACATCAGCCTCAGCGGTCGGCAGCGCAGCGGCGGTCCCCACTGACATTGTTCTTACCTATAGACTGCCACTGGTTTGACCGCCCTGGGCACGGACCGGGTCACCGCCATGGAGGACTACAACCCCCAGCGATCCGGCTCCGGGTATCCCCCTGCACCACACAGGCCCAGGGGGCGCGTCACGAGCAACGTGGGACTGGGAGCGGTGCTGTCCCAGATCCAGCAGGGCAGAGAACGGGTAATCACTTATGCCAGCAGGAAGCTCCGGCCCTCAGAAAGGAACCCTGAAAATTACAGCTCCTTCAAGCTAGAGTTCCTCGCAGTGGTATGGGCAGTGACAAAGCGCTTTAAACATTACCTCGCCTCTTCCAAGTTCACCGTATTCACAGACAAAAACCCGCTGACACACCTGGACACTGCGAAACTTGGTGCCCTGGAGCAGAGATGGATGGCCCGACTCTCCAATTATGAGTTCACCATCAAGTACCGGGCTGGGCGCAAGAATGCCAATGCAGATGCACTGTCCAGGATGCCTAACTTGCCAGATGGGGGAGAAGACCCAGAAGAACTGGAAGAGATAGAAATCCCCGCTTTCCACCGTCATGGGATAACTCAGTGCTCCCACTGTGTGAAAGACAGGTACTCTTCCACTAAAGAGGCCACATTCAATCCCTTGCCCCACCACGGCTGGGCAGAAACACAAGACAGTGACCCGGCCGTCCACCTAGTCAAAGAGTTGCTGACACGAGCCGACTCATACCCTGACCCAGATGCTCCAGAGGAGACCAAACAGCTGTGGAAAGAGAAGAGTAAGCTGTTCATCTATGAAGGGAAGCTGTGTCGAAGAACTGTCAACTCCCAGACGCATGAGCTGGTCTGGCAGGTGGTAGTCCCGAGGCGGGACGCGTCTATGGTCTTGGAAGTGTACCACGATGGAGCAGGACACTTCGGATGGAAAAAGCTGGAAGTCCTGCTGCGTAAACGGTTCTATTGGGTCGGCATGAGAGGAGCAATCGAGAGGTGGTGTCGAGACTGCGGACCGTGCAACCTGAGAAGGAAAGACCGTGACAGCCAGAGGGCTCCCCTGCAGCCCATCATCACCAAGCAGCCGCTCGAACTGGTAGCCCTAGACCATTTGAAGCTGTCCCCAAGCAGGTCAGGCTATGTCTACGCTCTCACCATCGTAGACCACTACTCCCGGTTTCTGGTAGTAGTGCCAGTCAAGGACCAAACAGCTCAGACAGCAGCCAGAGCTTTCCAACAGCACTTCTGCCGCCCGCATGGTTACCCAGAACGTGTGCTAACTGACCAAGGTCCGGCCTTCGAAGCGGAGGTATTCCAGGAGTTCTGCAACCTGTACGGCTGCAAGAAGATCAGGACAACGCCTTATCACCCCCAGACCAACAGGATGTGTGAAAAGATGAACCAGGTGGTGATAGACCTACTGAAGACATTGCCCCTGGAGGAACGCAGTCTGTGGCCAGAAAAGTTGCTAGACCTAGTGGACCTCTACAATCATATCCCAGTGAATTCCACCAACTGCACACCAGCTTACCTGATGAGAGCGAGACCTGGTAAGCTGCCCATCGATCTGGATATGGGAGTTCTGACACCAGAGGACGCCTCACCAGACGCAGATTGGGACACTGAGCGGCAACAGCAATACCGCAAGGTACAGGAAAGTGTTGAAAGAAGTCTGTTCCAAGCAAGAGAAAGGCAAGAGAGGACTTACAATCAACATGCACCTGCTGCCCCCTTGTCACCTGGAGAGCAAGTCCTAAAGAGGAAGAGGCGACTCCACAAGTTGGATGACCAGTGGGAAAAAGAGCCGTACACCATTCTACCATCAAGTCATGATAATACCAAGGTGTGCCTCATAAGTAAGGATGGAGGTGAGACAACAGCAACAGTTTCCAGAGACCACCTGAAGAAATGTCCCGAGCAGCTACAGCATGCTGAAGAAGGCCAAGATATCCCTCAACCCGCAGAGGAAGTGTAAGAAATGGTCAGCACGGTACTCGGAGAATTTCCCCGGTCATGGACACAAGTGAATAATGCCATTGTTGTGCCTGTCCTTACATTTCTCCAACCAGCACCTCAAGCACCTACAGAAGTCTCAGTAGAGTTGGAAGAACCATTGGCCCCGGAGACAGAAGATTCCTCATCAGCAGACCAGGAGAATCTACCCTCTGCTAGTAGCGAGCCTGTCGTACCCACGGTAAGCCAAAGGATCCGTATGAAGCTGCCCAACCTACCAGTGACACCTCAAAATACCAGTAGTGCAGGTCACACAGTGCCCACCACACCAGGGGTAGGAAAAGGGGACCAGAGTGGAACACAGACAGACAGTGTGCTACGCAGGTCCACCAGAATCACCAGAGGTCAAATTCCTGCTCGTTGGAAAATTTAAATGTAACTATAACTGTAATGTTGAATTGTTTTGTGTGTGTATTGAATATGTTTTTCCAGTTACCCTACAGGGTCCAAAAAGACTTTCAGGTTATGGACAATGAATAACCAAAAACTCTGCCTGTAAATAGTTGCACCTGTAAAGTGCCCCTTTGGTGCCAGACCACAGAACAAAAACCCGTGGAGGTGGCTGAAGATGTGGTCCAACTCCGGATCATTAATGCCCTGTAGCCACCCTAGGGCCTACGTTGAGGGTTTGGGACGGGTCCCTCAGATTGCACCTTGTTTCAGTGAAATGGACACCTGGTTGCGGATGATACCGTGACCTTTAAAGACTCTAATGGTTGTAAATATGTTAATGTATTGTTACCTGTTGTATTTTTGCAAAATATGTTCAGTCCCGGAGTACTGAAATTTACTAGGGTGGAATGTGGCACCCCAGAGGGTCTGGTTGCCACAGTGGTAGTAATACCATGTCTGGAAGCAAAACAGGAGTTTCCTGGTCAGGGAACACACTACAAGCAACACCTCCTGCTCCAGACCAGAAAAGGGGAGGATCCTGACCTATATAACTGGATCTGGAGGCGGGGTTAGTCAGTCTAGTGAGAGTCTAGTTCAGTGTCAGGAGTCAGTTAGGACTAAGGAGCAAGGAGCTGAGGACTGGAGCTGTGCAGAGCTCGTCCTGGCCAGTGGATACAGAAGACCTGACACCGGAGTCTGAGGCTGTGAAGATTGTATATCCAGCAGCAGAAACCGCAAGGCAGGAGATTGCAGGTCTCCTGGCTGACAGAAGCCCGGAGGCTCAGCCACACGAAAGGACCAGTACCACCACAGAGGAGCGAGGAATACACAGGATCAAAGTCGACAGCCATACGGGTGAGCAGCAGGTTACACTCAGGGACGTGGGCTACAACACGACTATAAGCGGGATAGCCAAAAGAGTACAGTCGGAAAGGCAGGCCTACAACTCCACCTGGCCAGGGGATTCTAGGATTGCTCCCAGACTGACCAGGTCCTCATCCCTAGCAAGTACTCCCGTTGGGGCCTATATAATTACCACCAGTAAAGACCCTAGGACTGCACTGCAAAGACTCCGTGTTATTATTACTGATCCAGGCACTATCACCACCATCATCCATACACGCTGCCCTGAAGCTACACTCTTCCTGTGAGGAGTTACACTACCTTGCTGCGCATACCACTAGCTTCAACGGACTGCCCTGCAGCGGCGGTTTCCAATAACCGCAATCCACAGGTGGCACAGTCAGACTATCAATAACTGAGACACATAGATTACCCTGGTTTGACCGCCCTGGGTCACGGACCGGGTCGCTGCCACAGTGACTACAACCCCCAGCATCTACAGGCCCGGCTCCGGGTCTCCCCACGGCCCAGGGGGCGCGTCATTTATGTCACTTAATTGTGTGCCAGGCAGTGGAGCTGCTGAGGCCAAGCAGACATGCTGCACAGACCGGAGCAGTGGGGGAACGGGGAGAGGTGAGTATTGTATTTATTTTTTTACATCATTGAGAACATGGTGGTCACAAGGCTGGAGGGCTATGGTGGGTGCATTATAGTATATGTACTCTATGGGGCAGCATTATACTCTATGGGGGCTGCATTGTACTGTATTGAGGACTATGGGGAGTGCATTGTACTATATGAGGGCTGCATTATACAGTATTGAGAACTATGGAGAGTACATTATACTGTATGGAGGATTATGGGGCACATTATACTATATGGAGATATGGAGGACTATGGGGCATATTGTACTTAAGGAGCACAATGCTGCCTATTCATGGAGTGATTGGATTGTTTATGCCAAAACAAAGCTCATTGTTCTCAGCAGCACATCGCTTGGTGTAATCTGCAGATATACTGCTAATAAAATGATACTGTAAGGGGACAGATTGATCTACTAGTGACTGTTCTGTCCCCATCATTCTTCCTCAGCCGGTGTAAAGAACCCGGGAAACAAGCGTCGAATGACTTCAATATTGTCGATCGCGCTCGTTTAATGGCCTGAACTCAGCGCATGTACATACAACCAAAATATTTCTGTGTGATGGTGCAATTTGTGAGCATTTGGGGCCCCACTATCTCTAAAACAGGCCCTGAGTACAACCAAAGCTAGTCCATACATAGCCCATTCAAAAAGTGTGAAAATATATGTATATGTGGCACCCCAGGGGGTCTGGTTGCCACAGTGGTAGAAATACCATATCTGAGAGCGAGCATGGGTTTTCCTGGTCAGGAGCACATTTGCATGCAACGCTTCCTGCCCCAGTCCAGGGAGGGGAGGAACCTGCCATTTATAAACTGGATCTGGGGCGGGGTTAGTTAGTTAGTTCCAGAGAGAGGGACAGAGCAGCAAGGAGCCCTGTAGGAGACAGGAGCTGAGAGCCAGGGACTGGAGCAGCAGAGCTCGTCCTGGCAAAAGACGCAGAGAACCGGACACCGGAGTCCGAGGCTGTGAGGATATTCACATCCAGCAGCAGAAACCACCTGGCAGGGGATTTCAGGTCCTCTGGCCGTAGAAAGCCCGGAGGCTCAGTCACACGCAAGAGACCGGCACCGCCATCGAGGAGCGGAAGGAACCAAAGGCCCCAAGTCACCAGCCATACGGGTGAGCACCACACGGTACACTCAGGGACGTGGGCTACTACACGACTACAGCAAGGTAGCCAGGAAGAGTGCAGTCAGACGGGAAGGCCTACACCTCCACCTGGCCAGGGGGATTCTTGTTCGCTCACAGACTGACCAGGCCTCTAATGTTAGCCAGTACTCCCAGCAGGGTCTCCTTCATCACCAACAGTAAAGACCCTGAACTGCACTGCACGGACTTTGAGTCATTTCTGCTGCGCATATGCACCACAATCCTCACCATCTACACACGCTGCCCTGAGGCTATACTCCTCCCGTGGGGAGTTATACTACCCCCTGCTGCGCACACAACATAAGCCTCAGCGGTCTGCCCCGCAGCGGCGGTTCTCAGTGACCGCAATCCACGGGTGGCATAGTCGGACATTTCAGCATTAAAAACCTAGTAAACAGATCCGCCACTGGTTTGACCACCCTGAGCCACGGGACCGGGTCGCCGCCGCGGAGACTATAACCCCTGACATCACACAGAGACTCGGCTCCGGGTATTCCCACACATACGGCCCAGGGGGCGCATCAACTTTGGCGTAGTCGGCAGGATCTCGTGCCCGCAACCACCGGGTACTGCATGCCTGAAGAAAGACTGTGATACTTACCGTGGTGAAGTTTCCCGCCATCCGCAGATGTTTTTCCGCCATCCGCAGCCATTTTCCCGCTATTGGGCGCCATTTTTGGGACACCGCGCGGGAAGAAGAGGGGCGTGGACGCCAAAAGCGCGCAAGAGCTGAAGCCCCGCCTTACATACTGACACTGCGCAAGGTCCTGGAAGGAGCCCAGCGGACGCAGACGTCACCAGCGTGCGACGCAAGGTCCTCGACCCCGACGATCGCCTGCGGAGCCGCGGCCTACGAGAAGAAGCAATGGAAGGTAGGCCACGGTTAATTAGGGGGGAGGAAGACACCAGGAATGGAGGGAGCTCCTACCGCCAGCGCGGCTGCTGCCGCAGTGATGCCGTTCACAATGCCATATGTCCCTGGAGCGGCATGGTTACCCCAGTACTCAGGGGAGTCGCATACCCTGAGCAACTTTAAAGAAAGACTGTATAGCCTATTCAAAGTATACCCCCTGTCCAAGGAACATAAAGTGAGCATCCTGATAGGTCAGTTAATTGGAGCAGCCAAAAGAGAAGTGAAGTCCTGGTCAGCCAGGGAAAAGGGGACTGTAAAGGAAATACTGGCACTTTTGATACCCGCACCTCAGCAGAGATCAAGCTAAAATTTTATGAATGCAAACAGCGGGCACAAGACAGTATACGGTACTATGCTTTGAATTTGCAGGAGGCCCTGAGAGCCATTAAGTAGGCAGACCCTGACAGCGTGCGGAATGAGGATAAGCTGTTGACTGAACAGTTCATTGAGGGTCTACTGTCCAGCGCCCACCGAACCCAGTTGCGTGTAATGTCCTTGTAGAACCTTGATTTGGACTTTGCGCAGTTTAATGACAGGGCCATCCGGGTGCTCCGAGAACCGGCACCAGGTGGCGCTGTAACCCACAGGCGCCCTGCTATCACCTATCACCAGGAGGCGGCACCCTTGCCTGCAGAGCCTGTGGGAGCTGATGCACAGGCTTTGGACAAAGCCCCGGCTGTAGACCTGCACCATCAGGTCCAAGATCTGACCAAAAGCGTTGCCGCGCTAGCAAGAACTGTGCAGTCTTTACAGGTGTCTTCCCCAGGAAAGATCCAGCTGGCTTCCAGTCCGGAGGACGTCCCTTGGAGCCAACGGAGGAGGATCCCATCGTTCAGAGGAAGGCCCAGCAACCGCTATGACCAGGACGGACAACCCATCTGCCGCCGCTGCAACCAACCAGGACATATGGCAAGGTACTGTCATTTAAATGGGCCCGACCTGGGGCAGAGGACCGACCCCCAGGCATAAGATCATCAGGCCCATCGAGCTGGCATGATAAGTACGTAGGGGGACGACCGGTCTTGCCTGTGGTGCTGGATGGCATTCCTATGAGTGCACTACTGAACACCGGGTCACAGGTAACCACCATCCCCTATGTGCTCTTTAAGCGGTACTGGAATGACTCAGATATTACTCGCTACCCAGATGACGATTTGAGCATCATCGCAAGCCATGGTCAGCCCGTGCCGCAGGTGGGATTCAAGGAGGTGACCATAAAGATTGGTAAAGTTGAACTGCCAGCGCAAGGACTGATTATTGTGGACATTGACCGTCGTGAAAGCCACCCTAAGATAACCTTGGGTACTAATGTTATTGAAAATTGTCTTGCAGAGATAATTGTCATATTACAGCAGGTTGCGGTGAACGTCAGCTCCAGCCAGTAGCATGTCCCACAAAAAGAGATCAGAGCCCTGATGAAAAGGCAGCAGGTAGAACTGTCTGGTGGTGAGATTGGTAGTGTAAGGATGAGTGACCCGTTCCCTATCGCCATGCCCCCAAAGAGTGAGATGATGATCTGGTGCCGGACTGCAATCGGGTTAAGAGGAAGGGACTACCAAGCCATGGTAGAACCCGTCTACTCAGACAGTAGGCCCACCATTTTGACGGCACGGGGGGTGGTCGATGTATGCCATGGGAGGGTACCCGTCCGCATCCTAAACATTGGGGAAAGAGAAGTATACTTGCCCCGGTATGCCACTCTAGCCAAATTGTTCACCGTTAACCAAAACTCCATAAAGGTCGTGGAACCCTTGCCTCCATCTCAACAAGAGGAGGGTAACAGCTCCAAGAAACGAATGGAGGACTGGTGTCAGAAGCTGCATGTGGGCACAGACTCCACTCCCTCACACCAAAAACAGGGAGTCTACCTGGTGGTGCAGGAGTACGAAAGAGTCTTTAGCAAACACCCGCTAGACTTTGGGCAAGTAAAGGGGGTAGAACACCACATCCCCACAGGAGACCATCCACCCATAAAGGAAAGATACCGACCTGTACCCCCTGCACACTATCAAAATACCAAGGGGATGTTGCGAGACATGAAGGAGGCTGGGGTAATCAGGGACAGCTGTAGCCCCTGGGCAGCTCCACTAGTTCTTGTGAAAAAGAAAGATGGCACCATGAGAATGTGTGTAGATTACAGAAAGGTCAACCGTATCACACACAAAGATGCGTACCCGTTACCTAGGATAGAGGAATCTTTAGCTGCATTAAAGTCTGCTAACTTCTTCTCCACTTTGGATCTTACTAGCGGGTACTGGCAGGTTCCTGTAGCAGAGGCAGACAAGGAGAAGACCGCGTTCACCACCCCGATGGTTCTCAGCGAATTCAACTGTATGCCATTCGGGCTCTGCAACGCACCAGGAACCTTCCAGCGGTTGATGGAGTGCTGCCTGGGGCACAGGAATTTCGAGACGGTCCTGCTATACCTGGACGATGTCATCGTGTATTCCAAAACATATGAGGACCATCTGAAACACCTGGCAGAGGTGTTTGACGCCCTGGCAGGCTACGGCCTAAAGGTGAAACCCTCCAAGTGTCATCTACTGAAACCAAAAGTACAGTACCTGGGACACATGGTGAGTGCTGATGGAGTAGCTCCAGACCCTGATAAAATTACAGTGATTAAGGACTGGCCAAGACCCTCCAGCATAAAGGAAGTGCGGCAGTTCCTCGGGTTGGTAGGCTACTACCGAAGATTCATCCCCGGGTTCACCAAAATGGCAGCCCCTATGCAAAACCTCCTGTTGGGTCAGTCAAAGACCAAGAATCAGAAGCCACCCTTCAAATGGGACAAGCTGGAGGATGAGTCTTTCCGCCAGCTGAAGATGGCCCTCACGGGGGATGAGGTCCTGGCTTACCCAGATTACGGCCAGCCTTTCATCCACCACACGGACGCGAGCAACATCGGGCTAGGGGCGGTGCTGTCCCAGATTCAACAGGGCAGAGAACGGGTAATTGCTTATGCCAGCAGGAAGCTCCGGGCTACAGAGAGAAACCCCGAAAATTATAGCTCCTTCAAGCTAGAGTTCCTGGCAGTGGTGTGGGCAGTTACAGAACGCTTTAAACATTACCTTGTCTCTTCCAAGTTCACCGTGTACACGGACAACAACCCGTTGACACACCTGGACACTGCGAAACTTGGTGCCCTGGAGCAGAGATGGATGGCCCGCCTATCCAACTATGAATTTACAATCAAATACCAGGCGGGACGCACAAATGCCAACGCAGACGCCCTGTCCAGGATGCCGAACTTGCCGGACGGAGGGGAAGATCCAGAAGAACTGGAAGAGATTGAACTCCCTGCGTTCCACCGTCATGAGATTACCCAGTGTTCCCACTGTGTAAGGGACAAGCTCTCTGCCACGTTCAATCCCTTACCCCACTACAGCTGGGCGGAGACGCAAGACAGTGACCCAGCCGTCCGCCTGGTAAAAGAGATGCTGACACAGGATGATGCCCGCCTTGACCCAGACGCTCCGGAAGAGACCAAACAGCTGTGGAAGGAGAAGAGT
Source organism: Phyllobates terribilis (assembly GCF_046119375.1). Classification (NCBI taxonomy): domain Eukaryota; kingdom Metazoa; phylum Chordata; class Amphibia; order Anura; family Dendrobatidae; genus Phyllobates; species Phyllobates terribilis. Next base: position 162,831 of record NW_027363803.1, on the reverse strand, counting down.
AAACTGCTTCTCTACAAGGGGAAGCTGTGCCGGAGAATTGTTAACTCCCGGACACATGAGCTGACCTGGCAGGTAGTGGTCCCGAGATGAGACGCGGCTATGGTCCTGGAGGCATACCACGGCGGAGCAGGACACTTTGCATGGAAGAAGTTGGAGTTCCTGTTGCGTGAACGGTTCTTCTGGGTAGGCATGAGAGGGGCCATTGAGAGATGGTGCAGAGACTGCGGCCCGTGCAACCTGAGAAGAAAGGACCGTGCCAGCCAGAAGACTGCCCTGCAACCCATCATCACCAAGGAGCCACTAGAACTGGTAGCCTTGGACCATGTGAAGCTGGCTCCAAGTAGGTCCGGGTACGTCTACGCTCTCACCATCGTAGACCACTACTCCCAGTTCCTGGTGGTTGTCCCTGTCAAGGACTTAACAGCTCAGACAGCAGCTAGAGCCTTCCAGCAGCACTTCTGCCATCCAAACGGGTATCCAGAGCAAGTGTTGACTGACCAAGGTCCAGCCTTCGAAGCGGAGGTCTTCCAGGAGTTCTGCAACCTCTATGGCTGCAAGAAGATAAGGACAATGCCCTATCACCCCCAAATCAACGAATTGTGTGAGAAGATGAACCAGGTGGTGATAGACTTGCTGAAAACGTTGCCCCTGGAAGAACGCAGTCTGTGTCCTGAAAAACTGCCTGATCTGGTGGACTTGTATAACCACATCCCAGTAAATTCCACCAACTGCACCCCGGCTTACCTAATGAGAGCAAGACCTGGTAAGCTGCTTATTGACCTGGATATGGGAGTCCTGACACCCAAGGATACCTCGCCAGAGGCAGACTGGGATACAGAACGGCAGCAGCAGTACCGGAAAGTGCAGGAGAGTGTTGAGAGAAGTTTGTCTCAAGCAAGAGAAAGGCAAGAGAGGACTTACAACCAGCATGCTCCCGCTGTTCCCCTGGCACCTGGAGAGCAGGTCTTGAAGAGGAAGAGGCGGCTCCATAAGTTGGATGACCAGTGGGAGAAAGACCCGTACACAGTACTGCCCTCAAGTCATGAAAACCCGAAAGTATGCGTTATCAGTAAGGATGGAGGAGAGACCACAGCCACTGTCTCTAGAGACCACCTGAAGAAGTGTCCCGAGCAGCTGCAAAGCACTGATGAAGACCAAGATAGCCCTCAACCCGCAGAGGAAAGGGAAGAAATGGTCAGTACAGTACTCGGAGAATTTCCCCGGTCCTGGACACAAATTAACAACGCTATTGTGGTACCCGTCCTTACCTTTCTCCAGCCAGCCCCTCAAGGGCCTACAGAAGATCAAGTAGTATTGGAAGACCAACCGGCCCCGGAGGCAGAGGATTCCATACCAGCAGCCCAGGAGAATCAACCCTCTGCTAGTAGTGAGCCTGCCGTGCCCGTGGTAAGCCAAAGAGTACGCAGAAAGCTGCCCAAACGACCCGTAACATCTCCAAACACCTGTAGTGCAGACACTAGCGAGCCCACTACACAAGGGGTGGAAACAGGGGACCCAGAAAGAACACCATCAGATAGTGTGTTACGTAGGTCAACAAGGAGCACTAGAGGTCAGAAGCCCGCTCGCTGGAGAATCTAGGAGAAATGATATATACCTGTATATTGCAAATGTTGTAATGTTTTATGTTTGTTACCTCAATACTGATTATGTTTCTCAAGTTACCCGACAGGGTCCATGGACGGACAGGTTATGGACAATGAATAACCGGAACTGTACCTTGTAAATAGTTGCACCTGTTAAGTGCCCCTTTTGGGCCAGACCACAGAACAAAAACCCGTGGATGTGGCTGAAGACGTGGTCCAACGCCGGATCATCGATGCCCTGTAGCCACCCCAGGGCCTACGTGGAGGGTTGGGACGGGTCCCTCAAAATGCATCTTGGGTGACATGGACACCTGGTTACGGAAGCGCCGTGACCTATCAAGACTGAACTCCTTGTACATATATTGTTGTGTTATTGTTTATACCCTGTTATGTGTGTTTTCAAAAAAAAAAAGTTTTTAGTCCCAGAGTACTAAAGTTTACTAGGGGGGAATGTGGCACCCCAGGGGGTCTGGTTGCCACAGTGGTCGAAATACCATGTCTGAGAGCGAGCATGGGTTTTCCTGGTCAGGAGCACATTTGCATGCAACGCCTCCTGCCCCAGTCCAGGGAGGGGAGGAACCTACCCTTTATAAACTGGATCTGGGGCGAGGTTAGCTAGTTAGTTCCAGAGAGAGGGATAGAGCAGCAAGGAGCCCTGTAGGAGACAGGAGCTGAGAGCCAGGGACTGGAGCAGCAGAGCTCGTCCTGGCAGAAGACGCAGAGAACCGGACACCGGAGTCCGAGGCTGTGAGGATATTCACATCCAGCAGCAGAAACCACCTGGCAGGGGATTTCAGGTCCTCTGGCCGTAGAAAGCCCGGAGGCTCAGTCACACGCAAGGGACCAGGCCTCTAATGTTAGCCAGTACTCCCAGCAGGGTCTCCTTCATCACCAACAGTAAAGACCCTGAACTGCACTGCATGGACTTTGAGTCATTTCTGCTGCGCCTATGCACCACAACCCTCACCATCTACACATGCTGCCCTGAGGCTATACTCCTCCCGTGGGGAGTTATACTACCCCCTGCTGCGCACACAACATAAGCCTCAGCAGTCTGCCCCGCAGCGGCGGTTCTCAGTGACCGCAATCCACGGGTGGCATAGTCGGACATTTCAACATTAAAAACCTAGTAAACAGATCCGCCACTGGTTTGACCACCCTGAGCCACGGGACCGGGTCGCCGCCACGGAGACTACAACCCCTGACATCACACAGAGACCCGGCTCCGGGTATTCCCACACACAAGGCCCAGGGGGCGCATCATATATAAAGGCATATACGACTAGTAATGCTAACTGTAGAATACCATGCTACAAACATAACAAATGCTAATAAATGTACAGAAAAAGTAATGGATGATACATCAAGCTCATGTGTAGAAATGAAGCCTACCTAGTGATGTCCGGAGCCTCTCCGTAGACTTCAATAGGCAGCTTCTATTGTATTCCTCACTGAGTTATCAGTCTGTCTTGTCTTAAGCTTGATGGATTTTACCTATTCTTCAGAGGACGCTACATTCACAAATCCTTGTCTATTTCTATATCCTTGTAAAACAGAACCTTTTTCTCCCATGTGTCTCCGCATTGTCTCCATTTTATATCCGTGTTGTATAGATATATTTTTTCCTCATACATTTGTAAAAACTGAAGCAGGTAGACAGTCTGAACTTTTATTTATCCATTGACTATTAATGGATCTATTAAAAATGGATGAAACACTGATGGAGCACTAAAGGAAAAGAAAAGTCTTCAGTGCTTCATGCGTTGTACATGGATTTCCTTAGACTTTAATGGCTGAGTCTGATCTGCAAAATGAATGAGAATAGAACCTGCTCTGAGTCTCACGGATTAGACACGGAACTGTTATTAAAAAACAGACGGCACATGGACTAGTGCAATAAATGTCATGCCACATTCACACATTCAGTATTTGGTCAGTATTTTACATCAGTATGTGTAAGGCAAAACCAGGAGTGGGTGATAAATGCAGAAATGGTGACGTGTTTCTATTATACTTTTCCTCTGATTGTTCCTCACCTGGTTTGGGCTTAGAAATACTGAGGTAAAATACTGACCAAACACTGAAGGTGTGAATATGGCCTGAAAGTGGTGGTCTGATATTTCATTAAATTAACCTGGTGTCTACAGCTCTGACTAGTGATGTAGAGGTGAATGAATCTCACTTTGCATTCCTATGAGAGTCACATCAAGGCTCATTATATAGAGAAATTGTCTTCCACACCGCGTATAAGATCCTGTAGGATTCTGAGAGTCAGAAGTAACGTGGGACGACCGAAAGACCAGAATGGAGTGGACAGCTCCCCAACAAAGCGATTGATAAAACTGATTTCCCCTATGAGCAAAGGAGCATTGCTTTAATCACAGCTATGGTTGAAAAAACCCAGTAAACAGTCTTCATTTTTCTCTTCTTCGCAAAAAAGCCTTTAAATTTGACAAGTCAATGATTTCCATTGTACTGACTGCAATAGTGTATGGCACTATTCCTGCAAGAGGATCCAAGCTGAACCACCAGTGCAGGGCCGGGAGAAGGGGTAGGCACCCGCCTAGGACGCTACCTCTCTGAGGGGGGAGCAGTTTAAGAAAAAAAATTGACATTATTGAACGCCTGCAGTCAACTGGCACCTTCCTCCTGCCGCAAACATTCAACATGCTGACAGCCGGTACACAGGAACAAAGGTGAGCGGAGTCAGTGGGTCACTAACACCGCTCAACGCCTGCGCCCCGGTTCTCATTCCCTCTCTGCATTGAAATGCATTTGTGTCTTTAAGACAATGTGAACGCTGCCCCCAGGACAGGAGCAGAGGAGCTGTAATCAGGTCGATGTTCTGGCGGTAATTCCCGCAATACGTAGGCTATGGACAGTCTGCCCCCTGTTAGAGGATGGCGCCACAAAGGAATACGGCAGTAGAACAACCATCGGTTTTGTTACAAGCTGCATCTATTGTATCTCATTAATTGAAACCAAACGGCCCCCATTATAATTAAGCTATATTAGTTTCCATGACTATTCTTGGGTCTGACATTGTAAAGGAAGTGGTCATCAGAGCTTGTTACCTGATGGATCAGACGAGGAAGTTAGAGGTCCAGTTACCATAGTTTCTCACCTATTCCTTTTCTTGGGGGGGGGAAGCCATTTGCGTCATCTGCCTAAGGCAGCAAAATACCTTATCATGATATTAATAAAAATACCAAAAAGCATGTCTGTAATATAACCAAAAGGTCTGGTGACTGCGGAGGCCAGGTCATCTGACGTAGCACCCCATCACTCTCCTTCTTGGTCAAATAGCCCTTACACAGCCTGGAGGTGTGTTTGGGGTCATTGTCCTGTTGAAAAATAAATGATGGTCCAACTAAACGCAAACCGGATGGAATAGCATGCCGCTGCAAGATGCTGTGGTAGTCATGCTGGTTCAGTATGCCTTCAATTTTGAATAAATCCCCAACAGTGTCACCAGCAAAGCACCCCCACACCATCACACCTCCTCCTCCATGCTTCACGGTGGGAACCAGGCATGTAGAGTCCATCCGTTCACCTTTCTACTGGTCTAATGTCCATTCCTTGTGTTCTTTAGCCCAAACAAGTCTCTTCTGCTTGTTGCCTGTCCTTAGCAGTGGTTTCCTAGCAGCTATTTTACCATGAAGGCCTGCTGTACAAAGTCTCCTCTTAACAGTTGTTGTAGAGATGTGTCTGCTGCTAGAACTCTGTATGGCATTGACCTGGTCTCTAATCTGAGCTGCTGATATTAATAAAAATACCAAAAAGCATATCTGTAATATAACCAAAAGCAACATAGATGTTTTATATATTTATTTTTATGCATAAAAGTTGTTAATATTATGCAAATATATAAAAAGAAAGTGTGTAGATATAGTCACTTTCTGTGGAAAGGAGCAGATGATGATGATTCCGCTCCTCAAGCCTCGGCCACTTCTATCGCTTTTGGACATCCAGGTCTGGATCACACATGAGAGAGGAGAAGAGCAGGAATGTGTGACTTGTGATCTGTGTAGTTGGAGTTTTCCTGGATTCCTTCAGCATCGCGATCAGCCAAATGGCCTTCTGTCTGACCATGGTCAGGAAGGTGAAGGAGCAGTCGCTTCCTTCTGTCTGACCATGGCCTGGTAGAGGAAGGAGCAGCCGCTTCCTTCTGTCTGACCATGGCCTGGTAGAGGAAGGAGCAGCCGCTTCCTTCTGTCTGACCATGGCCTGGTAGAGGAAGGAGCAGCCGCTTCCTTTGTCTGTACATGGCCAAGTAGGAGAAGGAGCAGCCGCTTCCTTCTGTCTGTACATGGCCAAGTAGGAGAAGGAGCAGCCCTTCCTTCTTTATGTCCATATCTTGTAGTCGTCTCCTTACCACCACATTGTAGATGAGTCGTCCAGATGGTAACATAACAAGTATGGCTGAAAGAAGTCCTTCAATTTCAGCCTTTAATTACTTGCTATGTTGATCCAGAGGAAGGAGAAAAATAACCCTGAGGACTCGTTGTTGCATCATCCTCATATCAAGGGAAAAAAATTCCTTCCTGACCCCAAATATGGCGATCGGAATAAATCCCTGGATGTTTGGTGCTCAAATCTACTTGGATGTTATGTGGTGGAAGCTTGGTAGGTTTGTCACAGTCCGGTAAATAAGAAAGTCCAGTGTAATTGTCTCATCCGATTAATGTAAATCTTCATTCCTGGATGTTACTGGAATGGGGCTGATTTTTATCAGCCTAATACTCCTGCTGGAAGAAGAGAAATATACACGTCTGAGAATCAGCCCCTCACATACAGTATATACAGTACTAGGGGGATATAGCGATAAGGTGTATAGTGGGTAAGTGTGTTACTGGGTAGTGATAACACTTTGGATGTCTGTATGTGCTGTACTTACATAGTAATATGGGAATGGTGGGTCGGCTCTGCCGGACTCCACATCGCTCCAGTCTATAGAATAGAAAAACGGATGCGATCTGATGGATGATGTAATGGCAGATCGGGCAGATGGAGTTTTGCAGAGGAGCTAGAAAATGAAAACAAAGCATTAGTCATTATATTATGTATTATTACTGATAAATTATTACACAATGTCTATGGACTGTCCATATCTTATCTTCTATATCTTCTTGTAATCCCCCATTATCATTGTCCATCTGATCTTACTCACCCGTTTTATGATATCAGTGGTATGACAGCAGATCCCAGGTGGAAAAGAAGGGATGTCGTCATACAGAGACTGGTGGTATTCGTCCATTGTGCCTCTGGTATAGAATGGCCAGTCACCTACAGTTATCATATATAAGATGACGCCAAAGGAAAAGGAGTCTGCCAGATGGTTGTATCCTTCACCGTCCATTACCTATGGGAACATGAGATTGGAGAGAATCTGAATATACCAGGAAGGGGATTTACACACAGAGACTATGAGGACCGGTCTGTGATTAGATATGAGCAGAATACATTGGGATCAGATTATCCCTCAATCCTACTATCGACATCAATCACACAGAGATGTTCCTTACCTCGGGCGCTATGTAACCCTTAGTGCCAGCAGTATATTCCACTATGTCACCCTCAAATACATTCATGGCTGCTAAGCCAAAGTCTGAGATTTTGATGTGTCCGGTGTCTTGGAGGAGGATGTTCTCTGGCTTCAGGTCACTGCAGGGAGAAGGAGCAGACACTGATTGTGAGGACAATTCATGGAAAGAACTTTCTACAATAGATATGTAAGGAGACAACAGAGAGTCACAGGTGACAGATTTATGAAGGTGAAATGATTACCTATGTATGACGCCGCGTTCATGCAGGAACTGGAGTCCGCACACCATCTCTGCCGCAAAGAGTCTGTGGAGTAGAAAGGATGGATCAGTGGTTACATGCACAATCATACAGAGAACATGAGGAGATCACACACGTATCCTTTTCACATCATTAGTTTCTCCTGTTGTCGTTGTCCATTGATCTAAGACTACAATGTGCCGGAAGAGGATTATTCACATTCAGTACCGGACATTTACCTTATTGTCTTTGTGTTAAACATCATTGAATCTTTCATGTGGCCAAACAGGTCTCCTCCGACCATATAGTCCATGGCTATTTCATACTCCGTAGGTGTTTCCCTAAACGCCCGCATAGTCATTAGGTAGGGGCACCCGGCAGCCATTCTCAGGACTTCTAGCTCTGTAGAGATTAAGTCCTCACAAGAACTTTTGTCCATGATTTTGATGGCCAGCAGTCCTTCACTGACTGGATCTGATGCCAAGATGACCTGGAGAAAAATCACAACAGATCAGACCAAACTCTCATCTATTACTGTGTAGTAGTTCACTAGTTTATCCCAATTATCATTACATATGAGCATCCTGTAATGAATATGTACATCTCTCCTGTGTATCTGGTGCAGGATACATTGGGGAACACGGACAATATAAATTGACACTTACTTTTCCATAGTTTCCTTTTCCAAGAACTTTCCAGAACTCGAGATTGGAAAAGTCTATAGGTTGGTCTGTGTGGACCAGTTCTCTTGGGTCAGAAATCTGGAAACTGGCATCATCAAGGCATTGTGCCGGTATGTCCGTTGTGTCGTAGGGCGTCTTATCGATTCCATCTGCTGAGATGATATAAAAAATTTGAACCCCTTAGTGAACACATTATTGGAAATGACTACCTCAGCCTGCTGAAAGCCCCTGTCTTTTCCTCCTCCTGTTAAGACCAGCCTGGCTTTCATATGAGATTTTTAATTTAGCTATATACAGTTCTATCACAGTATCTAGTAGAAGCGATCAGAAAATCGCAGGTTCAAGTCCCCAAAGGAGAATAAAGAAAAGAAGTAACAAAAAAAAGTAAAAAAAATAATAAAATGTAAAAAAAATACTTCCCCATTAATAATAATAATAATAATAATAATAATAGTAATAATTTGAATATCTAGTATAACCACATCCGGAACATTAATTAACCCAAACAGTAAACACTGAAATGAGAAAATAAATGTAAAGACCAGAATAGTGTTTTTGTGAGGGCGCAGTATACATCTAATAAATTGTAATAAAAGATATCACAATGTCTTGTCTACCCGAGAAAGTTATCTATAAAAGCTACAACTTGTCACGCAAAAAAAAAACAAATCACGTCCTCACACAGCTCCATCCAGCTATCAAAATCCAAAAGATATAATGTCTCAGAATATAGGGACACAAACCAATTTATTTTTTATAAAATTCCTAATTTTCTTCTACCAGTTCAGTGAATTATAACCCCTATGCCTGTTCAGCATTATCATAGCTGTAACTGACATGGAGAATCATTCTGTCAGGTCATTTTTACCACTCAATGAACATCTAGAAAAAAAACAATGGCGGAATCACTTTTTTTCCACAATTTTACCACATTTTGAATCTTTTTCCCCATTTTCCAGAACATTGAATAGTAAATTAAATAATGTTCAAAACTACAGCTCGTCCACTAAAAAATCAAGTCCGCATACAGCTACATTGGGAGACAAATTAAAAAATAAATAGTTATGGGTTTTCGAAGGAGGAAGGAAAAAACAACGAAAGGTTACCCGGTCAAGAAGGGGTTAACAAATATAGCTAAAAGAAAATATTATAATTTTAAATAGAATTATATAAATGAGCAGGAAATGTCTAATATTTGGGCTCTCATTTATCAAAACTGTCCAATAATAAAAATGTCCCTATTGTCCATAGCAACGAATCACAGCATAGATTCCATCTCTTAACATTCTATGGAACAATGAAAGCTGCATTGTGATTGGTTGCTATGGGCAACAAGGACAGTTTTTCTGCACTTTTGATAATTGATGCCAGTACATAATATTAGGAGTATAATCCTCCTCACCCCCAGTCTTATTACACTGAGCAGATCCATCTTACCTGGTCCATCTGTATCCAGTGATGTGTTTGGTGGAGAAACACTCAGCTGTTTGTTCTCTGGGATGGAGATGTTTTCAGCTGATGACCTCGACCTCCGTAATGCTCCATTCCCATTTATAATGGATTTAGCGTAGATGAGACGTCTTCTACATTGGACAACCCAGTCTCTGCTGTTCCTGATCCTCTTCTGGGCTGCCGCTCTTTGTAGTTTCGGTGCCTCCAGACTTTCAGATCTGGAGGATGTCACTTGTCTCGGTGTCTCTTGGAGAACCTCTTCCAGCTCTAACTCTGCGTTGATGTTTCTCCTCTTATTGAGGATGGCTTCTTTGTTTCTTCTCCGTATTTCAGGGACCAGATCTCCGAGTTTTTTCAAGGAGATAAGAATGGCCCTCTGAAGCTCAGCGGAGGCTGCAGAGTGAGACTCCGTGAGGGTCTCCATTTTCCTTCTCTCTGTAAGGATCTCATGTCTTTTGGTCTTTCTCATTTTGTCTAGAATTTGACGTTTGGACGCCATTTTTGAGGCGTCAGTGTCAATGTCCGGTAGTATAAAGTCTTTTCGCCCAATAGCGAACAATAGTACCTGCTCTTCATTTAATCCTCTCCTCTCACTGAGAACCCGATCTCTATGGGCTCTTCTTCTCTCTTTATCCATTTTATAATCAATTTTTGCTTCGTTCGTGACGAAAAACAAAAGGGGCTGCCTCACCCTTGGGAGTCTGTAAGGCAGTGGTTTCCCTTAGGACGGAACACTGGGATATAGAATGTGGTGATGTCATCACATCACTTGTGACATCATTTTTATTCTAATGTCACAATGATAGATAGATAGATAGATAGATAGATAGATAGATAGATAGATAGATAGATAGATAGATAGATAGATAGATATCAAATTTGAAGGATGGGGAACCAAACTTTTGCAGATGTATACATACAGTATACAGATATACACGGGGTGCACAATTTGTATTTTTAATGATTCATTTTATTATTGAACAACTACAGTGCTGCTGGTTAATCATAAAGGTTAATAAAATCCAAAACCTGAATATTTACAAAAATAAAAGTGAGGTTTTGTCTTTCTTAGGCCACATTCACACATTCGGTATTTGGTCAGTATTTTGCATCAGTATTTGTAAGCCAAAACCAGGAGTGGAAGAATCAGAGTTAAAGTATAATAGAAACACGTGACTACTTCTGTATTTATCACCCACTCCTGGTTTTAACTTACAAATACTGATGTAAAATACTGACCAAATACTGAATGTGTGAATGTGGCCTCAGGGGAATATCTCTGTGTGCAGAACTGTTAATCAAAGAAATCAAAATGTTAAAAAATACATTTCTGACATTTAAAAAAATATATCTGTGATCATGACGGTGTATGGCACAAATCGTTCTCCTGAAACCATCCCTCATATTAATTATTTTCTTTCTCCCCAAGCAGTGTCTCATACCACTTAACGTATAATAAATGATACACAGGAGACTTTTTTTTTTGGATATAATTTGCCATATCGGCCATTTATTAACAAACAACAATAACCAATGAAAGAATTGGCGGAGGTCCTTGGGGCTACAGGATCCAGCACATGTAGAACAAGGCATTTTTCCATAGAATTATTTTACTCTCAGCCGTAACCCCAAGCTCAAGGGCACCACACCACAATCAGTGGTAAAGGAAACACCACCACTGGCTCCAAGAGTACACCCCTGTCCAGAGCCCCACTAAGTGCCAGATCAGCCAATTAGTAATTCCATCCTGAAGGGAACCATCTCTGTAAATTCCCACCCATAAAAAATTCCACCAACCCCAAAGACCCCCCCTACTGCCCCAGCCACTGTGACTCGCAGTAACAATTTATAACCTTCATCATAAGCCCGAGCCATGAAACATAACAATATACAGTACAGACCAAAAGTTTGGACACACCTTCTCATTTAAAGATTTTTCTGTATTTTCATGACTGTGAAAATTGTACATTCACACTGAAGGCATCAAAACTATGAATTAACACATGTGGAATTAAATAGTTAACAAAAAAGTGTGGAACAACTGAAAATATATCTTATATTCTAGGTTCTTCAAAGTAGCCACCTTTTGCTTTGATGACTGCTTTGCACACTCTTGGCATTCTCTTGATGAGCTTCAAGAGGTAGTCACCGGAAATGGTCTTCCAACAATCTTGAAGGAGTTCCCAGAGATGCTTAGCACTTGTTGGCCCTTTTGCCTTCACTCTGCGGTCCAGCTCACCCCAAATCATCTCGATTGGGTACAGGTCTGGTGACTGCGGAGGCCAGGTCATCTGGCGTAGCACCCCATCACTCTCCTTCTTGGTCAAATAGCCCTTACACAGCCTGGAGGTGTGTTTGGGGTCATTGTCCTGTTGAAAAATAAATGATGGTCCAACTAAACGCAAACCGGATGGAATAGCATGCCACTGCAAGACGCTGTGGTAGCCATGCTGGTTCACTATGCCTTCAATTTTGAATAAATCCCCAACAGTGTCACCAATAAAGCACCCCCACACCATCACACCTCCTCCTCCATGCTTCACGGTGGGAACCAGGCATGTAGAGTCCATCCGTTCACCTTTCCACTGGTCTAATGTCCATTCCTTGTGTTCTTTAGCCCAAACAAGTCTCTTCTGCTTGTTGCCTGTCCTTAGCAGTGGTTTCCTAGCAGCTATTTTACCATGAAGGCCTGCTGTACAAAGTCTCCTCTTAACAGTTGTTGTAGAGATGTGTCTGCTGCTAGAACTCTGTATGGCATTGACCTGGTCTCTAATCTGAGCTGCTGTTAACCGGAGATTTCTGAGGCTGGTGACTCGGATAAACTTATCCTCAGAAGCAGAGGTGACTCTTGGTCTTCCTTTCCTGGGGCGGTCGTCATGTGAGCCAGTTTCTTTGTAGCGCTTGATGGTTACTGCAACTGCACTTGGGGACACTTTCTAAGTTTTCCCAATTTTTCGCACTGACTGACCTTCATTTTTTAAAGTAATGATGGCCACTCGTTTTTCTTTACTTAGCTGCTTTTTTCTTGCCATAATACAAATTCTTACAGTCTATTCAGTAGGACTATCAGCTGTGTCTCCACCTGATTTCTGCACAACACAACTGATGGTCCCAATCCCATTTATAAGGCAAGAAATCCCACTTATTAAACCTGACAGGGGACATCTGTGAAGTGAAAACCATTTCCAGTGACTACCTCTTGAAGCTCATCAAGAGAATGCCAAGAGTATGCAAAGCAGTCATCAAAGCAAAAGGTGGCTACTTTGAAGAACCTAGAATATAAGACATATTTTCAGTTGTTTCACACTTTTTTGTTAAGTATATAATTCCACATGTGTTATTTCATAGTTTTGATGTCTTCAGTGTGAATGTACAATTTTCATCGTCATGAAAATACAGTAAAATCTTTAAATGAGAAGGTGTGTCCAAACTTTTGGTCTGTACTATATATTTCCATTAGATATCTCTAAATTCCCTGAAAAAAGAGGGTGTGCAGGTGAGACTTTTCCCATTGCTGTCCCCACAGGAATGGCCCCTTTTCCCACACTTTTCCTTTTATACCCCTTTTACTATCCCCTCCCACTCCCTATTGATCCAATCCCATAGACCCCATTCAAACTTTATTTTTCTCTCCTGGCCCAATCACCGTCATGTGGGCCTCTGCTTATAAGTACGGCTCTGGCCCCTTTAATATAGCCGCCCTTCTGTTCACTACCTGTCATAAGCCGCCCATCCATGGAGTCTGTTGCAATCATCCTTTTCGGTAACACCAACCACAGACTCCCAGACCCCGGCATTGGATGCATTGATACATAATGATTTAAAGATTCACAATTGGATTCAGGTCTGGGCATGAGTGGACACAGACAATTCCACCTGTTTTGGAAGTGGTAGTGGCCCCTCTTACCTTTTGGACCCCTGTGTAGCTACACAAGTTGTACCAGGTTTGCACCTGGGTCTGGGGAAAGTGAGCTCATCAATGCTTTCATCATCCAGGAACTGCCTTCCCAGTATGGCACATGAGGAAGGGTATGTTCCTGCACTAGGAGGAACCAACGGTCCACTGCACCACAGTAAGGTCTGACATTGGCTCTAAGGATTTCATCCGTGTACCTAACAGCAGTCAGGTTGCCTTTGGCTATCACATGGTGCCCATCATGCTGGGTGACGGTGCAGACTGAATAACATTCACCACGGCGTCTCCAGACTTTCACATCTATCACTTGCTCAATGTGAACCTGCTATCACCTGTACAGAGAACGTAGGGCCTGACAATTCTGGTGTTCTCAGGTGTATGCCAATTGAGTTGCAAGGTGCTGAGCTGTGAGTAAGGTCCTATTACAGGACGTCGGGCCCTCATACCGCCCTCATGGAGTCTGTTTCTGACAATTTTGGGTGTAACGTGCTTCTGGTTATGTTGTAGGGCCTTTGCAGTCCTCCTGTTCATCCTTACACAAAGGAGCAGATATTGGTCCTGATGTTCAGTTGATGCTCTTCTACAGTTCTGCTCCATAAATTTAGAAGCTGCTTAAGGGGTGCACGTGTGTGGGGTGCATGTGTAGCGCCCCTGAGGGTTCGGTCGCCACAGAGGTACTGCATCTCACCCAGAAGTGTGGTATCTCACCCTCAGGCAAGGAAGGAGTACAGCTCAGGACCCTAACACCTGCATTCATTACACCACACTTCAGAGGGCAGGGCGAGATTGCTCCTACAGGAGAGCACAATCCCTGGACCCTGGCTGGAGTGGGGGGGGTGCCTAGTAAGGGGGAACCATGTAGTGGGTGTGGGTGGAGGACGTAGTTAAGGGGAGCACATAGAAGAAAGATATAAAATAGTGAAGCCATCTTAGAAAGTCAGTTCAGTCAGAGGAGGAGAGTGGAAGGTGCAGGGGCTCTGTAGGAGCTCTGCTCCAGAGACGGGCCTAATCAGTGAGGCCCAAGGTTGAGGAGAAGAAGAGAAGAGAGTAGATGGAGCAGATAGGCTCCAGGAACAGAAGAGAGGACCCCAGGGGTACGGGCAATGCGAGAAGCCACCCGTGCGCCCGAATCTACCGGGAGGTGGAGGGGTCAGGCTGCACACAGGGAACCGGTCCCTCAACTAGTAGAAGATTGCACATCTCAGCTAGAAACCGGAGGCTGCAGAACTTTATGTCCTGTAGCCAACATTCCATACCAGTCTCACCAGGAAGGTAGCTATATAGGACCCAGGGGATGGAGCAGACGTTGCCCGCCAAGGCCTGCAGGTACTAGACTGGAACACTTGGTATGAGGTTCAGGGAGACAGCCAGAGAGAAGACACAGAAGGGGGTCCTGCTGTGTACTCCGGAGCTATCTGAGGGTGGACTGAGCCCCTCACTGAGTAAGCGCAGCACGACGAGGGAGATTGCTTTGGCGCCTGTAATCTGGACTGCAACAACTGTGAGTAAAGACCATGGGACTGCACTATCTTGTCTCTGTGTTTCTTGCTGCGCCATCAACCCCTGCACTTCAACGCCCAGCACAACCTGCAACATCATCTACACTGCCCTGGAGCTAGCTCTTCCTGTGGAGAGCCACATCATCCCTGCTGCAGTAACATCAGCTTCAGAGGACTGCTCTGCAGCGGCGGCTCCCGTTAGACGCATTCCACAGGTGGCATCATGAACTCTATAAAAACTCTATAAATCCCCTATACATAACCCCTTTTATTGACCGCTCTGGGTCACGGACCGGGTCACCGCCACTGAGATATTCCCCCAGCATCTACCGGCCCGGCACCGGGTACCCCATGACCCAGGGGGCGCGTCACATGCACGTGTCTTGCGCTGAATGTCATCGGCGCCAAGTGTGGGCAGTTATTACATTTGGCAGTTAGTCATTGCAGGAGTCAGGTAACCACACTTTTTACCCTCTTTAACTATGCACTGAAAGATAGTACACATTCACAATAAGCAATGTTTCTATGTGTTTTCACTCTCTCCCCTATAGTCCTCTACTTTTTACTAACCCCCCTAATACCTACACCTCGCAATGAACTGTTCATCTCTCCCCCCATCCTACCCCTTCAATTCACCTCCTCTTCAGAATTCTTCTTTAATATTCAATCCTCTGTCTCCAAACACAGACAGCCACTTCATGCTCTCTCATGCTCCCACCTACTAACATTTTCTCTTCTCCTCTTCACTGCTGGCGATATCTCTCCAAATCCTGGCTTTCCTCACCACATCCCCACAGTCACTTCTACCTCCTACCCAGAACCTACTACAAATTTCCATAACCTCTCTAACCTTATACCCATCCGTTCAGCCCCCGCTTCCCCAGTACCACTAACAGGAGCTCTCTGGACGCTCGCTCTGTCTGCTACAAACTTTCCTACATCCATGATCTTTTCATTACTAACAAACTCTCCTTCCTCGGCATCACAGAAACCTGGCTCACCCCCTCTGACACAGGTTCTCCAGCTGCACTTTCCTATGGTGGATCCCATCTTTCCCACACTCCAGCGGCAAGCATGGCGGAGGAATTGGTATCCTCCTGTCAGATAACTGCTCCTTCTCCCCAATTCCACTGTCGCCCTCTGTTACTTTCCCCTCTTTCGAGGCGCACTGTTTACACATCTACTCCCCCTCCAACCTCCAACTGGCTGTCATTTCCAGGGCCAGACACCAATTTCTTCGACCACTTCACCATCTGGCTGCTTCACTTCCTTTCCGCTGACAGCCCCACTATCATCATGGGTGAATTCAACATCCCCATTGACACTTCCCACTCATCTGTCTCTAAGCTTCTATCCCTCACTTCCTCCTTCCTCCTCAATGGTCTTCCGCAGCCACCCAAAAAGATGGCCACACACTGAACCTCATCTTCATCCGCCTCTGTTCCTTATCTAACCTCTCCAACTCACCTCTCCCTCTATCTGACCACAACCTACTAACATTCTCTTCCCTCTCCTCTCCAGGTGCACAATCCCCACTTGACAAACTTGCATACCCTTGCAGAAATCTCAAACACCTTGACCTACACTCACTCTCTTAATCCCTTCTCCCTCTTACAGACTTAAGTTCCTTACACAATGCAGATGCTGCTGCTGCTTCATATAGCACCACAACAGCTACAGCTCTAAATTCGGTCACCCCCCTTACATATAACAAAGCTCGCACAATCATCAGGCAACCCTGGCACACCAGCCTGAAAAGAACTGAGACTGACCTCCAGGGTTGCTGAGCAGAAATGGGAAAAGTCCCACTCCAACGAGCACTCTATCGCATTCAAACAGTCCTTCACTACTTTCAAGTCCACACTCACTGCAGCAAAACAAACCTACTTCTCATGTCTCATAACTTCCCTGTCACACAACCCTAAACAGCTATTCAACACTTTCAATTCTCTCCTCCGCCCCCCATCGCCTCCTCCCTCTACTTTCATCTCAGCCGAGGACTTTGCCTCATTCTTCAAGCAGAAGATTGATACCATCAGACAAAGCTTTTTCCTAAAGTCCCCACAGCCCCTCCTCATATCTACTCAATCCTCCTCCTCCAAAACCAGCTTCTCCGCCAGTTCGGAAGATCAACTTTCCTCCTTACTCTCTAAGTCACACCTCACCACCTGTGAACTTGACCCTATCCCATTCCACCTCATCCCTAACCTTACAGTCTTCATCCCAACTCTAACCCACCTCTTCAACCTGTCACTAACAACTGGTGTCTTCCCCTCATGTTTCAAACATGCCTCCATCACACCCATCCTCAAAAAACCCTCCCTTGACCCATCCTCTCTGACTAGCTATCGCCCCATATCACTTCTCCCCTATGCCTCAAAACTACTGGAACAACACGTCCATTTTGAACTGTCCTCCCACCTCTCCTCCTGCTCCCTCTTTGACCGCTTACAATCTGGCTTCCAACCGCACTATTCTACTGAAACTACCCTGACTAAAGTCACCAACGACCTACTAACCGCCAAATCCAAGCGACACTATTCTGTCCTTCTCCTCCTGGAACTGTCATCTGCCCTTGACACAGTGGACCATTCCCTATTACTACAGACTCTCTCATCTCTTGGTATCAAAGACTTGGCCCTATCTTGGATCTAGTCATACTTAACAGACAGAACCTTCAGTGTTTCTCACTCACACACCACCTCCTCATCTCGCACCCTATCTGTCGGTGTTCCCCAAGGTTCAGTCATAGGACCCCTGCTCTTCTCCATCTACACCCTCGGCCTGGGACAGCTCATAGAGTCCCACAGCTTTCAGTATCATCTCTATGCTAACGACACACAGATGTACCTCTCTGGACCTGGTATCACCTCCTTACTAACCAGAACCCCACAATGTCTGTTCGCTATCTCATCCTTCTTCTCTGCTAGATTTCTAAAACTTAACATGGATAAAACAGAATTCATCATCTTTCCCCCATTTCACTCAGCCCCCCCCATCTGACTTTGGTGCCACAGACCCATATGGGTGCATGGATGGACTTCTCCACAAGAGGCCCTCACTACATTCACACACCTCCACCTTCCACCTCATACCAGCAGAGAGAGCCCTGATAGGGACATATAAAGGGAAGGTGGAGCCAGGCAGCTCAGTTGGTTAGTCAGAGTTAGTTAGTCAGAGTCAGTCTGAGTTTAGTCAGTGCTCAGAGCAGAACAGAGCAGTCAGACAGAGAGAGTCTGAGAGCGTGCCAATGCTCAGAGAGCGGTGAAGACGCAGCACGTCAGCTGCCGAGTAGTGACGTCCCCGAGTGTGGCCGACGGCGAGGAGGAAAGGAGAGTGGAACCAAGGGGGCAGAGGAGCATAGTAAGCTCACCCCGTTATACATACCGGACTCCGGGTCCGTGCCTACAGGGACCCTTTACACCCAGTAGGGTCAACCGGAATCCCAGGAGGACTACAAGTCCCTGGCAAAACTTGAAAGCTAGACACACACAGGACCAGTAACCACGAAGGCCCCGACGTCCAGGGAAAGTGGTTACCAACCGGAGGTCCTACTTCTGAGCAACAGGTGAAGTAACACATAATCTAGGCCCAGTTGCAGGCTGGCCAGGAGCATACACAGAGGCAAACACGGATCAGGAGACCGCCTTATACCCGCTCACTGGGGCGAAGTCCTGAAGTGCACCTATCCTATGGAGTACCCTGGACCATACCTAAAAATTGCATGAGTAAAGGTAACGAAGCAAATTCCCTGTCTCTGTCCGTTACTCCTACTGCGCCATCGTTCCCCCTGCACCACAACGCCCAGCGCAACCTGCATCGTTTACACTGCCCTGAGGCCTGCTCCACCTGTGGGGAGCCGTTCCATCTCTAGCTGCCCTAACATCTGCCTCAGAGGACTGTTGCAGTGCTGGTGATCCTCACCAGGTACCACAGGTGGCATTGTGGCGCCCCTGAGGGTTCGGTCGCCACAGAGATACTGCACCTCACCCAGAGGTGTGGTGTCTTCCTTCTCTCAGGTAAGATAGGTGTGCTGCACGGAACCCCAAACACCCACATCCAACACTACACCACTCCAGGCCAGCAGGAGGAGCAAGACGCAATGTAGTTTCTGCTGAGCCCCGACCCTGGCTGGAGTAGGGGGGAATCCAAAGGTAGGGGGAACCAGTAGTGGGTGTGGGTGGAGGAAGCAGATACAGGAAGCACTTATACAGTAGGTATATAATAGGAAGCCATATTTGGAGTTGAGAGTGGGCAGCGTAGGGCAGCGGTGAGAAGGACCAAGTGTAAAGATGGTCAAAGTAGGAACACGAGAAAGTTGGGTTCTGCCAGGCACTCCTAAGCTGCTTGAGGAAGGACTGAACCCCTGCCTGGTGAACGCAGCGCGACGCAGGAGGCCTTCACCTGTAAAGTTCACTTGTGAATTGCCTAAGAACTGTAAGTAAGACCTTGGACGACTGCATCGAACATCCTCTGTCTGTTTCTTCACCGGCGCCATTTTCCATCACCGCACTACAACGCCCAGTGCACCATTCATCTATTTACACTGCCCTGAGGCCCGCTCCGCCTCTGGGGAGCTGTACCATCTTTAGCTGCCTTGACATCTGTCTCAGAGGACCTTCACCAGACACCACAGGTGGCGTCACGAACTCTCTGAACTTCTACTAATAATTGATACCCCTTTGAGCACTGACCGCCCTGGGCCAGCCACCGTGATAACCCTGGCGATCAGCTGCAGGCCCCCGGGGGCGAGTCAGCGTCACAAAATGTCCCTAACAATTATATCCCCTTTTTGCACTGACCGCCCTGGGTCACGTACCGGGCCAGCCACCGTGATATCCCCCCTGCAAGCAGCCATAAGGCCCGGCTGCCGAGTACCCCATGGCCCTGGGGGCGAGTCATATCCATCAAAATCAATGGCTGTCCACTTTCCCCAGTCCCATAAGCTCGCTGCCTCAGGGTAACCCTGGACTCTAACCTCTCCTTCAATCCACATATCAAAGCCCTTTCCTCTTCCTGCCGACTCCAACTCAAAAACATCTCCCGGATCCGCATATTCCTCAACCATGAATCTGCAAAAACACTAGTGCACGCCATCATCATCTCCTGCCTCGACTACTACAAAATCCTGCTCTGTGGCCTCCCCGCTAACACTCCCGTACCCCTCCAATCTATCCTAAACTCTGCTGCCCGACTAATCCACCTGCCTCCCGCCTACTCCCCAGCCTCTCCTCTCTGTCAAATGCTTCACTGACTCCTCATTGCCCAGAGACTCCAGTTCAAAACCCTAACCGTGGCATACAAAGTCATCCACAACCTTTCTCCTCCATACTTCTGTGACCTAGTCTCCCGGTACACACCTACACGCAACGCAACCTACGATCCTCACAAGATCTCCTTCTCTACTCCCCTCTTATCTTTTCTTCTCACAATCGCATACAAGATTTCTCCCGTGTATCCCCCCTACTCTGGAACTCTCTACCCCAAAGCATCAGACTCTTGCCTACTGAGGAAACCTTCTAAAGGAACCTGAAAACCCACCTCTTCCGAAAAGCCTACAACCTGCAGTAATCATTGCTCCACCACACCGCTGCATGACCAGCTCTACCCTCACCTACTGTATCCTCACCCATCCCTTGAAGATTGTGAGACATCGCAGGTAGGGTCCTCTCTCCTCCAGTACCAGTTTGCCATTGCATTTTTGTTCAAGATTTTTGCAATTGTGTTTGCTATGTATACCCCCTTTTTCACATGAAAAGTGCCAAATAATAATAATAATAATGTGCCACAGACAGTGTCCTGGAATCTCCTCCATGCTCTGGAGACTGTGCTGAAAGACATGGCAAACCTCTTTGTTATCCTTTAGGCACTGGACAACCTGTGCAACCTGAATGGGCTGCAGATACCGCCTTATGATAGCAGTATTTACAAGAACTCATGCAAAATGCAAAACTAGATACTATAATACCATTCCCTTTTTGGGGGCTGTCTTATTTTTGTCTCTCTGCTTCAAATTTCACAAAAAATTGGATTTTCCAGAACCCAAATTTTTGCAATTCAATGCTCATTAGGCATCAAGAGACATCATGACATCACTGGGTGACGCTCAACAGGACGTCATTTAAGTCCCAGTGAGCACTGGAGGTTCTGAAGAGTGAAGTCAGATGGGAGAAAGGGAGTAAGCGAGCCAGCGGAGGACTGGGCAGAGACAGGAGAGGTGCAACATAAGTATATTGTACTTCTTTTATAACCTGTCTGTTTATTGTGCCCTGCATTCTGGAGAGACCTCAGAGAGAAATAGAAAGATTTTGTTACATGCACACCGCTAGGTTTAGATAGGGGCGAGACAGGTTTCATGAATTCTTTGGAATCCTTGGGGAACTGTTTACTCAGGGCGACCATAGACCATGTGCTGCAGCTTCTCTCAGTCATACAGGGGTACTTGCCTTCATGCACAGACATGTAACTGGATTCACTTGCTGACCAGACACATTTGACACGAGTCCTCATGAACAGTTAAACAGTTGCATTTAATGAAGACGCATGTGACGCGCCCTCTGGGCCTTGGGGTACCCGGTGCCGGGCCGGTAGATGCTGGGGGATGTCACAGTGGTGGTGACTCGGTCCGTGACCCAGGGTGGTCAATAAAAGGGGTTTATTTATAGGGGATTTATAGTGTTTGTATAAAGTTTGTGACGCCACCTGTGGTAAGCGGCTACAGGGAGCCGCCGCTGGGAAGCAGGTCCTCTGGAGCTGATGTTAGTGCAGCAGGGATGGTGTGGCTCTCCACGGGTAGAGCTTAGCTCCAGGGCAGTGTGGATGTTATAGGTGGTGCTGGGCATTGTAGTGCAGGGGTTGATGGCACAGCAATAATCAGTCCACAACTTAATGACGGTTTCCTCTTATCTTTACTGGTGGTGAGTAGACAAGCCTGGACTAGGGTACTGGCTAGAAGTGGAAGTCTGGGCAGCCTGGAAGCAAGTAAAGAATCCTCCTTGCCAGGTGAAGTTGGAGGCCTTCCCTTTCCACTAAACTCTATGGCCCTGCTGCTTGTAGCTGTGCGGTGGCCCTCGTCCCTGAGTGCAACGGTTCTGTGCTCACCCGTATGGCAGGCAGCTCGGGCCTTGATGGTGCGTCGCTCCCATGTGGCGGTGCTGGGCCCTGTAGTGCTGCTGAGCCTCCGGGCGTCTGATGGGGCCAGGAGACCTGCAATCTCCTGCCCTCCGGTTTCTGCTGCTGGGCCTTCAGTGCCCCACAGCCTCGGACTCTGGTGTCCGGTTCTTCTGTGCCGGTCCTTCTGGGGTGAGCTGCCGCGCAGCTCCAGTCCCCAGCTCCTCTCTCTTCGATGTCCTGACTTCAACTCCTCACACTAAGTCTCACTAACCCCGCCTCCAGATCCCAGTTGCCAAGTGGAGGAGCTCCCCTTGCTGGTCTGGAGCCAGGAAAGTGTTGCGTGCTTAGCAAAACCTGATTAGGGGACCCCTACTTACTTCCAGGCATGGCATCATCTCTTGTGAGGGAGGCAATGCCACTGTGGCAACCGGACCCCCGGGGTGCCACACATGGCCAGTGCAATTTAAGTCTCTTGAGCAACAGGCTCCAGTAACAAACAGTTTCATCTTAAAGGCACATTAACAAACAGTCTTTCTTACTAGCACAGTACATCACAGATCAAGTCTCTTTAGCAGCACACTTCTATGCCCCATAACAGTAATGATCCCACCAGCAGTCCCCGGTCCACTGTGTCATAGGCTTTAGCCTCTAGTGCAGTGAGGTACGAGGGATGGTTAGAACGCAAGGATGAGTCCAGTCCTCAGATGTGGTGTTCAATCCTTGCTTCTGCTAAACAGTTAACTCCTTTCTCCACTACTTTCTCTTGTAGATACCACTAGCAATTAAAAGGCAGTCACAGTGGGAGAGTCCCAGAACCCTCATCAGCCTGGTGAAGAGGTCTGTATCTTTCAAAGGGTTTGTCCACTACTTTCATATTGATGCCTTATCTGTAGAATAGGGCATCAATGTATGATCGTCTGGGGTCCTGCACCCGACACCCCTGCAGATCGGCTGTTATTGGTGGCGGCAGCCGCCGGCAGGAAGTGCTTACCTGGCCATCAAGTTACAGTGGCGAGTGCTTGTTAGTGCACATCTGCCTCCTATTCATTTCAATGGGAGGTGGATGTGCAGTATCCCGCGGCGGCCACTACAGATGGACGGCCAAGCACCGCAGGTAAGCACTTCTGGCCGGCGGCGGCACCGATGACAGCTGATCAGCAGGGGTGCCAGGTACGGCATCACGGCCGATCATACATTGATGACCTATCTTTTGGATAGGGCATCAATGTGAAAGTAGTGGACAACTTCTTTAAGCTCGCTCTCCAGCTCAGAACTGACACTACCCAGTCTCACTGGGGCAGGCCTGACCACTCCCCTTAGCTGCACCCTGTTAACCCCCCTAGTTGCTGGATGCTTAAAGCGCACCTGCTAGCAGGATTGTGCTTAGTGAATTACATAGACTGACAGGTGGACTCCGTTACACTGAGTAAAATGATACCTTTCATGATGAAATCCGTCCAGCGGTTCTTTTATAATCTTTATTTTCAGTTCTGCCATAATGATATGCATGTGCTCTAGTGCTCTCATTATGTATTCATGTATTCCTATCTCTGGCCTCTGACAGGTCACTGTGCTTTCAGTGACCTGCCTACTATTTTAAATACTGACTGTGTAATTTCCCTGCCCATGTGAAATTTACATATCCCAAAATGGCCGCCCGATACCCGCGCAGTAGCATCTTTCGGTTGCCGAGAGATGCTACTGTGCACATGAGGCGCCATATTTCTGCACCCACGCTCTTTTTCCAAAAGCAAAATGGTGCTTGTGCGTGCGCAGTAGTATCTCTTGGCAACCGAAAGTTGCTACAGCGAATGCGTGGGTGTTGGGCGGACATTTTGGGATATGTAGATTTCACATGGGCAGAGAAATTACACAGCCAGTATTTAAAATAGTAGGCAGGTCATTGAAAGCACAGAGACTTGTCAGAGGCCAGAGATAGGAATACATGAATACAGAAGCAGAGCACCAGAGCACATGCATATCATTATGGCAGAACTGAAACTAAAGATTATAAAAGAACCACTGGACGGATTTCATAATCAAAGGTATCATTGGCACCCACCTGACAGTGTATGTAGTTTACTAAGCACAATTCTGCTGACAGGTACGCTTATCAACACCTTATGTAATATCTACCTGTCACACTCTTCCCTCCTTTTTGAATGTCGTCCTCGACATTTGCCTTCTACCTGATTACCTTAACCAGCCTCTTGGAGTTGTGGTAGTTCTCCCCTAACTATCCTCAGATAGTGTTCCCCCAATACTGCCTCTTTACTTAAAGGTGAGTTGGTAGTTAGGCACTATGGACCCCTTTAAGCAATTTACACATACAGCACACTTACCCTATCTACATCTCTTGTCAATCGGTCTCCTGCAAGAAATACACAGATTTAACCACAATTTTAACCAACAACTATTCTTCAGCTGGAGCTTTTTGCTCGTCTTCAACTGGCTCTCCCTAACTACCACTAAACATTTTTCAAATTCAAGTGCAAAAATGTTAAATATAGCATAGTCTTTGTAAAATATTTGGCATGAAATAGAACACATATATTCAACACAACCCATTTTCTTGAGAGAGTGTGCCACTTTAAGAACACAGTCCTTTGTTTCTTAAGGCACGGGGTCCTCGGTCCTTCTAGGTAAGGACCCTGGAACAGGCAAGGGAGACAGTCCTTTAAAACGGGGGCAGAAACAATGTCCGTTTCTTGTAAACATCTAAGGCACAGTCCATAAAGTGAAATTTGGAAAACAGTTCCTGGACAGGATACGGCACAGTCCATAAGTTGAGAGTGAAGACTCCCCAACTCGCTTGAGGTGCCCGCATATCCAGCAGAAAAGGACACAACAGGTGCAAATAAAAAAAATAAGGCAAAACCAAAAATAAATATCAACTTGTCCAGCTACTACCGTAGTTTTTATTATACCATAGGCCTATCCGGCCTTAACAGGAAAGCAGTAGCGGTCCTTCTACTGTGGTCACAGTCTCTGGTGGCTTTACCAGCCTTCAAGGAAAGAACACGTCACATTACCTAGGCAGAGATGAGGAACTATCACTGGAACACGGCGTGCAACCAACACAACTCGGTGATTTTTTTTTCTTTTTGAGAGAGAGCAACACTGTCCTAGTCCTTTTTATTCTTTGGTTGGCACCAGTCCACAGTAAATGGACAATGCGCTGCATTGATAGTGGGGAGTTGAACTGATGCTGGGAGGGGTTCCTCTCTTGCCACCCCAGCAGAAGTGGCCCCCTCCTTGGTTGTGGCCTGTGGGACAGGTTTGCTCTCCCAGTTGGGACGAATCCTGAAGCGGGGCCCAGTAGAGATGGGTAAGAATCCTCTCATTTGACACGAAGCTCTTGGTTCTTCTGCATCTGCCCAATCCTCGGGGTGGTACTACTCCATTTCAACTATGCGGGAGACTGAAATGGTGTACCAGCCCCGAGGTCCCCACATCTTTAAGAATCTGACCTTGTCTCCTGGCCAGAGACTCCGGGTCCGTCCTAGGGCATAATCCCTCTCCACCGACCCCCTGTTGACAAATATGTCCAGGCGAAGCCAAATCCCTTTAGCTGATAAAAATTTATGACCGTACCTCTGATCATCCGATCCTCCAGGCAGTCCCTTCCCGGGTACTCTCTCCACTCCTGGGCACACTCCTCCATCCGTCCCTTCTCCTGGATGATCTTTTCTTTCCATGCAGCCAGGCGTTGTTGGAAGTTGTATTCTTCCTGTTCTTCTTTGGAGATGATGGGCACAGGAACAGACCTTTCAGCCTGGCCAGGCTGAGCAATAACATCGGCAGGTGGTGGGATAGGTGCCCCCGGTGGAGTAGGTGGTAGGGTAGGTACTGGTTTCCTGGTGTTGATAGGCAAGGGGAACGCATATGACTCCTGTTTCCTCCAGGCCCCCATCCTTTCACCTCCTCTGGCTATCCAGGCTATATCATGTATTTCCCGGATCCATCCCCTCACTCCCCCATACTTGGGATTCACACAGTAGGCCCTAGGGGGTGAGAATGGACCCCGTGGAGGTGGCAGTTTGGTCATCAACTGCTCTCCAGGTAATGCTAACAGAGAGTAATCCAACTCCTCTTCCTCCGCTGGCGGCTTTACGACCGGTCCCTGCTTGGTGGTGACCATCATATGGGTATGGAATGAGGCCGGGGGTTCCCTCACCCTTGCGCTGGGTGAGTGGCAGTCCCCGAGTGGATCATCACTACTGGTATCAGTTGGAGAGCGGGGGCTAGTGACTCACCGGCAGGAACACAGAGCGCCGCCATCTTCCTTCCGGTCCCGCTGTGCACGCTGGTCCCGATCAGAAGTCCCATCCCTCTCTCGAGAGCGGAGGTCGGGGCGGACGTCACGGCCCCAGTGGTGGCTTCCAGTGCGGTGGGCCGGGTCACGGTCAGGGTACCTGTGGGCAGCAGGTCCTCCGGTGAGTCCGGTACTGGTCGGAATGGTTCTGGAACGAGCAGCGGTCCTTCAGGTGGGTCCGGTGCTGGGCAGGATTACGCGGTGGCCTGTGGCGGGATGACAGCCGGGGCTCCGGACATCGGCTCACGGTCCACAGTTGGTGGTGGGATGGGCACAGGGTCCAACGGCAGACCTCGGGGTCCCAACTCCTGCCTTCGGGCTGCCTCCGGATTCTGATGAGGTGGTGCGGCCGTGCCCTGGCCTGGCTGGGTATTGCCCGATACCTCGCGGTTGTGGGTGAGGTGATGAAGGGCTGCGTCCTCCCCTGCTTCTCTTCTTGCTGCAGACTGCTGGGACATAGCACACCTTCCTAGCTCCGACATACTGGCAGGCACTATGACTCGCACTCTCCTCTCCTTTTCACTCCTGACCAGAATGGAGTTCTTCTGGCCAGAAGAGCTCCAGCTCACTCTTACTCCTCCTCCTCTGGGACAGTACCTCACTGGCCATTGGTCCAACATGCTGGTGGTTGGGGTGTCTTTTCTCTGAGGCCAGCCTTCCCCAGCTTGTTCCACTGCAGGAGGTTTGGCCCTGTTTGGCACTCTTTTATCATATACTCCTGCAAGATGGGATGTCCTTCTTCTTCCCCACTGTGCTTTTAACAAAAACAGACACCATTTTAACTGTACAACATGTGTCAAGTCTTGCATTTTGCAGGTGCCTGTTTCTCTGTATTTTATCTCCTTATTTCTTCCCAGTCATCACTGGCTGTCTTCCCTTTTCACCGGTATACCAGGGTTGAATTGAGGTGCTTTGCTGCTATGTTTTTCCAGACACTTTGCCTCTTCTTCCTCCTATACGCTAATTCCCGCTCAGGACTCACCGTACGGGCCACCAATGTTACGTGCACACCGCTAGGTTTAGATAGCGGAGAGACAGGTTCATGAATTCTTTGGAATCCTGGGCGAACCGTTACTCAGGGTGACCATATACTGCAGTTTCTCTCAGTCATACAGGGGCATTCACCCTCAGGCACAGACATATAGCTGGATTCACTTGCTGACCAGACACATTTGACACGAGTCCTCATGAACAGTCGCATTTAATGAAGCCGCACGGCCAGTGCAATTTAAGTCCCTTGAGCAACAGGCTCCAGTAACAAATAGTTTCTTCTTAAAAGCACATTAATAAACAGTCTTTCTTACTAGTACAGTACAGCACAGATCAAGTCTTTTTAGTAGCACACTTCTATACTCCCACAACAGCAATGCTCCCACCAGCAGTCCACGGTCCACAGTGTCACAGGCTTTACCTTCTAGTGCTGTGAGGTACGATGGGGCGATTAGAATGGAAGGATGAGTCCAGTCCTCAGATGTGGTGTTCAATCCTTGCTTTTGCTAAACAACAGTTTACTCCTTTCTCCACTACTTTCTACTATAGATACCACTAGCAACTAAATGGCAGTCACAGTGGGAGAGTCCCAGTATCCTCATCAGCCTGATGAAGAGGTCGGCATCCTTAAGGATATGTGCCCACGATGCCCAGCTCGCGGTACACTACACCGAAGGACCTGCCGTCACATGACTATGATGTCAGCGCAGGTCCTTCAGTCCACCGCGATCTGCCGGCAAGTGAAGACGATCGCAGCGGGGGCCATCAGAAGGTAAGTATAATATATATTTTATTCTTTCTTTTACAGGTTCTATGGTACCTGGGTCTGGAGGAGAGTCTCCTGTCCTCCAGACCCTGGTACCATCCGCACACTGAAATGTTTGGATTCCGCATCTACAGATGTAGTGATGCGGATTCCATGCGTTCCAATGAAAGTCAGTGGCGACAAAAACGCTGTGCTTCCGCAAAATATTTGGTAGTGCTGCGTTTTTTCCCACAATGATAACCCGCAGCGGAAATTTCCGCAGCATGTGCAAAGCACATGCGGATTACCATTGGGGAACATGGCAGGCTTTCTACCATGCATTTTTGCAGCGTTTTTGCCGCTGCGGAAACGCTTAAAAAATGCATCGTGGGCACACAGCCTTAAGCTGGCTCTCCAGCTCAGAACTGACACTACCCAGTCTCACTGGGGCAGGCCTGACCACTCACCTTAGCTGCACCCTGTTAACCACCCTAGTTGCTGGATGCTTAACAACATCTTATGTAACATCTACCCATCACAAGTTTACCAGTAATTCAATTTGCGTTGAATACATTTGCCGCAAATCACATTTTCTGGCCGAATTCAAGTGAATTTGTCTCATTGAATTTTAGCAGTTTGACGCATCTCTAGTAGAGAGATAAATAGACACTCAGACATGAAGTACAGACAGATAGATGATAATAGATAGATGGATATTTTCTTTGTTTTTGCAACTAGCTTTTAATAGTTTCCTACAACTCTACTGTAGTTCTAATACAGTATAATATCCTCAAAGCCCCCAATACTCAGTATAATACTCTCTACACCAGGATGTCCGCATAGCTCCCATATCTATATATATAATCGTCTTATCCCGTCTGTCTGTCTGTCTGTCCAGGAAATCCCGCGTCGCTCATTGGTCCGGCAGCGGCCAATCAGCGCCGGGGGATTTCTAAAAAAAGATGGCGGCCGTTAGCGGCTCATCTCCCGGCTGGCAACAGCAGAAGGAACCCGACCGCCGGACCCATCTGCGGGACGGAGATGCAGCCGGGAGATGAGCGGCGCGAGGCGCTCATCTCCCGGCCGGTATCAGCGGAAGGACCGCCGGCGCCGCTGACCTCCATGCGGAAGGGAGGACCGGGGAGCGGCGCTGCGGGTCGGGATACTTCTGCTGCGAGCGCCCGCGATGTCCCGGGTTCTCGCAGCGTAAGTAGCCGCACAGGCAGCGCCGCTCCCCGGTCCTCACCAAGATGATTCGATGATTGGTCGCGGTCTTCGGACCCGACCAATCACTGATCTTAGCACAAAACTTAAACACCGCTGTGCTGATTGGTCGCCGACGCTGGCCGCGACCAATCACCGATTTTGGCGCCAAATTTAAATATCGGCCGCGACCAATCACCACAGCGGTGTTTAAATGTGGAGCCAAGATCGGTGATTGGTCGCGGCCGATATTTAAATTTGGCGCCCAAATCGGTGATTGGTCGCGGCCGATATATAAATTTGGCGCCCAAATCGGTGATTGGTCGCGGTCAGCGTCCGCGACCAATCAGCACAATAGTGTTTAACTTTGGTGCCAAGATCAGTCATTGGTCGCGGGCCAAGACAGCGACCAATCACCGATTTGTGCGGCAATTTTAAATAGCGTCCACGACCAATTGGATGTCAGCAACCACCGGCCGCGACCAATCTGCGCTTTTTGTGCCAAATTTAAACACCGCTCTGCTGATTGGTCGCAGCCGGCGACCAATCAGCGATTTTGGCGCCAAATTTAAATCCCGCTCTGCATCGCTCTGCTGATTGGTCGCGGTCGCCGGCCGCGACCAATCAGCACTATTGTCGCCAAATTTAAACACCTCTTTGCTGATTGGTCGCGGTCGCGACTAATCAGCGATTTTGGTGCCAAATTTCAACACCGCACTGCTGATTGGTCACGGCCGCCATCCGCGACCAATCAGCGAGATTGGCGCCAAATTTAAACAACTCTCTGCTGATTGGTCGCGGTCGCTGGCCTCGACCAATCAGCGATTTTGGCGCCAAATTTAAACAACACTCTGCTGTTTGGTCGCGGCCGGCGACCAATCAGCGATTTTGGAGCCAAATTTAAACCCCGCTGTGCATCGCTCTGCTGATTGGTCGCGGTCGGCGGCCGTGACCAGTCAGCAGTATTGGCGCCAAATTTAAACACCGCTCTGCTGATTGGTCTCGACTAATCAGCGATTTTGGTGCCAAATTTAAACACGCTCTCCAGTCCTCACTAACATGGTTCGCTGATTGGTCGCGGCCGCCGCCCGCGACCAATCATCGATATTGCCGCCAAATTTAAACACCGCTTTGCTGATTGGTTGCGGTTGCCGAACGCGACCAATCAGCGATTTTGGCCCCAAATTTAAACACAGCTCTGCTGATTGCGCCCGGTCGGTCGCATACCTCTTGTAGAATACCCGATGCATTAGAATCGGGCCACCATCTAGTATACACTATAATGGCCCACATCTCCTGTGTACACAGTATAATACTCCTCACACTGTATGATAGCCAACTATACTAGTGTGACACCCCAGGGGTCTGGTTGCCACAGTGATAGAGATATTACGTCTGAGAGCAGGTGGGAGGTCTCTTGGTCAGGGATCCTATGCATGCCACACCTCCTGCCCAGTCCTGGGAGGGGAAGAACTTCCCCTATATAAACCTAGGGCTGAGGCAGGGTTAGTGTGTAGAGAAGAAGTAGAGACAGAGAAGAGAAGCAGATATAGGAAAAGAACATCAGGAGCTCTGTGGGAGCAGTGCTATAAGGAGTCAGGGGCTGGCAGCTGCAGAGCTCGCCCTGACTGAGAAGCTATCACCGGACCCGGAGTCCGAGGCTGTGGGGACTAATCTTTACCCAGCAGCAGAAACCGCCCGGCAGGGGATTTCAGGTCCTCTGGCCAAGAAACCCGAAGGCACGGTCACACGCGTGGGACCAGCACCGCCGTCGTGGAGCGGACGCCACTAGAAGGCCCCGAGTCACCGGCCATACGGGTGAGCACCACACGGTACACTCAGGGACGTGGGCTACTTATACCCGCCTCTAGCAAGGTAGCCAGAAGAGTACAGTCAGTTTGGGAGGCCTACAACTCCGCCTGGCCAGGGGAGAACCCATCTGCTCAAGGACTGACCAGGCCCCGATCGCTAGCCAGTACTTCGGGAGGGTCTATCTTTATCACCAGTAAAGACCCTGAACTACACCGCATCGTCTCTGAGTGATTCCTGCTACCCCCATCATCCACGTCGTCTGCCCTGAGGCCATACCCCTCCCATTGGGGGTGATACTATCACGCTGCACAATCCTACCACCGGCCTCAGCGGTCTGCCCTGCAGCGGCAGCTCCTTCGCTGCATTCAACGGGTGGCGTAGTCGTCCAACATCTACTGCTAATACAACGCCACTTAGTCTGACTCCCTGGGCACGGACCGGGTCACCGCCACGAGACTACAACCCTCAACAGATCCGGCTC
Source organism: Phyllobates terribilis (assembly GCF_046119375.1). NCBI lineage: Eukaryota > Metazoa > Chordata > Amphibia > Anura > Dendrobatidae > Phyllobates > Phyllobates terribilis. Next base: position 131,234 of record NW_027363803.1, on the reverse strand, counting down.
CGGGTAAGCTCCTGCATGCGCAACGCTGTGCGACACAGGTCCAGGGGTGCGTCAACTTTTGGCGTAGTCGGCAGGATCTCGTGCCCGCAACCACCGGGTACTGCGTGCCTGAAAAAGACTGTTCAAACTTACCAGTGGTGAAGATTCCCGCCATCCGTGGAGGTTTCCCGCCATCCGGCGCCATCTTCTACCTTCTTCCCGCCATCCGCGAAGTTTTCCCGCCATCCGGCGCCATCTTCTGCCTTCTTCCCGCCATCCGTGGAGTTTTCCCGCCGTTGGACGCCATCTTGAAGACGCCGCGCGGGAAGAAGAGGGGCGTGGACTCCGAAAGCGCGCGAGAACTGAAGCCCCGCCTCACGTCCGGACGTTGCGTAAGGTCCTGGAAGGAGCCCAGCAGACGCCGATGTCACAGGAGCGCGACGGAAGGTCCTCAACCCTGACGATCCACTGCGGAGCCGCGGCCTACGGAAGAGGATCATCGCAAGGTAGGCCACGGTCCACTAGGGGGGAGGAAGATGTCGGATACGGAGGAGAGCTTCACTGCCTCAACCCCCGCCAGCGCCACCGCTGCTGCAGTCATGCCTTTCACCATGCCCTATATCCCGGGAGCGGCCTGGCTACCCCAGTACTCAGGGGAGTCACATACCCTGCATGACTTTAGAGAAAAGCTGGATAGCCTCTTCCAGGTGTATCCCCTCACAGAAGAGCAAAAAGTGAGCATCCTGGTGGCCCAATTAACCAGGGCAGCCCAAAGGGAGGTAAAGTCCTGGCCACCTGGGGGGAGGACTGTTGCAGGGATACTAACCCGGCTGAGGGACACCTTTGATACCCGCACCTCAGTCGAGATCAAGCTTAGATTCTACGGGTGCAAGCAGCGAGCACACGAGAGTATAAGGGACTATGCCCTGAACCTACAAGAGGCCCTGAGAGCCATTAAGCAGACCGACCCTGACGGCGTGGGAGACGAGGACAGGCTGTTGACTGAACAATTTATAGAGGGTTTATATTGCAATGCCCACCGAACCCAGTTGCGGGCAATGGCCTTACAGGACCCTCATCTGGGATTTGCACAGTTCAAGGACAGAGCCATCCGGGTGCTCCGAGAACCGGCACCAGGTGGCGTTGTGACCCACAGACGCCCCACTACCACTTACCACCAGGAGGCGGCACCCTTGTCGGCAGGGCCTGTGGGAGCTGATGCGCAGGCTTTGAACAATGACCCGGCTCCAGACCAGCACCATCAGGTCCAAGAGCTAGCTAAAAGCGTTGCCGCGCTAACCCGAACTGTGCAGTCTTTACAGGTTTCCACTCCAGGGAAGATCCAGCTGGCATCCGGACCGGAGGACATCCCGTGGCGTCGACCAAGGAGGACCCCACCGGCCAGAGGAAGACCCAGCGACCGATACAACGAGGACGGACAACCCATCTGCCGCCGCTGCAATCAACCCGGACATATGGCAAGGTACTGTCCTTTAAACTGGCACAACCTGGGGTAGAGGGCCAAACCCCAGGAAAAAGATCATCAGGACCATCGAACTGGCGCGACAAATATGTGGGAGGACGTCCAGTCTTGCCTGTGGTACTGGACGGCATCCCCATGAGTGCCCTACTGGACACCGGGTCACAGGTTACCACTATCCCGTACGTGCTCTTCAAGCAGTACTGGAATGACTCGGATATCACCCACTACCCTGACGACGACTTGAGTATCATCGCCAGCAATGGTCAGCCCGTGCCACAGATTGGATTTAAAGAGGTGACCATTAAAATCGGTAGAGTCGAATTGGCGGCACAGGGACTGATCATTGTAGACATTGACAAGCACGAGAGTCACCCAAAGATAACTCTAGGAACTAATGTAATTGAAAATTGTCTTGCAGAGGTGATTTTCCTTTTACAGCAGGTTGCCAAGAACGCCAGCTCCGGCCAGCAGCGAGTGCTCCAGAAAGAGATCCGGGCACTGATGCGACGGCAACAGATAGAACTCTCCGGTGGTGAGATTGGTAGCGTAAGAATGTGTGACCCTTTTCCTATTGCCATGCCCCCAAAAAGTGAAATGATGATTTGGTGCCGGGCAGCTATTGGTCTGAGAGGTAGAGATTACCAGGCAATGGTAGAACCAGTTTACTCAGACAGTAGGCCCACCATTTTGACAGCACGGGGGGTGGTCAATGTACGCCATGGGAGGGTGCCCGTTCGCATAATAAATATCGGGAAGAGGGAAGTGTACCTGCCCCGGTATGCCACGCTAGCCAAATTGTATACCATCAATCAAAATTCCATACAGTCCGTAGAACCCTTGCCTCCATCTTCCCCGGAGGAAGGTAACGGCTCTAAGGAAACAATGGAGGACTGGTGTCAGCAACTACATTTGGGTACTGACTCCACTCCCTCACACCAGAGACAGGGAGTCTATCGGGTGGTTCAAGAGTACGAGAGAGTGTTTAGTAAACACCCGTTAGACTTCGGGCGAGTAAACGGGGTAGAACACCACATCCCCACGGGAGACCATCTTCCCATAAAAGAGAGGTATCGACCCGTACCCCCTGCACACTACCAACACGCCAAGGGGATGCTTAGGGACATGAAGGAGGCTGGGGTGATCAGGGATAGCTGTAGCCCCTGGGCAGCTCCACTAGTCTTAGTCAAAAAGAAAGACAACACCATGAGGATGTGTGTAGATTACCGGAAAATCAACCGTATCACACACAAGGATGCGTACCCCTTACCAAGGATAGAGGAGTCTTTGGCTGCTTTAAGATCTGCTAACTTCTTCTCTACCTTGGATCTCACTAGCGGGTACTGGCAGGTTCCTGTAGCAGAGGCGGACCGGGAGAAGACCGCATTCACCACCCCGATGGGACTTAGCGAGTTTACCTGCATGCCGTTCGGACTCTGTAACGCACCAGGCACCTTTCAAAGATTAATGGAGTGCTGTCTGGGCCACAAAAACTTCGAGACGGTCCTGTTGTACCTGGACGATGTCATCGTATATTCCAAGACTTATGAGGACCACCTGAAACACCTGGCGGAAGTGTTCGAAGCTCTGGCAAACTACGGCCTAAAGGTAAAACCCTCCAAGTGTCACCTCCTAAAACCAAAGGTGCAGTACCTGGGACACGTGGTGAGCGCTGACGGAGTGGCTCCCGACCCTGATAAGATCACCGCAATTAAGGAATGGCCAAGTCCCTCCAGTGTAAAGGAAGTGCGGCAGTTCCTCGGGTTGGTAGGCTATTACCGCAGATTCATCCCCGGTTTCACCAAAAAGGCAGCTCCTATGCAGGACCTCCTGATAGGCCAGTCCCGGAAGGCCAAGAACCAGAAGCCGCCCTTCAAATGGGAGAAGTTAGAAGAAGAGTCCTTCCGCCAGCTGAAGATGGCCCTCACGGGGGATGAAATCCTGGCGTACCCTGATTACAGCCAGCCCTTTATCCTCTACACCGACGCAAGTAACATCGGGCTAGGAGCCGTACTGTTCCAGATCCAGCAGGGGAAAGAACGAGTAATCGCTTACGCCAGTCGAAAAGTGCGACCCACCGAAAGAAACCCTGAGAATTACAGCTCATTTAAGCTAGAGTTCCTGGCAGTGGTGTGGGCAGTCACCGAACGCTTTAAGCACTACCTCGCTTCTTCCCGGTTCACCGTGTACACGGATAACAACCCGTTGACACACCTGGACACGGCAAGACTCGGTGCCCTAGAGCAGAGATGGATGGCCCGTCTGTCCAACTACGAGTTCACAATCAAATACCGGGCAGGACGCTCCAATACCAACGCGGACGCCCTGTCCAGGATGCCAAACCTACCGGACGTAGGAGAAGATCCAGAGGGACTGGAAGAAGTCGAACTCCCCGCGTTCCACCGTCATGGGACTATCCAGTATTCCCATCGGGTAAGGAGTAAGCAAGCCGCTACGGTTAACCCCTTGCCTCACTACAACTGGGAGGAAACGCAAGACAGTGACCCTGCCGTCCGACTGGTGAAGGAGATGCTGACTCGGCCAGAGGCTCGCCTTGACCCAGACGCTCCGGAGGAAGCCAAACAACTGTGGGCTGAGAAGAGTCGACTGTTCCTTTACAAGGGGAAGTTGTGCCGCAGAATGGTTAACTCCCGGACGCATGAACTAATCTGGCAAGTAGTGGTGCCACGAAGAGACGCAGCTATGGTGATGGAGGCATACCACGACGGGGCTGGACACTTCGGATGGAAGAAGCTGGAGTTGGGTAGGCATGAGGGGAACCATCGAGAGGTGGTGCAGAGACTGTGGCCCGTGCAACCTAAGAAGGAAGGACCGTGCCAGCCAGAAGACCCCCCTTCAGTCCATCGTCACCAAGCAGCCGTTGGAACTGGTAGCCTTGGATCATGTAAAACTGACCCCAAGCAGAAGTGGCTACGTCTACGCGTTAACCATTGTGGATCATTACTCCCGGTTCTTGGTTGTCGTCCCCGTTAAGGACTTAACAGCTCAAACAGCAGCTAGAGCCTTCCAGCAGCACTTCTGCCGTCCACACGGGTACCCGGACCAAGTGCTGACGGACCAGGGACCTGCCTTTGAAGCGGAGGTCTTCCAGGAATTCTGCAATCTGTATGGCTGCCGGAAGATAAGGACGACACCCTATCATCCGCAAACTAATGGACTTTGTGAGAAAATGAACCAGGTGGTAATGGATCTTCTGAAAACGTTGCCCCTGGAAGAACGCAGTCTGTGGCCTGAGAAGCTGCCCGACCTGGTGGACCTATACAACTACATCCCTGTAGGTTCCACCAACTGTACCCCGGCTTACCTAATGAGGGCAAGGCCTGGTAAGCTACCTGTTGACCTGGAGATGGGAGTCCTGACACCCGAGGAGAGCGTGGAGCGAAGTCTCTGTCTCGCTAGGGAAAGACAAGAGAAAACTTACAACCAGTATGCTCCCGCTGTTCCCCTGGTACCCGGAGAGCAGGTCTTGAAGAGGAAGAGACGGCTCCACAAGTTGGACGACCAGTGGGAGAAGGACCCGTACACCGTACTGCCCTCAAGCCACGACAACCCAAAGGTCTGTACCATCAGTAAAGACGGAGGGGAAACCACAGCCATTGTATCCCGGGATCACCTGAAGAAGTGTCCCGAACAGCTACGGAACCCAGAAGGAGAGCAAGAAGACCCTCGACCCGTAGAGGAAAGGGAAGATATGGTTAGTACTGTGCTCGGAGACTTCCCTCGGTCCTGGACTCAAGTCAATGGTGCAGTTGTGGTACCCGTCCTCACGTTCCTCCAACCAGCATCCCAAGTGCCTACGGAGCAACAGGTAGAGCTGGAAGAGCAGCCGGTCCAGGAGGCAGCAGACTCCACACAAGCAGAACAGGAGGATCAACCCTCTGCTCATAGTGAGCCTGCCGTACCCCTAGTGAGCCAAAGAGCCCGTAGACAGCTGCCCAGTTTACCGTTGACAGCTCCTACACCCTGTAGTTCAGGGCCAGACAGTCAGCTCCGTAGGTCCACTAGGGCCACTAGAGGCCAGTTACCCGCACGTTGGAGGATTTGAAGTGTTTAAATTGTTTTATTTGTGGTCACCTGTCTGTTACTTGTAAATAATTATGTGTTTCTAGTTATTTTTAGGAGTCCTTGGTGGATTTACCGGGAATCCTTGTACAATTGGTTGGAGCGTAACCTAGGAATGGACTAAAGACTGTTAAGGACTCGGGGCAGGACAGACCCCTACCTGGTTACGTCTCCCTGTTTTGGTGAAATGGACACCTTGCTTTTCTTCAAAACTGCACCCGGTTGCGGACACGCCGTAACCATCTTTATGTGTTTTTCTTATTGTATTATTATTGTTTATACCTTGTTATGTTTTTCTAAAAAATATGTTTAGTCCCGGAGTACTAAATTTCACTAGGGGGAATGTGACACCCCAGGGGTCTGGTTGCCACAGTGATAGAGATATTACGTCTGAGAGCAGGTGGGAGGTCTCTTGGTCAGGGATCCTATGCATGCCACACCTCCTGCCCAGTCCTGGGAGGGGAAGAACTTCCCCTATATAAACCTAGGGCTGAGGCAGGGTTAGTGTGTAGAGAAGAAGTAGAGACAGAGAAGAGAAGCAGATATAGGAAAAGAACATCAGGAGCTCTGTGGGAGCAGTGCTATAAGGAGTCAGGGGCTGGCAGCTGCAGAGCTCGCCCTGACTGAGAAGCTATCACCGGACCCGGAGTCCGAGGCTGTGGGGACTAATCTTTACCCAGCAGCAGAAACTGCCCAGCAGGGGATTTCAGGTCCTCTGGCCAAGAAACCCGAAGGCACGGTCACACGCGTGGGACCAGCACCGCCGTCGTGGAGCGGACGCCACTAGAAGGCCCCGAGTCACCGGCCATACGGGTGAGCACCACACGGTACACTCAGGGACGTGGGCTACTTATACCCGCCTCTAGCAAGGTAGCCAGAAGAGTACAGTCAGTTTGGGAGGCCTACAACTCCGCCTGGCCAGGGGAGATCCCATCTGCTCAAGGACTGACCAGGCCCCGATCGCTAGCCAGTACTCCGGGAGGGTCTATCTTTATCACCAGTAAAGACCCTGAACTACACCGCATCGTCTCTGAGTGATTCCTGCTACCCCCATCATCCACGTCGGCTGCCCTGAGGCCATACCCCTCCCGTTGGGGGTGATACTATCACGCTGCACAATCCTACCACCGGCCTCAGCGGTCTGCCCTGCAGCGGCAGCTCCTTCGCTGCATTCAACGGGTGGCGTAGTCGTCCAACATCTACTGCTAATACAACGCCACTTAGTCTGACTCCCTGGGCACGGACCGGGTCACCGCCACGAGACTACAACCCTCAACAGATCCGGCTCCGGGTAAGCTCCTGCATGCGCAACGCTGTGCGACACAGGTCCAAGGGTGCGTCACTAGTACTAACATTGTGTACTGCCCACAAAGCCCCCAATTCTAGCCGCAGAAGGCTTATTATGATCTGACTTTACAGGACGCAAAGGAATACGCCAAATTAAAAACCAAAATATTGGCACGCTCAGGAGTGACTATGTCTGTCAGAGCACAAAGGGTCCACCACTGGGCGTATGCTGGCGACAGATCTCCACGCTCATAGATGTTCGACTTGTTACATCTTGTACAAAAATGGCTGCAGCCAGTGTCTTCCTCTCCTGCCCAGATGGTTGAGCGTGTGGTGATGGACAGGTTCATCCATTCCCTAACCAGGCCGATGCAGACCTGGTTTGCCCAAGGTGACCCTCGGACGCAGACAATCTCGTAGGTCTGGTAGAAAGATACCAAGTGGTCGAAAAATCCCTGGGGAAACCCGACATAGCCACCTACCCTTACTGGAGTGCCCAAAAGGGGATGGGTTCACCATGGAAGGGATTCAGAGCTACAACTGATGGCATTCCATTTCCACTGAAGAGACTGCAAGGTCTGTTGTGAAGGATGTGATTTGTTGGCGATGTCGCAGTCCGGGACACGTAGCCGCCCAGTGTCATACATCTGCTGAGCCTAGGCAGATGATGTTCATACTATGCTTACCCAACATGCAGTGTGGACTGTCGACACGGCGAGGGACCGCAGGGGTGTGCCATGTCCGTTAATGGAGTGATGGGCTGTTGGACTCCAGGAGTCTGGTGACCTTGATCCGGGATAGTGTTCTGGTTCTCATTTCCACTGTCGAAAGTAAGTTCCTGGCCAAGTGGCAGGGCCCATATGAGGTGGTGGAGAAACTCAGTTAAGTGAACTCCGAGTCCACCAGCATGGCTGAAGAAAGCCGCACCAAGTATACCATGTGAACTTGCTCAAGCTGTGGTGGAACCGGGAGCCTGTGGAAACTCCTTGCCTGGGAGCCGCTCCCGAAGGCAAGGTGGAAGAGGTCACTATTTCAGAGACTCTATTGGCAGCCCAGAAGCAAGAGTGTCGAGAACTACTACAGTGGAATCGGGAGCTGTTCTCAGAGTTGCCGGAGCATACTCAGGTGGTAGAGCATGACGAGTTAACAGAACCACATGTAAGAGTGAATCTGAAGCCGTATCGGGTTCCGGAAGCACGCCGGGAAATGATCTCGGCCGAGGTGAAAAGGAGGTTAGACCTCGATGTGATAGAGGAGTCAAAGAGTGGGTGGTCGAGCCCAATCGTCCTCGTACCAAAACCCAACGGAGAGTGGAGGTTTTGTAATGACTAGCGCCGGCTGAATGAGGTGTCCAAGTGTGATGCGTACCCGATGCCCCGCGTTGACGAACTCATCGAAAGGCTTGGACAGGCGAGATACATCACCACTCTCGACCTGACGAAGGACTATCGGCAGATCCCCATGTCCCAGGTGGCCAAGGAGAAGACGGTTTTCTCTACACCCAGATGGGTGCTTTCAATACACTTGGATGCCATTCGGGTTACAGGGGGCCTCAGCCACCTTCCAGAGGGCTATGGATCGGATCATAGCCCCACATAAGAAGTATGCCGCAGCCTACCTTGACGACATTGTAGTTTTTAGCCCAGACTTTAGACCTTAACTACAGCCCATTCTGGATGCTCTAAGGAAGGCGAGATTTGCAATAAATCTGAAAAAATGCACCTTTGGAAAAGAGGAGGCCAAGTACTTGGGCTATGTCGTCGGGAGAGGCGAAATAAAGCCGCAAGTTAATAAAGTGGAGGCAATCCAGACCTGCCCGCAACTGCTCTCCAAGAAGCAAGTGAGAGCATTCCTGGGAATGGTGGGATATTACCGGCAGTTTAACCCAAATTTTGCCATGATGGCTGCACCACTGACGAATCTCCTAAAAAGCACCAGGTCAACCATGGGGAAGTGGACGGAGAAAACAGAGACCACGTTCCAACTGTTGAAGTCAGCACTGTGTAAACAACCGGTCCTGGTCGCACCAGACTTTAACCCCTTTATGACATAGGGCGTATTAGTACGTATCTGTGCCCTGGGCCTTATGGACCAGATACGTATTAATACGCCCTATCTTTAATGCGGCACCGCGACCGAAGTCGCGGTGATAGCATTAAAATTCCGGTGCCATCTTACCTTAGGGTAGATGGCGCCAGCATCTTAGGGGTGTCGCCGCCCCTTCACACCCACGATCGCTGTGATTGGCTGTTCAATTCTGAACAGCCAATCACAGCATTTCTCACTGTTTCCGGCAATCAGATTGCCAGAAACAGTGATGTGCAGCCTAGGATCGGTGCTCCTAAGAGCACTGATCCTAGGTTGTTGCCTAGTAACCCTGCCTGTCACCTCCCCATGACCCCCTGTGATGTCAAATAAGCCCCAGCCAGGTCTGATTGGAGCGATCGATGATGACATCGATCGCTCCAATCAGAGTACCTGAACACAGGTGACAGGGCGGTCACAGGGCGATGACCGGCTTGTGATCTGCCTGTCACCTCTTTGTGACCCCCTGTGATGCTGCCCAGGCCCCTGCCATCTCTGATTGGTGCGATCGATGTCATCATCGATCGCACCAATCAGAGTACCTGACCGGGAGGTGACCGGGTGGTGACCAGCCGGTGACCTGCCTGTCACCACCCTGTCACCCCCCTGTGACCGCCCAGCAGATCCTCACACTTGGTGAGGATTTCTACAGAGCGGTCACGTCTGATCTGCGCTGTGCTGGGCCTTGTAGTGCCACAGAATCTTCTGTTACACTACAAGACCTTTCTCCTACCTGCTCCAGTCGCTGCTGCTGCTCCGGCATCCTGCTGCGGTCTCCAGGGTCCTGGATCTCCTGCTCCGGCACCCTGCTGCTGTCTCCAGGTTGCTGGGTCTCCAGCTTCGGCGTCCTACTGCTGTCTCCAGGGTCCTGGGTCTCCAGCTCCTTATCCAGCTGCTGCGGATCCTGCTCCAGAGCCTCTTCCAGAACCTGCTGCTGATCCTGCTGAAAGAAGAACAGAGAAGACTTTGGTAAGTCCATCTCTGTTCTCCCCTCATCCACCCCTCTCCCCCCCTCCTCCTCTCCCCCCCTCCTTTTACCCCCAATCCTCCTCCCCCCCAGTTTTTTTTTTTACGTGCGTCCTGCAGCGGCCGAGCGCTGAGCAGTGTCTACGTCACTGATCAACGTCCGTGCTCGCTGCTTTTCAGGACTTTTTCTTGCCCTTGTCAATTCTCCCCCCCCACCTTTGCACCACATCCGCGCACACACCCAGCAGCTGCCGAGAGTTGATAGGTGACATAGTTCACCGATCCGTTTGCACCACCTACGGTAGTTCCTTTTTTTCTCTTTTTTTTTTCAGAAAAAAAAAATTCACACCAAGCACACTGACACACACACACTCTAAATAAAGTACTGACACACACGCACCACATACACGAGAAAAAAAAAATGTCCGGCTCATCCCAAACTTGCTATTCAGCGGAGGAGGCATACGCTATTGTTGCCTCCGACACTGAGACTGACAGCGAGGGTGAGGATCCCACATTTCTTTACTTTTCCGATGCCTTATCGTCCTCCTCTTCCTCCTCTTCTTCCTCCTCTTCCTCCTCAGGTGCTGCTGGACCGCCCCGCAGTCGTCGCAGGAGAGAAGATGTTCCAGTGCCCCCCACTATTGACCCCATATGGACCTCGCCCCCCGAAAATGTTGAGCCACTGATTCCTGATTTCGTGGCGGAATCAGGAATCAAGTTTGACACCACCGGCCTGACAGAAATAGACTTTTTCAAAGTCTTTTTCTCTGAGGACTTTATAAACCTCATGGTGGGCCAAACTAATTTGTATGCTCATCAATTTTTGGAACAAAACCCCTCTTCATCATTTTCTAACTGGTCTCCTGTAGACGCAGAAGAAATGATGAAGTTTTGGGGCCTGGTCCTTCATATGGGGATCCTGAAAAAAACAGAGGTTCGGCAATACTGGAGTGTTGACGTTTTGTATAACACTCCAGTGTTCCGAATGGTCATGACCCAGACACGTTTTGAGGCCATCCGCAAGTTCTTGCATTACCAAGATAATGCAATGTGTCCTGCATGCGATGACCCAAACTTTGATCGTCTTTTCAAAGTTCGGCCGGTCATCGAGCACTTCAACAAGTTTGGTGAAGTGCACGTGCCCCAAAGGGACATCTGCGTGGATGAGTCCTTAATTTCTTTTAAGGGGCGGCTTGGATTCCGGCAGTACTTGCCCAGTAAAAGGTCCAGGTACAGGATCAAGCTGTATAAACTTTGGGGGAGTACCTCAGGGTACACTCACAAGTTTAGAGTTTATGAAGGGAAGGACTCCTGGATTGAACCCCCTGAATGCCCCCCTGTTCTGGGAGTGAGTGGGAAAATTGTGTGGGACTTGGTGCACCCACTGCTGGATAAAGGTTATCACCTGTACGTGGATAACTTTTATACAAGTAACCCGCTCTTCAAGTCCCTCTCTGCGCGACATACCGCAGCTTGCGGTACTGTCCGCAAAAATCAGAAAGGCCTCCCAAAGGCGCTAATTGGGCAGCTGCTCAGAAGGGGTGAGAGCAGAGCCCAATATAGCGACCACCTGTTGGTGGTCAAGTACAAGGACAAGAGGGATGTCCTTCTCTTGACCACCATACATGGTGATGGCAGCACCCTCAGCACTGTAAGAGGTTCCACTACACAGGTCGCCAAACCAGACTGTGTAGTGGGGTACAACAAGTACATGGGGGGAGTTGATCTCTCTGATCAAGTCCTCCAGCCGTACAGTGCTTTGAGAAAGGCCAAGGTATGGTATAAGAAGCCGGCCGTGCACATTGTTCAGATGGCAATGCACAACGCTTTCCTTCTGTCAAAATGTGCAGGCCAGACTTCTACGTCGTACCTTCACTTCCAGGAGACAGTTATCAAGGCCCTGATATTTGGCAGTGGTGGTGGAGCGGGCCCCTCTACTTCTGGAACTGAAGGACCTAGAATTGTACCTGACCAGCATTTCCTGGGGCAGATCCCTCACAGCGGAATAAAAGGTAAGTCACAAAAGAAGTGCCGAGTGTGTTACCGAAGGGGAATACGCAAGGACACCATTTACCAATGTGACACCTGCCCCGACAAACCTGGCCTCTGCATGAAAGACTGCTTCAAAAGGTACCATACTTCCATGGACTATTGAATTAATTTCTGATGTATGACAACCTGACGAACACTACACAGCTGACGTAATGTTCGTCAGATTGTCATACTTCAGTTGTGTAGTGTTTGTCAGGTTGTCCTACACAACTGGCGTATAACACTACATTATAAAATTGACAAATCAGGTATCTGTTCCAAAAAGGGGGCACTTGTTGGGCATTTCCACTGTTTAGGCACATCAGGGGCTCTGAGAACGTGACATGACGCCCGCAGACCATTCCATCAAAGTCTGCATTCCAAAGCATCACTCCTTCCCTTCCAAGCCCTGACATGCGCACAAACAGTAGTTTTCTCCAACACATGGGGTATCAGCGTACTCAGAAGAAATTGCACAACAACTTTTGGGATCCAATCTCTCCTAGTACCCTTGTGAAAATAAAAATATTGCGGCTAAAAGAGCATTTTTGTGGAAAAAAAAATATTTTTTTCACGGCTCTACGTCATAAACCTTTGCAAAACACTTGGGGGTTCAAAGTGCTCACCACACATCTAGATAAGTTCCCTGAGGGGTCTAGTTTCCAAAATGGAGTCACTTGTGGGGGAGATCCAATGTTTAGGCACACAGGGGCTCTCCAAACGCGACATGGTGTCCGCTAACAAGTTGAAACCATGTCGCGTTTGGAGAGCCCCTGTGTGCCTAAACATTGGAGTTCCCCCACAAGTGACCCCATTTTGGAAACTAGACCCCCCAAGGCACCTATATAGATGCATATTGAGCACTTGGAACCCCCAGGTGCTTCACAAATTAATCCGTAAAAATAAAAAAGTGTTTTTTTTTCCACTTTTTCATTTTTACGAATCAATTTGTGAAGCACCTGGGGGTTCCAAGTGCTCACTATGCATCTAGATAGGTGCCTTGTGGGGTCTAGTTTCCAAAATGGGTTCACTTATGGGGGAGCCCCAATGTTTAGGCACACAGGGGCTCTCCAAACGCGACATTGCGTCCGCTAATTATTCAAGCAAATATTCCAATCAAAAAGTCAAATGGCGCTCCTTCCCATCCAAGCCCTGCCGTGCGCCCAAACAGTGTTTTCCCCCACATATGGGGTATCTGCGTGCCCAGGGGAAATTGCACAACAAATTTTGGGGTCCATTTTTTCTTGTTACCCCTGCAAAAATAAAAAAAATTGGGTCTAAACTAACATTTTTGTGAAAAAAGTTAAATGTTCATTTTTTTCTTCCACATTCCAAAAATTCCTGTGAAGCACCTGAAGGCTTAATAAAGTTCTTGAATGTGGTATTGAGCACCTTGAGGGGTGCAGTTTTTAGAATGGTGTCACTTTTGGGTATTTTCTGTCATAAAGACCTCTCAAAGTGACTTCAAATGTGATGTGGTCCCTAAAAAAATGGTTTTGTAAATTTTGTTGGAAAAATGAGAAATCGCTGGTCAACTTTTAACCCTTATAGCTCCCTAACAAAAAAAAAATTTGGTTCCAAAATTGTGCTGATGTAAAGTAGACATGTGGGAAATGTTACTTATTAACTATTTTGTGTGACACATCTCTCTGATTTAAGGGCATAAAAATAAAAATTTTGAAAATTGCAAAATTTTCAAAATTTTCGCCAAATTTCCATTTTTTTCACAAATAAACGCAAGTGATATCGAAGAAATTTTACCACAATCATGAAGTACAATATGTCACGAAAAAAGAATCTCAGAATCAGGGGGATCCATTTAAGTTTTCCAGAGTAATTACCTCATAAAGTGACAGTGGTCAGAATTGTAAAAATTGGCCTGGTCATTAACGTGCAAATCACCCTCGGGGGTAAAGGGGTTAAGAAAGAGTTTGTGGTCCAGACAGACGCTTCAGAGCTTGGTCTAGGAGCTGTACTCTCTCAAGAGATAAATGGATAAATGGGGAAGAACATCCCATTCTCTATCTGAGCCGGAAGCTGTCCTCCTGCGAGAAAAACTACGCAATAGTAGAAAAGGAGTGTTTAGCCATAAAGTGGGCCGTAGATACATTAAGATACTACCTACTAGGCCGGAAGTTTAAGTTGGTGTCAGACCATGCCCCGTTGAGATGGTTGAGGGAAAAGAGGGGTAACAATGCCAGGGTAACTAGATGGTTCCTAGCTCTTCAGGACTTCAACTTTCATGTAGAGCATAGGCCTGGGAAGTTACATGGGAACGCTGATGCCCTTTCCCGTTTTAGGTCAATTAGGATTACCATAATTTTTAATATTTGCCAAATGCCAGAATAAGGAGAGAGAGAATGTATTAAGGCATTTAAAAAAATGGGAAAGGTTTATTCTGATTTCATGTCAGATATTGAGAAAAACATGCATATGTGTCTTTTTATATAGTGTATGTAAACTTCTGGTTTCAACTGTACATCTTGGGCCTCTTCCTTGTATAATGTGCTCTATTCTGCGCCCTTTCCTGGTATAATGTTCCCCATCCTGAGCACCTTCCTGGTATAACGCACTACATCATGAGCACCTTCCTGGTATAATGCACTCCATCCTGGGCATCTTCCTGGAATAATGTACCCAATTCTCAGCACATTCCTGGTATAATGTACCCCATTCTGAGCACATTCCTGGTATAATGTCCCCCATCATGAGCACATTCCTGGTATAATGTCCCCCATCCTGAGCCCTTTCCTGGTATAATGTTCCCCATCCTGGGACCCTTCCTGGTATAATGCACTTCATCCTGGGACCCTTCCTGGTATAAGCACCCATCAGCCCACGGGTGCTTTTAATTAGTGTTGGTTTCTACCTGCCCACTTAAATTTGTAGGTTTCTCTCCTAAGAGAGGCATGTTTGCCCATTTATATTGTAGGCTTATAGCCCAAGAGAGGCATGTTTAAGAGGTTAGTTACCCATCATGCGGAGGCTACCTTGTCGTGGTTGATGGGCATACATGAATTGGCCAATTTGTGCGCTAAGAACCTTCATTTTTTGTAAGTACATTTTATTTAGCAATAATGCAGTTTAGCTCTTATGTTCTCAGTGTCTGCATATGTATTGTCCCTTGCAGTGTGTTGCTGTGCTTTCTTATTGTACCCTTCCTGGTATAATGTCCCCCATCCTGTGCCCCTTCCATTAATAATGTTTGCTGTTCTTCTCCAATACATTTAAAAATAAATAAATTATTCTTCTTCCCTTCCTCCACTCCCACAACTCGCAGCGTATTCTTCTATAGCACTTGAAGGAACTGGCATCTAACTTCGTCTTGCTGGCATGGTGCATGACGTCACGGTCATGTGCCGCCTGTGACTGGCACACCAACGACAACAGCCGGCCTCTGATTGGCTGGCAGGGTGTATTGCGGTGCAGGGACACAGATGGTCTCTGCGTCTCAATACATTTCAGCTGAATGTGTGTCCTTGCATGCACCTCTAACTGAAATAGGTGCTGGTGGCGGCCGACCCCCCTCCTGCACGGGCCCGGTCGCACCCTCTGTGACCGATGTCGTTCCGCTCCTGGAAGGGATATGCTGATGTTTACTATTGGATTCTATCATGTATGTGAGAATAAAAGGCTTCTTGAGATTGATGACACTGCCATATCTAGCAGCCAAGACTTCTCAATAATAGCGGACAATTGAGGCTGCTGGGATCTAGATCAATCACACAACGACACGTGTACAATGCAATAGTGTTTTTATTAGCAAAATCATAAGAATCATTAACCTGAATTACATCGTGATTTACCAATAAAGAAGGTCAGCTCCTGATTTTACATAATGGAACATAATAGCCAAATTGTAAAATCCAGGATCTGGAGCATTTATTCAAGATTAATAGATTATTATTAAGTAAGTAAAATTGTGAAGGCTCCGGCTTATTTACGGATAATAATGGACTTTGAAGTGAAAAAAACAAGATATATATGATGTGTTTAAGTCCTGGAATTCGGAGATGTCCACATGTGTAATGGAGGCCTCCACCATCCAGGTGCCTAAACTGTAAACAGGAAAATTATGTGCAAATTAATCAATATGGCAAAAGTCTGAAATATTCTATCTGCTGACAAGAGCGGTTTATCTCCAGTTTACCCAATACAGAGAAAATGCCGCCAGTGATCAGTAATGGCGCCATCATCCCATTCTCTCACACATTTACACTGCTGCACTGCCATCTAGTGATGAAAAAAAAAAGTACTATACCAACACAGTTTATTGTCACTATTGGTGGGATCATATTATTAACACGGCTCATTATAGACTGCAGGTTATTTACAAGTTAATGAACGTTACAGAATATAATAACTAAACTATTGTACATGGCTTTATCAGTGAAGAAGGGTCCTTGTACATACCTCACAAATAAGAAAGAGAGCGAGTGTATAGTGCTGGGACCCTAATCTCACCTGCTCCTTTATATGTGCTCACACAGAAATATTCTCCTAATGAAGCCATGCTGGTTCAGTATGCCTTCAATTTTGAATAAATCCCCAACAGTGTCACCAGCAAAGCACCCCCACACCATCACACCTCCTCCTCCATGCTTCACGGTGGGAACCAGGCATGTAGAGTCCATCCGTTCACCTTTTCTGCGTCACACAAAGACACGGTGCTTGGAACCAAAGATCTCAAATTTGGACTCATCAGACCAAAGCACAGATTTCCACTGGTCTAATGTCCATTCCTTGTGTTCTTTAGCCCAAACAAGTCTCTTCTGCTTGTTGCCTGTCCTTAGCAGTGGTTTCCTAGCAGCTATTTTACCATGAAGGCCTGCTGCACAAAGTCTCCTCTTAACAGTTGTTGTAGAGATGTGTCTGCTGCTAGAACTCTGTGTGGCATTGACCTAGTCTCTAATCTGAGCTGCTGTTAACCTGCAATTTCTGTGGCTGGTGACTCGGATAAACTTATCCTCAGAAGCAGAGGTGACTCTTGGTCTTCCTTTCCTGGGGCGGTCCTCATGTGAGCCAGTTTCTTTGTAGCGCTTGATGGTTTTTGCAACTGCACTTGGGGACACTTTCAAAGTTTTCCCAATTTTTCAAACTGACTGACCTTCATTTCTTAAAGTAATGATGGCCACTCGTTTTTCTTTACTTAGCTGCTTTTTTCTTGCCATAATACAAATTCTAACAGTCTATTCAGTAGGACTATCAGCTGTGTATCCACCAGACTTCTGCAGACTTCTGCACAACACAACTGATGGTCCCAACCCCATTTATAAGGCAAGAAATCCCACTTACTAAACCTGACAGGGCACACCTGTGAAGTGAAAACCATTTCCGATGACTACCTCTTGAAGCTCATCAAGAGAATGCCAAGAGTGTGCAAAGCAGTCATCAAAGCAAAAGGTGGTTACTTTGAAGAACCTATAATATAAGACATAATTTCAGTTGTTTCACACTTTTTTGTTAAGTATATAATTCCACATGTGTTAATTCATAGTTTTGATGCCTTCAGTGTGAATGTACAATTTTCATAGTCATGAAAATACAGAAAAATCTTTAAATGAGAAGGTGTGTCCAAACTTTTGGTCTGTACTGTATATATATATACGCGGCTGCTGATGTTCTCGGCTGTCCCCATCAGTCCCATAGACACTAAATGGAGTGTGGCAGTGCGCATGCCTGGCAACGGCTCCATACTATTTCCTCCATAAGAGAGGATAGGGATCCCCACTCTAGTGATTGGTGGGGTTCCCAGTAACTACCATCACCGATCCTGCAGATCCTTTCTCCTGTCGATAGGTTTTTTATGTTTTACATGGTCCAATAGAGAGATCAGAGGTGCGATATAGTGAACTAACACATGCAAAGCCTAAATTATATAAAATGTGAAACCACCAGACTGTGACCGTAGCCAAACATCTTCTAACCTTCCTTACAATTCCTAAAATTGTTGACCAATGTTTTTCTTTAAAGGGGTTCTCCAACCATAGACACTTATGACATATATACTTCAAAACCTCTTACCAACACTTATTAACCATTTGCAGTCCAAAAAGACCCACAGTGGCCAAGAAAGTAAGGAGAAAGTTTGGCCAGTTTTAATGGCCTGTCTCCAATAGGTGGATGTCCCCAGGTAAATATCATTACTGGCAGATAAACCTTTTTACCACTTTGAAAATCTAACACTCAGAGCAGCGATTCATCCGCAAAACAATTTTATATTACATCCATTTATAATCTACATAATAAATTGAGCAACTTTGTTACTAGATAGAATTGCTTGTCTTGCACTGGCCCTGAGTTATACCTTATTCTCTTCCATATCTCCATTGATCATTCTTAATTTTACTGCATAGCCTGCTTGTTCAGTGTCTGGACAGCAATTATGCTCTTTACTTTATTTGTATTCTTGGCATCATACAGTCATCTGATGTGTTAGAAGGGGCATCATTAAGTCAGCTATTAGGGGAAATAAAATTCAATGCTGGATCCCTGCGGATCCATTGCCATATGGCACCCCTGGATCCCATTGACGCAAGCCGATGAGTGGTCTTCGAGGTCTGCATTGTTTGGATGGTAGGAATAGCGCTGCATGCTGCACCTTTTTTGCCATGAAAAGCAAATGAATGCATAATGGACCTCCCATGAACACAGCTGGCCATGGGAGGAAGCAAAAGAGTATACAGACAGGACAGCACAGGATGGCAGCTGATTCTGTGAGGTAAAACATTTCCCTGCCTGTTTAAAAACTTGTTTTACCTCACATAAAGAATCGGCTGTGATCCCCGGCTGTAATGTCTGTATACTCTCTTGCATCCTCCCCGTCCAGGAGATGTGGTATGTTCAGACCATGTTCCTGTATGGTCAGACATTACACAGTACACAGCAGGGGCATATTTCTAAGATTATCTCAGCACAGGAACATTTTATTTAAACACATCCAATTGTGGAACTTATTATTATTCCAAGATCTATTGATTAAAATGAATTTTGTTTGTGGGAAAATCTCTTTAAATAATTGAAAGAGGGTTACAATTGCTCCTTTGAAACTTGATGCAGGTAATCTTATATGAGAGTAATGGCGTATTCACACATCTGTGTGTCATAGATCGTGATGCACAAGCTGTTTGCAAGTCTCCTGCCCAGAACTTTGACAGCCTCATATACGTCTATTAGGCCACATTGGCAGAAATGGAAGCTGGCACGTTTAGGTGGGCTGCACTGTGGGAATGAAGAGCCTTGGGATTCCCAAACGTTTTTTATTAATATCAATGCGTTTCTGCAATGGACCAGGGCCTTTCTCAAGGTATAAAAAAAACAAGCTCTTCACTCCCGCAGCACAGCCCACCTAAATGTGCCAGCTTCCATTTTTGCCATTCCACCTCTTGAAGAACCTTTCCTCCAGCCACAGGGCAGCAGCGGCTTTCTACACCATTATAGCTGTGGTGACTGCACACAACACCTCTAGGTGAGCGCTGCCATCAATTATCCCGACCCCTTATCAGACGCTATTGCCCTATTTTGTGTGCGCTCCTGTCCTTCTCCACAGCGTCTCTATTAGGCACCTTCACACGTTCAGTAAGTTTCATCAGTGACGTGTTTCTATTATACTTTTCCTCTAATTGTTCCACTCCTGGTTTTGGCTTCCTAATACTGAGGTAAAATACTGACCAAATACCGAATGTATGAACATGGCCTTAAGTTCGGGTCAAGAGGCCAGCAACTAATCTTAGAATCATTTTGTGCTCAGACCATGACACGCCTTAATGTGCAGAGTCACTTTCATCTTACAACTAAATAAAAACTACGTATTGTTTTAAAGGGGTATGCTACCACTTATCAATTAGGAGAAGGCATCAATATAAGTCAGTAGTATCAGATTGATAGGTGTCCAAATCCTAACACCACCAATCAGCTGTTACCAGCTCCAGCATGGAATCAATGGGGTGGCAGAGTGTTGGAACTCTACCAATCTGATCTTGGTGGTCCATCCTAAGTATAAGTGATCAATATCATAACAGTGAACACCCCTTTTAACTTTTTTTTGCAAATACTTGCTTCTCTCATCCTGAAATGCAGCATGTTTTTGGATCAAATCACATGTGGCATTTTTGTTGCATACATTTTTTCGACTAAAATTCAATTCTTACATTTAAAGAGGTTGTCTTATCCTAAAGAGGACCTGTCACCAAATTTTTCATGTTTTTTTTTCTATTTTATCTTTCATTTGCGGAGATATTAGCAAAGTATTTGGCGCCTAATGAGTTAAAAAAAATTAAGTCCAAGTAGATGTTATCAGAGTTTTCACTAGGGGTGCGAAATTCTTCTCCCTGCATGATGCTGACCAATTATAAGCAGATGACAACACTGAAAAGAAAGATGATCACATCCCCACCATAGCTTAGAGCAGATTTCTCAGTGTCTGAGATGTAAGGATACAGACCTGATCTTCTGGGCTAACCTCCTGCATGATTAGAGCACACAACTGACTAATACCTTTCAGTTAAGGTCTCTGTGGGTGAAGGGGCATCACAAGAGAGTTTAGTTGTGCAACATTACAAACCTTTCTAACAGCTCTCCTCCTCTTATGGTACTCTCACCTCTGCTGTACTGCGCCTATCCCAAACTGCCTGTCCAGAAATGAGAGCACAGTGTCAGTATCACACTTAGATGCGTTGTGCTCAACTTGTACTCATTCTGCAGTGAGATTAGAGCAGACTGTCATTACATTTCACCATAGAAGTAACCCAGAACACACTGCTCCTGTGTGAGGTGTAATAACAGCCTAATATCACTGCAGAAAGAATACAAGTTGCTTGAGCACAGAAGTCATAAGTGTGATACTGGCACACTCCATAATCAGGAGAGTCAATAAAAGGGTTTGTAATGTGACACAGAGAAACTCAGCTGTGCGGCTCCTTCCTTGTCTTAGAGCTGTTATCTCTGCTTTCTAATCATGCAGAAGGTTAGACCAGGAGATCAGGACTCTCCATCATTATACATCTTAGGCTAGGTTCCCACGTTGAGCTTTTGGTGAGTTTTTGATGTTGTAGAATTTCTGCACCCATTAAGATAGGTTACTTGCATTATTTCTAAAATATGCAGCGTAAAAACTCACTAAAAACTCATTGTGAGAACGTAGCTTTATACCCTAAGAAACCCGCATTGAGCTATGGTGGGGGCGTGTTCTTCTTTTCTTTGAGTGTTGCTGCTTGCTTATGATTGGTCAGCATCATACAGGAGAAATCTGCAGCATATTTAAGGATTTCTCACAAGCCTCATTCGGGTAAATGCAAAAAGGTAAATAAAATGACCAAAATCTCCACAACAAAAGTGTAGCTCTACCTACAGCGTATTCACACCCAGACTATAAGATTATGGCCGGTCTCTGGGTGGGTGTTTTTTTACACAGTAGTCAGAACCTACAACATTGTGGTGCCGTGCATTACATGAGCTATACTAAGGGAGCGCCTGTCAGCATAGAGTGAATACGTCCATATACCGACCAGCAGAAAGTGTAAGAGAAGAACTATAGAAGGATGGACCATAGTGGAGCATTCCGGACTGGAGCAACATAAGGAGCCAGAAGGCTTCCCCCGGTATTCCATGCTATGTGCTCCTTATAAAGTGACATCTCTCCATAGACCCCTCTGTGAAGACCACCCCCTTATCCAGATGATACATTCTCACTTCCACCATATATAATGCAGACTGGCCATTTTTTTTTTTTTTTTTCAGAAAATCACCAATTTTGGGTCGTCAGCTGTAAAAGAAGAAATGCTTTACACCAGTGCTGGGAACCTATGGCAGCGTGCAGAGGGGGCAGCAGAGCCCTCCTGGGGGGCACCATGGCCGCAGCACTAGCGCTACTGGATCAGGCCGGCGGGGAGAACTCTGAGCCGCCGAGTGCCGGCACCAGCTCCGCTACTGCAGCTAGATGTGCGATCTCTCTCGGACGGAAACACATCGAGCTGAAGTGTATTGCAGCGCACGAACTAGCCAGGCCCGAGCGCTGCAATACACGCTGCCGGCCAATCAGAGGCCAGCGGCTGCCGGCCAATCAGAGGCCAGCATGACGGCCAATCAGAGGCCAGCGGCTGACGGCCAATCAGAGGCCAACATGACGTCGGCTGGCCAACAGAGGCCAGCGGCTGCCGTCCAATCAGGGGCCAGCATGAATTCGGCCGGACAATCAGAGGCTAGCGGCTTCCGGACAATCAGAAGCGGCTGCCGGCCAATCAGAGACCAGCATGACATCGGCCGGCCATTCAGAGACCAGCAGTTTCCGGCCAATCAGAGGCCAGCATGACGTCGCCGGCCAATCAGAGGCCAGCGGCTGACGGCCAATCAGAGGCCAGCATGACGTTGGCCAGCCAACAGAGGCCAGCGGCTGCCGTCCAATCAGAGGACAACATGAATTCGGCCGGAAAATCAGAGGCCTGCGGCGTCTGGCCTATCAGAGACCAGCATGACGTTGGCCGGCCAATCACAGGCTAACGGCTTCCGGACAATCAGAAGCGGCTGCCGGCCAATCAGAGGCCAGCATGACGTCGGCTGGCCAATCAGAGGCGGAGGCCGGCAGCGTGTACTGCAGCGCGCACGGGCCTGGCTAGTACGTGCGCTGCAATACACTTCAGCTAGATGTGCCGACTACAGGAGAGGACGCTGCGCGGGAGAAGAAGGAAGGTGAGGAGGAGGGTTTATTATGTGTTTTTTTTTGTTGTTTTTTTTTAATATGTGATGCACAGTGACTGGGGGGGGAGAGGGAGCATGTATACCAGGATTGAGGGGAGGGCCAGCATATATACCAGGATTGAGGGGAGGGCCAGCATACATACCAGGATTGAGGGGAGGGCCAGCATTTATACCAGGATTGAGGGGAGGGCCAGCATATATACCAGGATTGAGGGGAGGGCAGCATATATACCAGGATTGAGGGGAGGGCCAGCATTTATACCAGGATTGAGGGGAGGGCCAGCATATATACCAGGATTGAGGGGAGGGCAGCATATATACCAGGATTGAGGGGAGGGCAGCATATATACCAGGATTGAGGGGAGGGCCAGCATATATACCAGGAGTGAGGGGAGGGCCAGCATATATATACCAGGATTGAGGGGAAGGCCAGCATATATACCACGATTGAAGGGAGGGCCAGCATATATACCAGGATTGAGGGGAGGGCCAGCATATATACCAGGATTGAGGGGGGGAGCATATATACCAGGATTGAGGGGAGGGCCAGCATATATACCAGGATTGAGGGGAGGGCCAGCATATATACCAGGATTGAGAGGTTGGGCTAGCATATATACCAGGATTGAGGGGAGGGCCAGCATATATACCAGGAGTGAGGGGAGGGCCAGCATATATACCAGGATTGAGGGGAGGGCCAGCATATATACCAGGATTGAGGGGAGGGCCAGCATATATACCAAGATTGAGGGGAGGGCCAGCATATATACCAGGATTGAGGGGAGGGCCAGCATATATACCAGGATTGAGGGGAGGGCCAGCATATATACCAGGATTGAAGGGAGGGCCAGCATATATAGCAGGATTGGGGGGAGGGCCAGCATATATACCAGGATTGAGGGGAGGGCCAGCATATATACCAGGATTGAGGGGAGGGCCAGCATATATACCAGGATTGAAGGGAGGGCAGCATATATGCCAGGATTGAAGGGAGGGCCAGCATATATACCAGGATTGAGGGGAGGGCCAGCATATATACCAGGATTGAGGGGAGGGCCAGCATATATACCAGGATTGAGGGGAGGGCCAGCATATATACCAGGATTGAGGGCAGGGCCAGCATATGTACCAGGATTAAGGGCAGGGCTAGCATATATACCAGGATTGAGGGGAGGGCCAGCATATATACCAGGATTGAGGGGAGGGCAGCATATATACCAGGATTGAGGGGAGGGCTAGCATATATACCAGGATTGAGGGCAGGGCCAGCAAATATACCAGGATTAAGGGCAGGGCCAGCATATATACCAGGATTAAGGGCAGGGCCAGCATATATACCAGGATTAAGGGCAGGGCCAGCATATATACCAGGATTGAGGGGAGGGCAGCATATATACCAGGATTGAGGGGGGGGGCAGCATATATACCAGGATTGAGGGCAGGGCCAGCATATATACCAGGATTAAGGGCAGGGCCAGCATATATACCAGGATTGAGGGGAGTACCAGCATATATACCAGGATTGAGGGGAGGGCCAGCATATATACCAGGATTGAGGGGAGGGCAGCATATATACCAGGATTGAGGAGAGGGCCAGCATATATACCAGGATTGAGGGGAGGACCAGCATATATACCAGGATTGAGGGGAGGGCCAGCATATATACCAGGATTGAGGGGAGGGCCAGCATATATACCAGGATTGAGGGGAGGGCAGCATATATACCAGGATTGAGGGGAGGGCCAGCATATATACCAGGATTGAGGGCAGGGCCAGCATATATACCAGGATTAAGGGCAGGGCCAGCATATATACCAGGATTGAGGGGAGGACCAGCATATATACCAGGATTGAGGGGAGGGCCAGCATATATACCAGGATTGAGGGGAGGGCCAGCATATATACCAGGATTGAGGGGAGGACCAGCATATATATCAGGATTGAGGGGAGGACCAGCATATATACCAGGATTGAGGGGAGGACCAGCATATATACCAGGATTGAGAGGGGGGGAGCATATATACCAGGATTGAGAGGGGGGGAGCATATATACCAGGATTGAGGGGAGGGCCAGCATATATACCAGGATTGAGGGGAGGGCCAGCATATATACCAGGTTTGAGGGGAGGGGGCATATATACCACGATTGAGGGGAGGGCCAGCATATATACCAGGATTGAGGAGAGGGCCAGCATATATACCAGGATTGAGAGGGGGGGAGCATATATACCAGGATTGAGAGGGGGGGAGCATATATACCAGGATTGAGGGGAGGGCCAGCATATATACCAGGATTGAGGGGAGGGCCAGCATATATACCAGGATTGAGGGGAGGGCCAGCATATATACCAGGATGTGGGTGAGCACATTCTTTATTTCTGCAGTCTCTTACCCCTGCTCCTGTCTGTGGCTGCTCTATGCTGCCCACGTATGCTCTTTGTATCAGTTGTTTGTATCAGTAAAACCTCAATATTTAGGATAAATTGCCGTGTTGGCACTTGGCGATAAATAAGTGGGTTTTGGATTGCAGTTTGGGCACTCGGTCTCTAAAAGATTCGCCATCACTGCTTTAAACCAATCAATGTGCAAATATCAACATTTTTGAGAAAATACAATACATTTGATCAGATGTCAAAAAATATTCCAGAAAAAAAAATTGTGTCAGAAATCATAAAGAAAAATTAACTCTTTAATACCATTTTTACCAAAAATACATTGTAAAAAAAAAAGAAGTGTAATTTTCTACAGTACAATATTTATTTCTATTTTTCTCCCCCCAAAAATTGAAAATCAATGTAAAAAGTGTATTTTAATACAGTAAAAAAAATCAGGGTAATTGTTCAGTTGTATTGCCAGTTTTACAGCACGACCCGTAGCGATTTACGATCCCACAGGCCGATGAGCTACAATCTTCCTGAGAAAGGATTCATCAATGTATCAGATGCTTTCTTGCATGTTTCTACATGGAGCAATACACATATGTTCCATGTCCCTTCCTCTAAGAAACCTTCAATGAACCCTGATAGGATCTACAGAGAATAGACAAGACGTCCTTTACAGTGTTACACACTTACTCGATACTCAGTCTAATTTCATCATTCATTTTACTTTCTGCTTATAAATGCATTCATTAAAATAATGAATATCTGCATTGAGGACAGTAGAAGAACTAGTTTGTGTTTGTTCATCAAGATGCATTATCTTGGTCTCGTCTTGGCACTGTAACTGTTGGTAGGTAGGCAGAGTACTGGAGAGGCTGCTCCCGTCGTTCAGAGAGTTGCTCCGGTGCGGTGTTCTGTTGGTAGACTGACCGCTTTGTTGGTTTGCTATCAGGTGGTGAATCATATCGGTTATGAGATTGAGTTTATGATCCATTTGAGTTTCCTACAAATGTATAAAAAAAAAATTCAAACAAAGAGAATAGCATAGATACAGACCACACTCCATACACATTTCACACTACCCATGAGCGCTGCCTGATATTGTAGCTTATCCCTAACCAAATCAATGGGGCGCTGAGTTGCAATACCAGACACACCCCATGGACAAGAGAGGCACAGTTTTGGGGAGAAATAAAGTAGATAGATCCTTTAATGCAATATTGGTTAGCCATTTAGACATTGTTGTTTTATTTGAAATCTATAGTTGGTGCGATTCGTTTCGCAGCACTCGGTCCATCAGCCACGTCAGTAATCTTTGGATGCTGGACAGGAGCCTCAAGACCTGCCTTCTACCTTCCAAGATTCCCTGCTTCTCTTCTGATTAGCGGCATCTTTATGGTTACAGCATGATGCATATGTGACATTGCATCAGGCCGGCTAATCAGTAGAACAGCAGTGGATGCCGGGATGTAGGAGGTGGTTCTCAGGGCTCTGATGCAGCGGTCACAGATTATGGATGTGGCTGATGGACTGGGTCCTGCAAATTGACTCGCACCAACTCTATTGGAAACCTTTGTCAGATTGAACTACTTAATGAACTCAGAAAGAGCTTTCTGTCCACATCCATGAAAGTAGTAGCCAACAGTTAAAGGGGTTTTCTACTACTCGGACATCTTTTCCATAAATATATTTTTGCCCTCAGTAAAATAATAACACCTATACTCCCCTCCAGTGTTTCAGCCGTGTCAGCATTGGCTCTCCTTGGGATCACGTGACATTGTTATGTCAAGTGATCCCTGCTGCCAATCAGCGCTGGCTTCACTCTTCCTGCCTCCAGTTATAGCGCATACCTGTACATCCGGAGGAAGTAAGAGCAGCAACAGCTCTCACTTCCTCTGGATGTATGCAAGTTGGCCAAAGGTGGGGAGAGTAAAGTCAGCGCTGATTGCCCCTAGGAATCATGAGATATAATGTCATGCTGTCATTTAAGGTGTGGGAAAGACTAAGTGCAACACAAAAGGAAAAGGGAAAGGGAACCCAGACTAGGGAAAGTGGGGAGTGGAGAACTCCTAGGCTGATCTAGTGTCACCCTGTCTCCACTAATGTCCCTTTATTGGTTCTTCACCAATCGCCACACGTGTACCTCGGCCTGTCTTTCCCTGCCATTAGGCTCAGGCTAGGGAACAGAAAGGATGAGCACTAGTTGATCCCCACTGAACACTAAAGACAACAAGGGGGGACAAACAAGGGAAAATCGCTTAGCTTTAGTCAACTGCAGACAAATGCGCACACGTTCTCTAGCACCGGAGAGGAAGAAGTACTGCTCTTGCTCAAGCCTTCACAAGGGGTAATGAATATCGCCGGCACCTCCCTCTGGCTCACAACAGGTATTTATACATCCAGGCCAGGGTGTTAATTAGCTAGAAGGAAGCTAGCCGCTGTGTCCTAGAGATACATATTCTAAGAAGTTGTCTGTAAGGCCAAATGAAGAGATCTCCTGCAACCAACTGCAGGATGACTGTCTGTCACTTCTGACACACCCATGACACACGCAATCCCCAGGAGAGCCAGTGCAGACACCGCTGGAATAGTGCTGGCACTGGAGGTGAGTATAGGTGTTATTATTTTACTGGGGGACACACATATGGATTGAGAAGGAGTTGTCTGAGTAATGGAAAACCCCTTTAAGCCTCCATACACAATAGACTAAGCTAATAGTCCAAGGGGACATCCAGACTCTTCCCTGACAGATGAGGTCAGAGGAGGTAAAATTCAAACTGCCTGACCCTTAATGCCTGACCCTTTTGTTATTCAGGTGATAAGCTGCTGCCAGAGCCGTTTGGCAGTGATTTTCACAGTTCTCCACTTTGAAAACACATGAACATTTAACCAAGCCAAACCTTCTCGTGTATGAGAGTTGGGAGAGGTAGTGGACGGCCGAACCAGCAATCAACTTTCAGTTATTGTGTGTGGCCACCTGAACTTGTTGTTTCCCCAATTTTTTGTGTTAAGTATATAATTCCACCTGTGTTAATTCATAGTTTTGATGCCTTCAGTGTTAATGTACAATTTTCATAGTCATGAAAATACAGAAAAATCTTTAAATGAGGTGTCCAAACTTTTGGTCTGTACTGTATATATATATATATATATTATTTAGAATCATTTATTTTTATTTCAGACATGTAGTTCATACACATTCTAAAATATGTAGATCTATATTCTTTCTATTTGAACAAAGGAAATGTTTGATGCCTAAAAGGAGTTTTCATAAGTGATCTCTTGAGCAGCTCAGGATGGATAAGAGCATCTCGTCAAAAGCCTAAAGAGAGAAGGCAGGGAGCAGCTAACTGATGTATAGAAATGAATGGGCTGGACAGAGATAACGGTATGTTAGGAGTTAACTTTTCTCCTGGAATGTGACTACTGCACACTCTCTACCAAGGTCTACTAGTGGCTGAACTCCATGGAAATGAGCTTTACACTATGTAAGATAAAAGCTCTCATTGCAGGAGAATGACATCAGATAGAAAAAGCAAGTCAGTTGCAAACTTGTGTATTTTCATGCTGTTTAACTAATTAAAGCAACTTAGTAACTTGAGAATACCTGTTTATTGACAAAGGTGTTATGAGACTTAATGAGGTTGTCTGGTTTAGAAACCACTTGCACATACTTGGGGCACTATACAGGTTAATAGTGGGGATTCTCCGTTGTAAACCTGAACCCATTTTATGCAGACTAGAGAGCAGTTACATGGAGTCATTCCCACTTTGAAGGTCCCAGTACTTCATTCATTACATAGTCAGCTTATTGATTTCACTGGATACGGTGCAGTACCTCCTGTTTCCTTTGGTGGCAGTGCAGGAGAATTAAATGCTTGTTGCCAGATTTTTCAACAAATGGCTTATCGCTGAGATTGCCAGCAACAGATCATCCTTTAGTCAGCATATTGGGGCCCTTCTAACAAAAAGACATTAACTAATGCAGACATTCCTTTTAAGTACAGAGCATATGCCAGTATACTATCTGCAAAGTAAAAAATAAATACATTCTTAAGTGCTTAAAAGGAACGTGTCCTCTGTTTAACCCCTATCTGCCCTACATGTATAGTGCATGTTGGGTGCGAGTGTGTGGAGTGGACTCTGCAACTCCACCCGCAATATACCTGCAGATTCCAGCTGTGTTATACTGCCGGTATTTGTCTGTAAAAGCCGCTATTAGAGCAGCTCTGGTTGCTGCTGTTAACCCCTTAGATGCTGCAGTAAATCCCTGACCGTGGTAGTTAAGGTGCGATGTCCCAGAGGTTCACCATTTGCCCATGGGATGTTGCTTCCACCCCCCTTCACTAAGTGAAAGTGCTGCTTATGGATTTCAGTGGCAACCATGAGCCTGCTGACCGCCCCCATGGCTGCCATGTTGGTACATGAAAAAGTGGGATTGAAACATCGTATATAACCCAAAAAATGTTATTAATGAAAACCTCAGCAATTAACAAGCCCTCATAAAGCTCTATCCACCGAATCTCTGAAATATTTTCACCATGAAAATAAAAACTATACAAGTTTGATATCTGGTTTTTCAAGTTTGCTCGACGTGAAGAATCATGTTCACAGGTCATTTTCACTGCACAATGAAACCTTAGAAACAAAACCCAAAAACAATGAAAAACGCAATCCCATTTAACTTCGCTTGGAATTTTTGTTCCAGTTTTCCAGTATATTGTAGGGTAAAAAAAACCAGCCCTCATACAGCTATGTCACACGAAAGGGGAGAAAGAAGGAGAGGAACAAAGAAAAAGCCCAAAAACTAAAACTGTCCATGGTGAGAAGGGATTACATTAAATTTACTTTAAATGTCATTTTTTTAGATTTTCACTTTTTAACATCACAATAAAAAAAAACCAATCCTGAAGTCTTACAATTTTCACACTGGCCACTAGTCCTAAGAATAGACTCATTGTGAAGGAAGGGTGAGGAGGTGAGCTGTGACTATCATTTCTTGTGAATGGTGGCTACTTTATCTGCTTTATATAGAGGTGTCATCTTTCATTGTCATTTTCAGTCATGATAATAAAACTGCTGAAAAATCTTCTGCATACAACAGGAAATATGAAACTAATTTTGGCCAGGGTGATAATTGCAGGATCTGTGGGTGTGTTTTTTTAGTTTAGATGGTTACTATAGTGAAAAAAAAGTAAAATAAAAATAATAAATTTCATGTAAAAAGGTAATTTAAACAATTGGTTATTGTTTGATAACACATTCTCTATAACTGCTCTTCTCTAATAAGATGGCAATATTGCACCGCTGCAAAAATAGGAAGAAGTAGTTTGTCAATTTTAAAGCAGCTTCTTGGAAACTAATGACTTAGTCATTGATATAACATCCTGACAAAATGACTGTTCACGGTCTGTTTCTGAGAAATTAATTCAAAGGTCACAACCGATATGGCTGCACTTCCTATTATCACTTTTGGAAAGACAGACAGTGGATAATGATTATTTCTATTATATATGATCTACGGTATATTCTGATTTGCTAAAAGTGAGATAAGTGACAAGTCTATTGGAAGTAGCAATTCTAAAAGTCAATATCGACCCTTTAACGAGCCTTGTCACATGACTTGGGATAAAAGCCAAACCAGAATCTCAATTTGCAGCCACGGTGTTTCAGGGTATTGCTCCTCGTCAGTACAAAGCATGAGATCCGATTTGACTGTATGAGAGGCTTCTCACTGGGATCTAAAGGGTCATTTTTCTCCTTGTGGAGATTGACATGCCTGGCATGCCAGTGTATATATAGATACTCGGCACTCAAATATTCATAATGATAATGCAATTCTTTATTTCATAAAGAAATCCCAAAATACAATGTAACGTTTCAGCCTTATGCAAAAGGCCTTTTTCAAACACTGAGACATAAATGAAACAGATAAAGAAATCAATATTACAAAATTAACACACCACAATAGAATTTTTTATTTTAATTTTTTTATTATAAGAAAATAACATCCTGTTGTATTGTTGAAATCACTTGAGATTTATTTAAATATAAAGACATTATTATATAATGTCAAATTAATGTGGGAATTCACTTACTTCATTCAAAATAAATTACAATATGACCAATTACATTTCAATATCTCATATACAGTTGAAACCAGAAGTTTCCATACACTATATAAAAAGACATACAGTATATGCATGTTTCTCTCCATATCTGACATGAAATCAGAATAAACCTTTCCTGTTTTAGGTCAATTAGGATTACCATCATTTGTAATATTTGCCAAATGCCAGAATAATGAGAGAGCGAGAATGCAGTAAGTAATAAAAATGCTTAAAACAAAGTCAAAACTTTCCATCCATTTCATTAGTATTTGGTACCATTGTCCTTAAAGTGAATGACTTGGGTGAAACATTTGGGATTTCCTCCCACAAGCTTCTCACAATATAAGGCTATGTGCCCACGTTGCTTTCCGCATGTCCTCTCCCGGAAAAACGCATGCGGAATTCCACGCGGGTTTATCCTGCATTTATTGCGCGTTTTCCACATGCGGAATTCCACGCGCGTTTATCCTGCATTTATTGCGCGTTTTCCACATGCGGAAATCCACGCGCATTTATCCTGCGTTTATCCTGCGTTTTCCACATGCGGAATTGCCTTGCATTTTTTATTGCATTGCAAAGGCAATTCCGCTTGTGGAAACGCAAAATTAATTGACATGCTGTGGATTATTGCGCGCATCAAAAACGCTGCGGAAAAATCCGCAGCATGGGCATAGAACTTGCGGATTCCCCTTGGGGACCATGGGGGGCAGATTACCTAGCGTTTCACAAGCGTTTACCCTGAGGACAGTCCGCAGCATATACGCTTGTAAAACGCTACGTGGGCACATACTCTTAGGTCGGAATTTGGGCCCATTTCTCCTGACACAACTGGTGTAACTGATCCAGGTTTGTAGGTCGTCTTGCTCGCACCGGCCTTTTCAGCTTTGCCCATACATTTTCAATAGGACTAAGATCAGGGCTTTGTGATGGCCGCTCCAAAACATTGACTTTGTTATCCTTAACCCCTTATTGACCAATAGACGTCTTTTTACTGATCTGCAATATAAGAGACTAGCGTTCCCCGACAGGTGACTATCCTGTAGCGGTCACCTGTACATTATAGCTGACAACTTGCTGCATCAGCCATGATCAGTGTTGGCACAGACCATGGACGTTTAACCCCTTTGATTCTGTTGTCAATAGTGATTATAGAATCTAAATAGTTAACACAGTGTGGGGGCTTCCTTTTAACTTTATCGGCACCTTGATATCTTGATTGTGTGGTCCTGATGTTTGCCTTGGCAGTTCATGGCCAAATAACTACCTTTAAAGTATGCCGGCTATAATTGCCTGTTCAGAAGTTATCAAAATCTAGATGGTAACAATAAACTTTTTCATTCTTGTCATTCCACTTTCCATTACTTCCTGAAAAGAACCAGAAGGGTTAATGAACTATATGAAAGCAATTTTAAATACGTTGAGGGGTGCAGTGTTTAAAATGGTAACACTCTTGGGTGGTTTCCAACATATAAGACTCGCAGGCTAAGTGCCCACGAAGCAAAAATGCTCCGGATTTTTTCTGTATCTCCCTGGCAGGAAAAATGCATGCGGATTTTACATGCGTTTTTCCCGCCAGGTAGAAGCGTTTGTCAAGCGTTTTTGCATGCGGGTTGTCAAGCGCTTTTCCAAGCGATTTTAGCATCACTTGGAAAAGTGCTTGACAACTTGGTCACACTATATAAATCCATGCAACCGGCATGGATTTATATAGTGTGACCAAGTTAATAGTTAAAAAAAGAATAAAAATGGTAAACAAAAAAAACATTCTACTCGCCGTCCGATGGCCCCCGGTCTCCTTCTCCGGTGCGTCCGGTGTCTTGGGCGGCTCGCGATGGTGTAAAAGGACTTTCCATGACGTCATTTAGTCTTGTGACAGGTCAAGTGACCGCCGACATCAGCGGTCACGTGACCTGTCACATGACTAAACAACGTCATGGAAGGTCCTTTTACACCACCACGAGCCACCGAAGACACCGGACGCACCATACAGGAGACCGGGGGCCATGAGAAGGTAAGTATAATGTTATTTTTTATTTTATTCTTTTTTAACTACAGGTACTATGGTACCCGGGTCTGGAGGAGAGTCTCCTCTTCTCCAGACCCGGGTACCATCCGCACATTGAATCACTTAATATCCACATGTGTCCATGTAGTCATTAAGATATTATGCAATTCAATGGAAGTCAATGGCGGCAATTACGCCGCGTTTCCGCAAAATTAATGGATATGTTTCAGATTTTTCTGCAATGATAATCCGCAGCGTAAATTTCCGCAGCATGTGCACAGTGTTGCATAGCTTCTGGATACCCACAGTTGCAGTATAAAACCTCACAGAGCAGATTACAGGGGATAACAAGCTTTTACTTCTCAGAACATGAGGTAAAGGAAAAAACGCACAGTCACACAGTACTGCACCAGGAAGTAAGAACAAAATAGAAAATACAAGAGAGACTTTTTTTCATTTACAATACAGTAAACAAGGAAACTTTACACAACATCGCCATCTACTGTCAGATCAGCATAAAGTCCTCCTTCACACAAACAAAGAAGTCCACAACTGTTGCATATACCAACACACAGCACATGCGGGTTATCATTGAGGACCATGGGGCACGCATTACCAAGCGTTTAAGCGTTTTCGCTTCGAAAATTCCACAGCAAAAACGCTTCAAAAACGCACAGTGGGCACGCAGCCTCAAAGTCACTTCAAAACTGAACAGGTCCCTATAAAAATAAGTTTTGTAAATTTCCTTGAAAAAAATGAAAAATAACTGCTACATTTTTAAATCTTCTAAAATGCTAATAAAATAAAACAACATTTTACAAATGGTGCTGATGTAAAGCAGACATGAGGGAAATGTTATTTATTACTGTTTTTGTGTGGTATGACTATTGGGATTAAAGGCATAATCAATCAATCATAGTTTGAAAAGTGCAATTTTTAAGACATTTTTGCCAAGTTTCTGATATTTTTATAAATAAACGCAAACCATATCAGCCTAAATTTACCATTATTATAAAGTATCATGTGTCACAAAAAACAGTCTCAAAAGCTATGGGATATGTTATTCCAGAGTTATTACTACATAAAGTGACACTGGTCAGATTTAAAAAAATTGGTTTGGTCACGAAGGGGTTAAGCCACTTTGTTACCATTTTGGCAGTATGCTTCGGGTCATTGTCCATTTGGAGGACCTATTTCTGCTCAAGCTTTAACTTCCTGGCTGATGTCTTGAGATGTTGCTTCAGCATTGCCACATAATCTTCTTTTCTCATGAAGCCATCTACGTATTTTGTGATGTGCACCAAGTCCCTCTTGCAGCAAAGCAACCCCACAACATGATGATGCCACCCCCGTGTTTCCCAGTTGGGATGGTGTTCTTAGGCTTCTAAGCTTCTCCCTTTTTCCTCCAAACTTAACGATGGTCATTATGCACAAAAAGTTCAATTCTAGTTTCATCAGACCACAGGACATGTCTCCAAAAATTAAGGTCTTTGTTCCTGTGTGCATTTGCAAACATTAATCTGGATTTTTTATGTTTCTTTTGGAGTAATGGCTTCTTCCTGGCAGAGTGGTCTTTCATCCCATGTTGATACAGTACTCGTTTCACTGTGAATTGTCACTCTGACAATCTTACTAGCTTCTGCCATCCTCTTCACAAGGTCCTTTGCTTTTGTCCTGGGGTTGATATGCACATGTCGGACCAAAGCACGTTCATCTCTGGGACAAAGAACCCGTCTCCTTCCTGAGCGGTATGATGGCTGGATATTCCAATCTTGTTTGTACTTCCATATAATTGTTTGTACAGATGAACGAGGCACCTTCAGATATCTTGAAATTGTACCCAAGGATGAGCCAGATTTGTGCAAGTCCACAATTCTCTTCCTGATATCTTGGCTGATTTATTTACACTTTCCCATGATGCTACACAAAGAAGCAGTGTGTTTCAGGTGTGCATTAAAATACATCCACAGGTGTGTCTCTAATTAACTCAGATGTTGCCAAAAAACCTATTAGAAGCTTCCAAACACATGACATCATCATATGGGCAGTCGAGAATTGTTTAACCACTTCGCGCCAGAGCCTGTTTTTGCCTTCGTGACCGGGCCAATTTTTTCAATTCTGACCACTGTCACTTTATGAAGTAATTACTCTGGAACGCTTCAACGGATTCCCCCGATTCTGAGAATGTCTTTTCATGACATATTGTACTTCATGATAGTGGTAAAATTTCTTCGATATCACTTGCGTTTATTTGTGAAAAAATCGGAAATTTGGCGAAAATTTTGCAATTTTCAAACTTTGAATTTTCATGCTCTTAAATCAGAGAGATATGTCACACAAAATAGTTAATAAATAACATTTCCCACATGTCTACTTTACATCAGCACAATTTTGGAACCAAAATTTTTTTTTGTTAGGGAGCTATAAGGGTTAAAAGTTGACCAGCGATTTCTCATTTTTCCAACAAAATTTACAAAAACATTTTTTTAGGGACCACATCATATTTGAGGGCTCTTTATGACAGAAAATACCCAAAAGTGACACCATTCTAAAAACTGCACCCCTCAAGGTGCTCAAAACCACATTCAAGAACTTTATTAACCCTTCAGGTGCTTCACAGGAATTTTTGGAATGTGGAAGAAAAAAATTAACATTTAACTTTTTTCACAAAAATATTACTTTAGACCCAATTTTTTTTATTTTTGCAGGGGTAACAGGAAAAAATGAACCCCAAAATTTTTTGTGCAATTTCTCTTGAGCGCGCTGATACCCCATATGTGAGGGAAAACCACTGTTTGGGCGCACTGCAGGGTTCGGAAGGGAAGGAGCGCCATTAGACTTTTTGAATGTAAAATTTGCTTGAATAATTAGCGGACGCCATGTTGCATTTGGGGAGCCCCTGATGTGCCTAAACAGTGGAAACCCCCCACAAGTGACACCATTTTGGAAACTAGACCCCTTAGGGAACTTATCTAGATGCATAGTGAGCACATTGGGAGACATAATAAACAAATCAGTAGCAGGTGAAGAATTGGTTTTATTTATTTTTTACGCAGATCCTCGTGCGGTATAAGTGATGAGATTACTTTATTCTTCGGGTCGGTGCGATTACAGAGATACCAGATTTATATCGGGTTTTTATGACTGACAGCTGTCACACACTAAAAGACGCTTTTTTTTCTAAAATCTAGTTTTTGCGTCGCCATATTTTGAGAGCTATAATTTTCCATATTTCGGCCGACAAAGTCATGTGTCATGCTCCGTTTTTTTATTTATTTTTATTACGGTGTGCACAGAAGGAGTTAATTAGTGTGACAGTTTAATAGCTCGGGTTGTTTCGGATGCGGCGATACCAAATATGTGTACTTTTTTTGTTTTTGCATAAATATACGGATTTATCGGTTTAATATTTTATTTATTTATTTTGTGATTTTTTTTTAGTAGTTTGAAAACATTTTTTTTACATTTTTACTTAGTACCTGTATGGGACATTAATTTTTATTTTTCTGATCACTGATCTCATGTAATGTAATAGACATATATTACATTACATGAGATCTTTGCTGACTGTTTCACAGTCAGAGTCTCCTGCCAGGCTTCAGCTGCAGGCTGAGCCTGGCAGGACACCATATATGGCAGATCTGGAGGCGGTCATGTGACCTCCAGCTGCCATAGCAACGTCAGGTCCTGGAAGGTATCAGGGGTCGTCGGAGAGGTAAGTAGAAGACCCCCTCTCCTCCTGCTGTCTTCTATATGCCGCGATCACTATAGATCGCGGCATATAGAAGACAGCAAAGGGTTAACATCACTGGGACCTGATCCAATCAGGTCCCGATGATGTTCCCTGTCAGAGCTATCGCTCTGCACCGCACCCGTAGCGCTTGCAGGACCACCCACTGTTTTTAAGCGTCCGCGCTGCACAGAGCCCAGGCAGCGCCGACGTTTATGTACAGTGGGCGGTCGGGAAGCGGTTAAATAAAAAAAAAAAAGTTTTCACAAAGTAAAATAGAGAGTTACCTTTTTATTATCATCTAGGACTGTGTTCATACTTTCTATCCCTAGCGTATCAATAGGTCCATCAAAGATAACCCATTTTCTTTCCGGGGTCTCAGATAATGCAAACTCCCGGAAAGTATTAGCGACTATCCCATCTGTCCACTGCAAATGAAGAGAGGCATCAATAAAATTGCTCTTCCCATAAAATCCAATACAATCCCACAATTGAAAGGATTATTAAAGGGAATACCTGGGATTATGATATTGATGATACACATGTATTGACTACATGTGGCCCCTATTGAAGTGAACGTGCCGGCACCGGGAGAGACTGCAAGTAAGTGATTTGCATATATGCGGTCACATGCCAACTAGAAGTGCGTGACCTCACTCAAAGCAAGTGTATTGAGTGAGGCCAGACACAGTCTAGTCAGAGTGTGTCTGGAAGTATGCAAATTTATGCTAATTTCTGGCATAAATAATACAATTTGTTGCTTCCATGTCTGATGAGGAAAATAAAATTTTTGTGCAAACAGGGAGTAAGTCATAATAAAATGATTGCCCGGCAATGTATGGCTGGGGTCTATGTCTCTGAAGGAACCCCTTCTACCATGTCCATAAGCCATAAAAGGGGAGATTTTCCCATTTTCAGCAAAGATATTAGTATTATAAACAATAATTCCAATCATAGACGAACCTCATGTGACACTGGATCAAACTGCCCGAACAGCTGCCCCATGGTGATGGCTTTAGGGTTCACTGTCCGGTAAATCACTTTTTCTTCTTCGCACCCTCGCTCATTCATAAGA
The DNA here is from genome assembly GCF_046119375.1 of Phyllobates terribilis. Lineage (NCBI taxonomy): Eukaryota > Metazoa > Chordata > Amphibia > Anura > Dendrobatidae > Phyllobates > Phyllobates terribilis. Next base: position 93,324 of record NW_027363803.1, on the reverse strand, counting down.
GACAGCGTATCAGCGAGGACGTGGAGGACCTTCGTTTTTCCAGAGAACGGCTCTCCAACCAACATAAAACTGTACGGGATAAACAAAATGCAGCATGGTCCATTGTATAAAATGGAAACAGCGAAGAATAAATCCCCCGTCCCATGGACTTCTGTAGTTCCAGCTTACCCGTGTCTGACAATCATCATCTCATACGTCTGGATCATGTTCTCCAGGAAGACCTTCTCGGGCTGGATGTTGTGTCCAGCACAGCTCTCCTGTGCGCATTCCAGTAAATCCTGAGCAAAAGGAAGGTAAAATATTTCATCAGTCTGTTTACAGTGGATCCAATTAGAGGTGGGAGAATACATTTTCAGGACCCAGATCAGTATTCTGTGGAAGCTGGATGGGACCCCTGAGAGCCGCCTCTTAGCTGCCGGCATCCCCAGCTCCTCTTCTGATTATATGGCCTGGTGTACATCATACTGCAACCATAACGTCATGCCAGGCCGGCTAATCTGAAGAAGAGCCAGGGGGCAGAAAGAAATAAGGTGGCTCTCAGGGGTCTCATTCAGTGCCCACCACTGACCTGATGTCACGCACAGTGTAGGAAAGACAAAGTGCGACACAAAGGGATGAGGGGAAGGGAGCCCAGACACTAGGGAAAGGGGGAAATGGAGACCTCCTAGGCTGATCTGCAATCACCCTGTCTCCCCTACCGACTCTATATTGGTTCCTCACCAATTGCCGCACAGGAACCTATCCCTGTATTTCCTTAGCGCTTGGCCCTGGATAGGGAAGGGGGGGTGAGCACTAGTCGATCCCCACTGACAACTAAAGACAGCAAGGGGAGACAGACACAGGGGAAGTAGCTTAGCTTGAGTCGACTTCAGAGAGATGGCACACACATCCTCTTAGCACCAGAGAGGAAGTAAGAACTGCACTTGCTCCAAGCCTTCACAAGGGGTCATGTGAATATCACTGGCACCTCTGTGTAGCAACCAGGAAGTATTTAAACACCCAGGCCTGATTGTCAGTTAGAACAGGAGGGAGGTAGCCGCTGGGTCCTACAGTGAGACCGCTAAGAAGTTGTCTGGAATGCCAAACGAAGGGATCTCCTGCAACCAACTGCAGGGCGACTGTCTGTCACATCTGACGCACCCATGACACCTGGCCATTGGATTAGTCTACTGCGAATCGATTCATTCATCTAAAAAAAAATTCTCCATAACCTACAACTAAACTAGTGATAAATCACTCACAGATGTTTTAACCATTTTTTTTTCTACATCAGATCATCCTGCATTGGAGGTGTAAGTGAGCCCCCTTACCTCTGGTGCCCCTGTGCAGCTGCCCAGGTTGCACTAATGGGACCGGACGATGAGTGACAAGGTCATGTAACCCAATTCCAAAGCAGTGGATCAGGATCGGGTGAATTCAATGGGATTGGTCTACCATCTACTGTGTATGGGGGCCTCATGACAGATTATGTTGGGTGACATAAAAATCGGGCGGTTGGAATTTAATCACCCAATCCTTATTTTCTGACCCTGAAATTAGCAGCTGCCATAAGATTCTGGCAGCGACTCGGTCATAGAGAAAACAGGAGCGAGCATTCCTGAATATGGGGGAGCCGGGAAAGATAACGGTCATCCAAATGATAGCTGGCCCGCTATATAGGACCTATCACTTGCCATTAATATGCAATTTTATTACCTGGTGTAAATGCCGCTGTTCTCCTGAATCCGGTGTTTTCTTTTGCTCCTGCACCTCTCCATTCCTGAGATATAGCCTCTTTATAGAAATCTAGTTCATAATTTTTAATAGCCAAGTGGGCGTGGTCATCAAGTCCTCTCTGTGGGAGTCTTCAGGAAGGCCTTGCCCAGTTGGCTTAAAGGGCTAGAGGAGAGTGACAGATGTCAGGAACGGAGAGGAGCAGGAAGAAAAGAAAAACCATGCCGGAGTCAGGAGAACAGCGGCATTTACATATTTATGGCGAGGGACAAGTCCTCTTTAAGTCTTGGAAAACCCCTTTAAGACACTATTATATTTTAATACCTTATAGTCGGCTTTCGGAAGTTGAATGCCAGGGAACAGGTCGCTGGTAATCCCATTGAACAGAGGAATATCATGAGACAAAAATTTGGGTTCGTTTACATCCTTAATTGACCGCAAGAGCTAAATAGAATGAAAAAGGATTAAATGATAAAATAATTCATATACAATATGACATGAAACAATATTAAAAGTGAAGAACCCCATTACAAAGGAGCAGTCAGTTCTTGTGGTATGTCTGTATTAGTAAAGAATAGTATTCTCCAAAAAATAAGGATGAAACCTCTTTTCCTAAAACTCTACATTGTATCGTCCCTCTGTTATACCTCCTGGAAATGTATGTGTAAATGATATATAATGTATATATAATCTATATAGGGGACAACCCTATACAATCTGACTGTGCCCAAACAGTGGTGACATTGTCAGACTGTGTAGGGTACTCGTTATTGACAGATTTCAATTAATTCCTACATTTCCAGGAATGATAAAAGAGGAATGGAACGCTGCTGAGTTGCACTAAAATATGCTGCAGAATTGTTTTTCCATAGGGAATACATGTGGCCTCTGTGTTGCACTGTTAATTGCCGGCTGCAGAATGAGTTAAGTGAGATACTGTCAGTGAACTCGTTTTTGCTGGCTGACGGGGAGTTTCTAAATGTTTTATCTGTCTTTTTCTGAGCTCCTCTCAGTTTATTTATGACCACAGACCTCATCAAAATTGAATGTGCAGGGAATCAAAAAGCCGGTGAAAGCCAAGCGATGCAACATTTTTAATAAAACCCAATTGTTAAAATGATTTTTAGCCTAAAATACATGCGATTAAGTTAAAAATCAAAACTGTCCCATAAGATGAACAAGCTACGTGTTTAACAACTATAGTTTTGACACTTTTGCACAGATGAGATCTAACAAGCCAGGAACAGTAATGTACAGAAATTATTTGTAAGTCTCTGTCTGCTACTATAAAATCATACAGCTCTAATTTTTGTGATCCAAATGCTTCTCGGTAAGATGGTAATGCTATCCTATACGAGATGTAAAGCGACCAACAGTTCAGAACTTACAAGAATATCTTCATTTTCATGGGGGAATTTCAGCTTCAGATTGCCAGCAGCGGTCAGCACAGCCTTTACTGCACGCATCCCATAATCATAATGAAACTGGGACGAGAGCGGCTCCGAGCACAGCCGGTAAGTCATTACCATCTTCACCGAGAGAGGTTTAGCGTGCAGAAAACCGTAAGAATAAAGGCAGATCTCCACAATCAGAGCATAGTTGGGGACCATCATTGCTACAGTCCGGAAAAGAACCTGAAATGCGCAAACCAGATGGGTCAGTCAACAAATGAAACTAAATTACTGTAAACTAGGCATAGAGCCGGGGAACCCATTATGTCCATTTACACTATCCTCCACCCCAGACCTAAAAGTGATGTGTCTATTCCACATCAGAGGAAAGTCAGTCAAAGTGTGGTTAAAGGGGTATTCCCATCTCCAAGATCCTGTCCCAATATGTAATAGGTGTAATAATAATAATGTTTGCAAATATCTCCAATTAGAAATGTAGTATAGTTCTTCTGATTAGCTATGTTGCTTAAACCCATGTGCAGGACATTGCAGTAGCTTAGGTATCCATGGTTACGAGCACTCATAGTAACAGTTAGTTACTTGCTAGTGGTCGTAACCATGGATACCTAAGCTACTGCTATGCCCTGCACATGGGTTAAGCGACATAGCTAATCAGAAGAACTATACTACATTTCCAATTGGAGGTATTTGCTATTAATATTATTATTACACCTATTACATATTGGGATAGAATCTTGGAGATGGGAATACTCCTTTAACACTTTCCAAATCTCTCTCCACACCTCTACTGTGTCCATTTTGGAAAATAGGAGAACGGGACATCAATATTAAGGAGCTTGCAGAAATGAGGGCATCCGGTGTTGTGATTATACATAGGAAATGAACAATCTCATATAGGTTTGGGGGAGAATAATCCCTTTGATGAAATCTTATGTTTCTTTTGTAAACCTAGTATTTACTTGAAAGTTTGTGAACCCCTCAAAAATTTCTGTATTACTGCTAAATTTGACTTAAAGCTACATCAGTCTGTGAGGTCACAAAGGAACTCAAGGTAACCTCTAAGCAACTAAAGGCCTCTCCTCAGATTAGCTAATGTAATTGTTCATGAGTCCACCATCAGAAGGACAATGAACAACAATGGCGAGCATGGCAGGATTGCAAGGAGAAAGGCAATGCGATTTAAAATGTCACTGCTAAAACTCACCTGGGCACATCAATAGGTAACTGGAATAATGCTTTGTGGAAGGATGAGGCCAAGATAGAGATTTTAAGTGAGAAGCTATATGTTTGCAGAAAGAAAATACTGCATTACAGCATAAGAACCTCCTATCATCTATGAAACACAAAGATGGTAATCGTAACATGCTTTGGGCCTGTTTTGCTGCACTTGGCCAAGGACGGCTGCCATCATTGATGGAACAATGAATTCTAAAATCGATCAGCAAATGCTAAAGGAAAATATCAAGATATCAGTTCATGTACTGAATCTCAAGAAAACGTGGGTCATGCAGCAAGACAATGGCCCAAAGACACAAGTCGTTCTACAAAAGAATGGTTGAATAAACATAAAGTTTTGGAATGGCCGAGTCATAGTCCTGAGCTGAATCCTATAGAAATGTTGTGGAAGGGCCCGATGCAAGGCACTGGACTCTTTACCTTGAGGTTATCCGGCAGCTCAGAACGTCGAGCGTAGCCAGGATTCATGGTAATGGCTACGAAGCAATTTGGGTTAAACTTCAGTTCTGTTCCTTCGAAGTTGAACATGTCCATCTTCATCTGGATGGCTCTCTGGATGCGGAGAATCTGTTGGGCCACCACGGACAACACCTCCAGCTCAATACGGTTAAACTCATCAAAACACGCCCATGCTCTCGATGATGCCAGCCCTTGGAAAAACTAAAAAAAAGTATATACAGTACAGACCAAAAGTTTGGACACACCTTCTCATTTAAAGATTTTTCTGTATTTTCATGACTATGAAAATTGTACATTCACACTGAAGGCATCAAAACTATGAATTAACACATGTGGAATTATATACTTAACAAAAAAGTGTGAAACAACTGAAAATATGTCTTATATTCTAGGTTCTTCAAAGTAGCCACCTTTTGCTTTGATGACCGCTTTGCACACTCTTGGCATTCTCTTGATGAGCTTCAAGAGGTAGTCACCGGAAATGGTCTTCCAACAATCTTGAAGGAGTTCCCAGAGATGCTTAGCACTTGTTGGCCCTTTTGCCTTCACTCTGCGGTCCAGCTCACCCCAAACCATCTCGATTGGGTTCAGGTCTGGTGACTGTGGAGGCCAGGTCATCTGGCGTAGCACCCCTTCACTCTCCTTCTTGGTCAAATAGCCCTTACACAGCCTGGAGGTGTGTTGGGGTCATTGTCCTTTTGAAAAATAAATGATGGTCCAACTAAACGCAGACCGGATGGAATAGCATGCCGCTGCAAGATGCTGTGGTAGCCATGCTGGTTCAGTATGCCTTCAATTTTGAATAAATCCCAAACAGTGTCACCAGCAAAGCACCCCCACACCATCACACCTCCTCCTCCATGCTTCACGGTGGGAACCAGGCATGTAGAGTCCATCCGTTCACCTTTTCTGCGTCGCACAAAGACACGGTGGTTGGAACCAAAGATCTCAAATTTGGACTCATCAGACCAAAGCACAGATTTCCACTGGTCTAATGTCCATTCCTTGTGTTCTTTAGCCCAAACAAGTCTCTTCTGCTTGTTGCCTGTCCTTAGCAGTGGTTTCCTAGCAGCTATTTTACCATGAAGGCCTGCTGCACAAAGTCTCCTCTTAACAGTTGTTGTAGAGATGTGTCTGCTGCTAGAACTCTGTGTGGCATTGACCTGGTCTCTAATCTGAGCTGCTGTTAACCTGCGACTTTTAAGAACCAAGAATATAAGACATATTTTCTGTTGTTTCACACTTTTTTGTTAAGTATATAATTCCACATGTGTTAATTCATAGTTTTGATGCCTTCAGTGTGAATGTACAATTTTCATAGTCATGAAAATACACAAAAATCTTTAAATGAGAAGGTGTGTCCAAACTTTTGGTCTGTATTATATAATCAAAAGGTGTCAGCAGAACATCGGTTGGAGTCAGTTTATTATCTGCAATGGAGCAGCTTAACATTGTATGTACCTTTCACATTGCTATGTAGTCCAAACCATCAGAGCAGTTAAAGACCACACACTGCACGGCCAGCGCCTTGGCCAAATCTTTGGTGGTCTCAGTTTTTCCTGTGCCGGCCGGACCTTCTGGAGCTCCACCAAGATTTAGATAAAAAGCACCGATCTACCAATGAAACATGAAAGAACTGGTATGAAATATCAATAAACTTTCTAATAAGTTTCATGCATCATACAAAAGTCAAAAAGATTTCTGAGCATAACCCATCACATCATAGCAGAGTCCGCTAGCATCTGTCAGTGAGCGGAGTGATGACCAGGCGTGGGGAGCTGCCCAGGTACTCATAGGCGGACTTCACATTGCAGTTGATGATTCGCACTCTCGCATTCTCATTCTCCCAGTAATAGCGGAGTTGGGCAAGCCACTGGAAGTCTGTTTCATGAGAAACTCCTGAGCAATGTAGGAAAAGATAGTCAACCTCTAAGACACTGCAGAATCACACGGGAGAGTTTCTAAAGGGAAGGCAAATGCCCATACATTATAGGACAAAACTCCTAGTCACCGAATTCTGCTTTTTTCATTTAGTCCCATTGCCCACGGTGTATAACATCCGGACTCTCAGCCCCCAGTTTATAAAATCCGGCCTCTCGCCTCCCCCGGTGTATAACATCCGCCCCTTGCCCCTAGTTTAGTATAACATCCGTCCCCTTGCCCCCCCGCCAGTGTATAAAATCCATCCCCTCAACCCCACTGTATAACATCCAACCCCAAGCCCTCCATTGCATAACATCCGGCCCCCAGGGTATAACATCTGGCCCCCAGCCCCGGTGTATAACATCTGTCCCCTCGCTCCCTCCCCCTGGTGTATAACATCCGGCCTCTCGCCTCCCCCGGTGTATAATATCCGTCCCCTCGCTCCTAGTGTATAACAACCATCCCCTCGCCCACGATGTATAATATCCGTCCCCTCGCTCCCTCCCCCTGGTGTATAACATCTGGCCTCTCGCCTCCCCCGGTGTATAATATCCATCCCCTCCCCCTGGTGTATAACATCTGGCCTCTCGCCTCCCCCGGTGTATAATATCCATCCCCTCGCTCCCAGTGTATAATATCCGTCCCCTCGCCCACGGTGTATAATATCCGTCCCCTCGCCCACGGTGTATAATATCCGTCCCCTCGCCCACGGTGTATAATATCCGTCCCCTCGCCCACGGTGTATAATATCCGTCCCCTCGCCCACGGTGTATAATATCCGTCCCCTCGCCCACGGTGTATAATATCCGTCCCCTCGCCCACGGTGTATAATATCCGTCCCCTCGCCCACGGTGTATAATATCCGTCCCCTCGCCCACGGTGTATAATATCCGTCCCCTCGCCCACGGTGTATAATATCCGTCCCCTCGCCCACGGTGTATAATATCCGTCCCCTCGCCCACGGTGTATAATATCCGTCCCCTCGCCCACGGTGTATAATATCCGTCCCCTCGCCCACGGTGTATAATATCCGTCCCCTCGCCCACGGTGTATAATATCCGTCCCCTCGCCCACGGTGTATAATATCCGTCCTCTCGCCCACGGTGTATAATATCCGTCCCCTCGCCCACGGTGTATAATATCCGTCCCCTCGCCCACGGTGTATAATATCCGTCCCCTCACCCCGGTGTATAATATCCGTCCCCTCGCCCCTTAGTGTATAACATCCAGCCCTCGGACTTGTATAACATCTAGCCCCTTGTACCCCCAGTGTATAACATCAATCCCCTCGGCTCTGGTGTATAATATCCGTCCCCTCGCCCCTGGTGTATAATATCCGTCCCCTCGCCCCTCAGTGTATAACATCTAGCCCCTCGTACCCCTAGGGTATAACATCTGGCCCCTCGTACCCCTAGGGTATAACATCTGGCCCCTCGGCCTTGTATAACATTAAGACTCTCGCCCCCCACCAGTGTATAACATCAATCCCCACGCCCCCCGGTGTATAACATCCGCCCTCCCATGCTGTGTGCTGTTACTAACATATGACAGAACGGCTGGTGGTGCAGAGCTCTCTGATACCAGCGCGGTCCTGTAATAGGAGCCACCGGGGTAACAAGTCTGGATATTACATTTCTTCCCTCCTAAATCTTCCCCCATCACATGTGAGTGATATTATTAAGGAGTAGAAGGAACTGCAGCAACTCAGGAGACCCCGGAACATTACAGAGCGGGGTCACTGAGTGCTGAGGAGCAGAGGGCAGAACGCTTTCCTGACTCCATTGGTAACAACATCACCACAAACACTGCGCCCCCGCCAGGAGCTTCATGGCCGAGCAGCTGCATGCAGCCTTACATCACTAAGCACGATGCCGAGCGTCAGATGGAGTGGTGTGAAGCCGCCACCACAGGACTCTGGAGGAGACCTGTTCTGTGCAGTGACGGATCACACTTCTCTATCTGGCATCTGATGGACGAGTCTGGATTTGGTGAATGCCAGGAGAACGTTACCCTATTAACTGCATTGTGCCCGCTGTACAGTTTGCTGGTGGGGGTATGGCCTTGTTTTTAGGGGTTGGTCTAGGCCCCTTAGTTCCAGTGAAAAGATATCTTAATGCTTCAGCACAAGACATTTTAAACAATTGTAGCTTCCAACCCTAAGGGAATAGAAGAGCAGAACTGTTTCACACACGTTCTCAACCTCAACCCCACTAAACACCTTTAGGATGATTAATTAGAACAAATACTGCACAATGGCAGCATAAATATGTCACCGCAACATAGGGAAGAACAATGTCAGTCACACATCAATTACATTGCCATATGTCTGCTCAGGCTTAGAATGGCTGACCACTCGGAGAATTACATAATACCTACAAAGAAGCCGAACAAAAGGTCATTAAAGGAATTGACATAAAAACCCTTTATTAGTACATCCATGGTTATGGAAGGACACTGCACAGAGGAGGGCACACACACCATTGATAGAAAATATTACAAACCGCACCTAGGCCATCCAAAACACTGACTATAAAGAATATCAATTGTGGCAATGAGTCATATACGGGGGATGCCGACACATACAGATGCAAAAACATTCCTATACAGTTATATGAAAAAGTTTGGGCACCCCTATTAATCTTAAGCTTATTGTTTTATAAAAATTGGTGTTTTTGCAACAGCTATTTCAGTTTGATATATGGAATAACTGTTGGACACAGTAATGTTTCTGCCTTGAAATGAGGTTTATTGTACTAACAGAAAATGTGCAATCTGCATTCAAACAAAATTTGACAGGTGCATAAGTATGGGCACCCTTATCATTTTCTTGTTTTAAATACTCCTACCTACTTTTTACTGACTTACTAAAGCACTTTTTTTGGTTTTGTAACCTCATTGAGCTTTGAAGTTTATAGCCAGGTGTATGCAATCATGAGAAAAGCTACTTAAAGTGGCCACTTGCAAGTTGTTCTCCTGTTTGAATCTCCTCTGAAGAGTGGCATCATAGGCTCCTCAAAACAACTGTCAAATGATCTGAAAACAAAGATTATTCAACATAGCTGTTCAGGGGAAGGATACAAAAAGCGGTCTCAGAGATTTAACCTGTCAGTTTCCACTGTGAGGAACATAGTAAGGAAATGGAAGAACACAGGGACAGTTCTTGTTAAGGCCAGAAGTGGCAGGCCAAGAAAAACATCAGAAAGGCAGAGAAGAAGAATGGTGAGATCAGTCAAGGACAATCCTCAGACCACCTCCAGAGAGCTGCAGCATCAACTTGCTGCAGATGGTGTCACTGTGCATCGGTCAACTATACAACGCACTTTGCACAAGGAGAAGCTGTATGGGAGAGTGATGCGAAAGAAGTCGTTTCTGCAAGCACGCCACAAACAGAGTCGGCTGAGGTATGCAAAAGCACATTTGGAGAAGCCAATTTCCTTTTGGAAGAAGGTCCTGTGGACTGATGAAACCAAGATTGAGTTGTTTGGTCATACAAAAAGGCATTATGCATGGCGGCAAAAAAACACAGCATTCCAAGAAAAACACTTGCTACCCACAGTAAAATTTGGTGGAGGTTCCATCATGCTTTGGGGCTGTGTGGCCAATGCCGGCACCGGGAATCTTGTTAAAGTCGAAGGACGCATGGATTCCACTCAGTATCAGCAGATTCTTGACAATAATGTTCAAGAATCAGTGACAAAGTTGAAGTTACGCAGGGGATGGATCTTTCAGCAAGACAATGATCCAAAACACCGCTCTAAATCTACTCAGGCATTCATGCAGAGGAACAATTACAATGTTCTGGAATGGCCATCCCAGTCCCCAGACCTGAATATCATTGAACATCTGTGGGATCATTTGAAGAGGGCTGTCCATGCTCGGCGACCATCAAACTTAACTGAACTGGAATTGTTTTGTAAAGAGGAATGGTCAAAAATACCTTCATCCAGGATCCAGGATCTCATTAAAAGCTACAGGAAGCGACTAGAGGCTGTTATTTTTGCAAAAGGAGGATCTACTAAGTATTAATGTCACTTTTCTGGTGAGGTGCCCATACTTATGCACCTGTCAAATTTTGTTTGAATGCAGATTGCACATTTTCTGTTAGTACAATAAACCTCATTTCAAGGCAGAAACATTACTGTGTCCAACAGTTATTACATATATCAAACTGAAATAGCTGTTGCAAAAACACCAATTTTTATAAAACATTAAGCTTAAGATTAATAGGGGTGCCCAAACTTTTTCATATAACTGTATAGTGACCACCATCTCAATAGGCATAAATGACTACTGCCCCATAGACGTCATTGTAAGTACACCCCAAGATTGCTTTGCTGTGACCAGATCAATTGTGTCCTATGAAAACTCAAAGAAAAGAGGGGGGGATATAACATAGATATGGAAAGAAGATAGGAATGGGGTGAAATGTATGAAGGTGCTCTGCATATTGAGCTGTGATATCTGTAGAGGGACGGACTCCATATTAACATCCTGTATATGGATTTAGAATAGGAGGCCATAAAAGCCCCTGTAGGTGTAATGTGGAGGGGGCACAATACCTTTCTCCATGTAGTGTATAATAAATAGAACATGGTATTGGAAAGTTTGGTGCCAGCCATGATGTTTGCACAAACCTGTTTGGATCATTTCCATGCCCACGTCACGAGCGTGCCCCTCTATGGTGACGAGAGCCCCCAATGTGCTGCGAGTCTGCTGGGACAATTTGCCTCCTCGCACAAGCTCCACAATATCATTTAGCTGGAGCTGCAGATTATCATAGGAGTTTTTCAGGCCCTACAAGAAGGATGTAACGGTGAAATCATCTGCAGAAACATTCATAGAACATACATATTGCAAGGGGGCTGAAATCTATACAGATTATAAGCTGCAGACTAGATTGAGAACTCCACAATATGCAGGCACTTTTTAATGTACACAACAATTTTACAACATATCTTTATAGAAGTTGGAGATCTGGATTGAACCCAGAGCTCCAAATACCCAGATGTACCTCTATAAAACCCTGCCACAAACAGCATGGAAAACTCAATGCAGATGGATTCATTTTATGCTGGTATTATGGGAAATCCCATACAATGTCTTCCCTTATTGGTAGATATGATGAGAGTAGAGATGAGCGAATGGATTTGCAGGACTCTGGTCCAACAGTCGGGTCAGTATTCCACGGCCGCAGGACCGGAGCTCCATGAACCGGCATCTCCGGCTCCTCTTTTGATGTCGATGTCATAGTTGTGGTGTGAGGCACAAATGACATCACGCCTGGCCGGCTAATCAAAAGAGGAGCCAGGGATGCCGGCATGTAAGAGGCGGTTAGCAAGGCTCCCATCCAACAGCCACAGACTACTAACCTGCTCTCTTAGACCAAGGTCCTGCAAATTTAGTTGCTCATCTCTAGACAAGATGCATGAATCAATGCAAAATCCCAACAATACTATGGAGCCTTTTGGGTACCTTCAAGATATTGAGCCGCTGTACAACTGCAACCCCCAGGAGAAGACCCCTGGGCAAGAACAGTACATGGGCTCTTTGCAGTCTAATAACGTGCTGTGAAAGAAGCTACTTGCATCTTTTGATGTGAATGTGGGTCCCCTTACCTCTGTTGCACCAATGGTATATCCGCCCCTGGAAACTCCTATAAGCTGCGTCCCTGGGTATGACAGTCTATTAGCAGGAGAACACATGAAGTCTGTCTATGAATGTATATATGTATTTCTCCCAGAAAATTATTACAATTACACATGTTTTGTTGTTCACATGTTTATTTAATTTGTGTGTATTGGAACAACACAAAAAGAAGATATTGGTCAACAATTTTGGTTCTCAAGTCCTCAGACAGTTCTCTTTTCCTCTTTCTGTTCTCCCTACTTAGTGTGGCACGTAACAACGCAAAGATTGAGTCAACTTTTCCCCTTTGTATCGGGTTTCAGGTCTGATTTTCATATTGCCCACACCTGTTACTTGCCACAGGTGAGTTTGAACGAGCATCACAAGCTTGAAACAAAATTGTTTACCCACAATTTTGGAAAGATGCCAACAATTTTGTCCGGCCCATTTTTGGGGTTTTGTGTGAAATTATATCCAATTTGTCTTTTTTTCTCTGGTTTTTTTGTGTTGTTCCAATACACACAAAGGAAATAAACATGTGTATAACAAAAAATACACATGCAATTGCAATAATTTTATGAAAAATACTTCAAGGGTGCCAACACTTCCGGCCATGACTGTTTCTAGTGAAGCAACCTTGATCAGTAAAGGAGCTTATGCCGTACCTCGGGGCCACTGCCGATAGCTTCATGCCCTTCACTTGTCCAGAACATCTGAGACACACAGAGCACGACCTGTCCCGGCCATTCCCTCACCCAGTCTTTTCTTGCAGTCTCAGGGTATGCCTTTTAAAAAACAAAGTTAAATTAGGTTGACAGAAGCATTTAAGAGAGGGACAACCTTACTAGTATTATCTAGCAAATTCATTTCTACCGATTGCAGGTAGAAGATCTGCTACCTGGCTCTATAGCAAGAGATACATCATCCACAAATCATTCACTGCCGCCAAATAATCTTATACAAATATAAAAGTACTAGATTAGTTCCAATTAATGCTTTTGGTCTGTAGGTAGATCCGTACCATTCGTGACCGAGCAATAACATCATGCACGCTCCTTAACATGACATCTTCCCCTTGGATGAGCCACTTCTCCACGGCCCCCCGAGCCTCGGAGGTGGAGATGGTCTGGATGAGCTCTACGCGTTCCCCCTCGGTGCTGTACATGGCTTTGATGTCCAGGTTAGGAAGGAACTCCAGCTTTGCGATGCCTTCAAAGCCCTTCTTTAGATGTGGTTGGACCCGCAGAGGATCTTTAGTCTCAGAGAGAATTTCTAGCATTTCGTCGTTGGACAGGAAGAAAAAGCTAAAGCGAAAATGCACAATATGATAAAAATGTCATTAAAGTATTGGGTCAGGCGCCATTTGTATCAGTGTCTATGTGAGAAAATAGAAAAGCAAAGCTTTAAAGTAAAGATTCAGTCCCCATACACATTGGATTAAAAAAGTTTAAACCTGACGATTGCAGCAGGACCGGCCTACCCACTGATGTGTATGGGGGTCTCCTGACTCTCACCCGATAGAGGATGTCAGGGCCAGAAGGATCGGGCAGATGGGATTTCAATACCCGGTCTTTTGGTTCTCAGGGGAGATAACCCGCTGCCGGAGGTGTCCAGTACTGACTTTCTCCTCTCTCCCCATTAAAAACACATGACTGTTCAGCAGAATATGTGGGAGTCAGAAGAAATAGCCAAATAACCATTCAGACCACGGGTATCTCATATCTGATGCGTATGGCTAGCTTAAAGGGGCTATCCAGTTTTGGGAACTTTTTTTATTTAACTGAAATGTGTATTCCCATCTCCAGGATTCTACCCCAATATGTAGTAGGCGTCATAATAATATTAGCAAATACCTCCAATTAGAAGTGTAGTATAGTTCTTCTGATTTGCTTTGTCGCTTACCCCATGTGCAGGGCATTGCAGTAGCTTAGGTTACGACCACTAGCAAATAACTGTCACTATATGAGTGGTCGTAACCATGGATACCGAAGCTACTGCAATGCCTTGCACATGGGGAAAGCGACATAGCGAATCAGAAGAACTATACTACACTTCTAATTGGAGGTATTTGCTAATATTATTATTACTACGCCTACTACATATTGGGATAGGATCTTGGAGATGGGAATACCCATTTAATTGCGAGTATTTGCGACAATTCAGTTTCATTAAAAATGTTGCACCGTTAGGCTTTTTGTTTCCTGCACATTCAGCTTTGATGTGATCTGTGGTCATAAATCGGCTAAGAGGAGCTGAAAAAAGACATTAAAAATAAGTCCAATAGCCAGCGCAACACAGAGCCAATAGAAGGCAAACAGTGCAAAATTATTAATGAAATCCAATTACAAAAATGATTTCAATGCGTTTAAATAAGAAAAAAAAAAATTTCTTTAAGTAGTATATAGAATCATTGCAACAAGTGAAAGGACTATACCGTGGGAAAAAAGCCTCTTCTTCTCCAGATAGGCATTCAGCCCTTTCATGATTTTATCCAGAAGCACATTGCTGTCCTGAAGTTTCTCCAGAAGTCCGGTCAGAGAAGTGGCGCTTAAAGCCTAAAACAAAGTAGATAGCCCATAAGTAAGATTCCATTATATAGTTATAGAGACTGAAAAAAGGTCACATTCATTGACTATTGTGCCAATAGTTCATATTAAAAAAATAATTAGAACATACAGTTATATGAAAAAGTTTGGGCACCCCTATTAATCTTAAGCTTAATGTTTTATAAAAATTGGTGTTTTTGCAACAGCTATTTCAGTTTGATACATGTTATAACTGTTGGACACAGTAATGTTTCTGCCTTGAAATGAGGTTTATTGTACTAACAGAAAATGTGCAATCTGCATTCAAACAAAATTTGACAGGTGCATAAGTATGGGCACCTCACCAGAAAAGTGACATTAATATTTAGTAGATCCTCCTTTTGCAAAAATAACAGCCTCTAGTTGCTTCCTGTAGCTTTTAATGATTTCCTGGATCCTGGATGAAGGTATTTTTGACCATTCCTCTTTACAAAACAATTCCAGTTCAGTTAAGTTTGATGGTCGCCGAGCATGGACAGCCCTCTTCAAATGATCCCACAGATGTTCAATGATATTCAGGTCTGGGGACTGGGATGGCCATTCCAGAACATTGTAATTGTTCCTCTGTATGAATGCCTGAGTAGATTTGGAGCCGTGTTTTGGATCATTGTCTTGCTGAAAGATCCATCCCCTGCGTAACTTCAACTTTATCACTGATTCTTGAACATTATTGTCAAGAATCTGCTGATACTGAGTGGAATCCATGCGTCCCCATCCGTCCATCCTGGATAGGTGTATATGCCCCGCCATCCATCCATCTTGGGTAGGAGTAGATGCCCCTCCATCCATCCATCCTGGGTAGGAGTAGATGCCCCTCCATCCATCCATACTGGGTAGGTGTAGATGCCCCTCCATCCATCCTGGGTAGGTGTATATGGTCCTCCATCCATCCATTCTGGGTAGGTGTATATGCCCCTCCATTCATCCATTCTGGGTAGGTGTATATGCCCCTCCATCCATCCATTCTGGGTAGGCGTAGATGCCCCTCCATTCATCCATTCTGGGTAGGTGTATATGCCCCTCCATCCATTCTGGGTAGGCGTAGATGCCCCTCCATCCATCCATTCTGGGTAGGTGTAGATGCCCCTCCATCCATCAATCCATCCTGGGTAGGGGTATATGCCCTCCATCCATCCATTCTGGGTAGGCGTAGATGACCCTCCATCCATTCATCCTGGGTAGGTGTAGATGCCCCTCCATCCATCCATCCCGGGTAAGGTGTAGATGCCCCTCCATCCATCCATCCTGGATAGGTGTAGATGCCCCTCCATCCATCCATCCTGGGTAGGTGTAGATGCCCCTCCATCCATCTACACATCCTGGGTAGGTGTAGATGCCCCTCCATCCATCCACCCATCCTGGGTAGGTGTAGATACCCAGGATGAATGGATGGATGGAGGGGCATCTACACCTACCCAGGATGAATGGATGGATGGAGGGGCAAGTGTAGATGCCCCTCCATCCATCCATCCTGGGTAGGGGTAGATGCCCCTCCATCCATCCATCCTGGGTAGGTGTATATGCCCCTCCCTCCATCCATCCATTCTGGGTAGGTGTATATGCCCCTCCATCCATCCTGGGTAGGCGTAGATACCTTTCCATCCATCCATCCTGGGTAGGTGTATATGCACCTCCATCCATCCATCCATCCATCCATCCATCCATCCATCCATCCATCCATCCATCCATCCATCCAATCTGGGTAGGTGTATATGCCCCTTCATCCATCCATTCTGGGTTTGCGTAGATGCACCTCCATCCATCCTGGGTAGTCTATTCTGGTAGGTGTATATGCCCCTCCATCCATCCATCCATCCTGGGTAGGAGTATTTGCACCTCCATCCATCCTGGGTAGGTGTATATGACCCTTCATCCATCCATCCATTCTGGGTAGGCGTAGATGCCCCTCCATCCATCCATCCATCCTGCGCAGTCTATTCTGGTAGGTGTATATGCCCCACTATCCATCCATCCTGGGTAGGTGTATATGCCCCTCCATCCATCCATTCTCGGTAGGTGTAGATGCCCCTCCATTCGTCCATTCTCGGTAGGTGTAGATGCCCCTCCATTCGTCCATTCTCGGTAGGTGTAGATGCCCCTCCATCCATCAATCCATCCTGGGTAGGTGTAGATACCACTCCATCCATCCATTCTGGGTAGGTGTTTATGCCCCTCCATCCATCCTGGGTAGGTGTATATGCCCCTCCATTCATCCTGGGTAGGAGTATTTGCCCCTCCATCCATAGTGGGTAGGTGTATATGCCCCTCCATCCATCCATCCTGGGTAGGTGAATATGCCCTTCCATCCATCCTGGGTAGGTGTATCGGCCTCTCCATCCATCCTGGGTAGCTGTATATGCCCCTCCATCCATCCATCCAGAGTAGGTGTATATGCCCCTCCATCCATCCATCCTGAGTAGGTGTATATGCCCATCCATCCATCCTGGGTAGGTGTATATGCCCCTCCATCCATCAATCCATCCTGGGTAGGTGTATATGCCCCTCCATCCATCCATTCTGGGTAGGCGTAGATGCCCCTCCATCTATTCATCCTGGGTAGGTGTAGATGCCCCTCCATCCATCCATCCATCCTGGGTAGGTGTAGATGCCCCTCCATCCATCCATACATCCTGGCTAGGTCTAGATGCCCCTCCATCCATCCATCCATACATCCTGGGTAGGTCTAGATGCCCCTCCATCCATCCACCCATCCTGGGTAGGTGTAGATGCCCTTCCATCCATCCATTCATCCTGGGTAAGTGTAGATGCCCCTCCATCCATCCATCCTGGGTAGGGGTAGATGCCCCTCCATCCATCCATTCTGGGTAGGTGTATATGCCCCTCCATCCATCTATTCTGGGTAGGTGTATATGCCCCTCCATCCATCCATCCTGGGTAGGCGTAGATACCTTTCCATCCATCCATCCTGGGTAGGTGTATATGCACCTCCATCCATCCATCCATCCATCCAATCTGGGTAGGTGTATATGCCCCTTCATCCATCCATTCTGGGTTTGCGTAGACGCACCTCCATCCATCCTGGGTAGTCTATTCTGGTAGGTGTATATGTCCCTCCATCCATCCATCCATCCATCCTGGGTAGGAGTATTTGCCCCTCCATCCATCCTGGGTAGGTGTATATGCCCCTCCATCCATCCATCCTGGGTGAGTGTATATGACCCTTCATCCATCCATCCATTCTGGGTAGGCGTAGATGCCCCTCCATCCATCCATCCTGCGCAGTCTATTCTGGTAGGTGTATATGCCCCTCTATCCATCCATCCTGGGTAGGTGTATACGCCCCTCCATCCATCCATTCTCGGTAGGTGTAGATGCCCCTCCATTCGTCCATTCTCGGTAGGTGTAGATGCCCCTCCATCCATCAATCCATCCTGGGTAGGTGTAGATGCCCCTCCATCCATCCATAGTAGGTGTAGATACCACTCCATCCATCCATCCTGCGCAGTCTATTCTGGTAGGTGTATATGCCCCTCCATCCATCCATTCTCGGTAGGTGTATATGCCCCTCCATCCATCCATCCTGGGTAGGTGAATATGCCCTTCCATCCATCCTGGGTAGGTGTATCGGCCTCTCCATCCATCCTGGGTAGGTGTATATGCCCCTCCATCCATCCATCCTGAGTAGGTGTATATGCCCCTCCATCCATCGTGGGTAGGGGTAGATGCCCCTCCATCCGTCCACTCTGGGTAGGTGTATATGCCCCTCCATCCATCCATACATCCTGGGTAGGTCTAGATGCCCCTCCATCCATCCACCCATCCTGGGTAGGTGTAGATGCCCTTCCATCCATCCATTCATCCTGCGTAAGTGTAGATGCCCCTCCATCCATCGTGGGTAGGGGTAGATGCCCCTCCATCCATCCATTCTGGGTAGGTGTATATGCCCCTCATTCCATCCATCCTGGGTAGGTGTAGATACCTCTCCATCCATCCATCCTGGGTAGGTGTATATGCACCTCCATCCATCCATCCAAACTGGGTAAGCATAGATGCCCCTCCATCCATCCATCCATCCTGAGCAGTCTATTCTGGTAGGTGTATATGCCCCTCCATCCATCCACTCTGGGTAGGTGTAGATGCCCCTCCATCCATCCATGGTAGATGCGAATACCCCTCCATCCATTCTTCCATCCATCCATCCTGGGTAGGTGTATATGCCCCTCCATCCATCCTGGGTAGGTGTATATGCCCCTCCATCCATCCTGGGGAGGAGTATTTGCCCCTCCATCCATCCTGGGTAGGTGTATATGCCCCTCCATTCATCCATCCTGGGTAGGTGTATATGCCCATCCATCCATCCTGGGTAGGTGTATATGCCCCTCCATCCATCCTGGGTAGGTGTATCGGCCCCTCCATCCATCCATCCATCCTGAGTAGCTGTATATGCCCCTCCAGCCATCCTGGGTAGGTGTATATGCCCCTTCATTCATTCTGGGTAGGTGTAGATGCCCCTCCATCCATCCTGGGTAGTCTATTCTGGTAGGTGTATATGCCCCTCCATCCAACCTGGTTAGGTGTAGATGCCCCCTCCATTCATCCATCCTGGTTAGGTGTAGATGCCCCTCCATCCATCCTGGGTAGTCTATTCTGCTAGGTGTATATGCCCCTCCATCCATCCTGGTTAGGTGTAGATGCCCCTCCATCCATCCATCCTGGTTAAGTGTAGATGCCCCTCCATCCATCCATCCATCCTGGGTAGGTGTATATGCCCCTTCATCCATCCATCCATCCTGGGTAGGTGTAAATGCCCCTCCATCCATCCATCCTGGCTAGGTGTAAATGCCCCTCCATCCATCCACTCTGGGTAGGTGTAGATGCCCCTCCATCCATCAATCCATCCTGGGTAGGTGTAGATGCCCCTCCATCCATCCATGGTAGATGCGAATACCCCTCCATCCATTCTTCCATCCATCCATCCTGGGTAGGTGTATATGCCCCTCCATCCATCCATCCTGGGTAGGTGTATATGCCCCTCCGTCCATCCAGTGTAGGAGTATTTGCCCCTCCATCCATCCTGGGTAGGTGTATATGCCCCTCCATCCATCCATCCTGGGTAGGTGTATATGCCCTTCCATCCTGGGTAGGTGTATATTCCCCTCCATCCATCCATCCTGGGTAGGTGTATCGGCCCCTCCATCCATCCTGGGTAGCTGTATATGCCCCTCCAGCCATCCATCCATCCTGGGTAGGTGTATATGCCCCCTCCATCCATCCAGTGTAGGAGTATTTGCCCCTCCATCCATCCTGGGTAGGTGTATATGCCCCTCCATCCTTCCATCCTGGGTAGGTGTATATTCCCCTCCATCCATCCTGGGTAGGTGTATATGCCCCTCCATCCATCCTGGGTAGGTGTATCGGCCCCTCCATCCATCCATCCTGGGTAGCTGTATATGCCCCTCCAGCCATCCTGGGTAGGTGTATATGCCCCTCCATCCATCCTGGGTAGGTGTAGATGCCCCTCCATCCATCCTGGGTAGTCTATTCTGGTAGGTGTATATGCCCCTCCATCCAACCTGGTTAGGTGTAGATGCCCCCTCCATTCATCCATCCTGGTTAGGTGTAGATGCCCCTCCATCCATCCATCCATCCTGGGTAGTCTATTCTGGTAGGTGTATATGCCCCTCCATCCAACCTGGTTAGGTGTAGATGCCCCCTCCATCCATCCATCCTGGGTAGGTGTATATGCCCCTTCATTCATCCATCCATCCTGGGTAGGTGTAAATGCCCCTCCATCCATCCATCCTGGGTAGGTGTAAATGCCCCTCCATCCATCCATGCTGGGTAGGTTTATATGCCCCTGACTAGCCCAGGGGAATGGGTATGACTCGGTACCCGGGCCTTTAGGGATGTCGCGGTGGTCGGCTCCCGGGCCCGTACCCTGGGGTCGCTCCTTTAAAAGGGTTGGTGATTTGTGAAGTTTATAAAAGAGTTTGTGACGCCACCTGTGGTTTCTGGTGAGGATCACCAGCGCTGCGCAGTCCACTGAGGCCGGTGATAAGGCAGCTCGATGGTATAGCTTCCCACAGGTGGAGCTAGGCCTCAGGGCAGCGTATGGACGGGGAAAGCAGGACGGAGAGACCCAGCCGGGTCAGAGCAAGAACAGGGACAGGGACAGACACGATTGTCACTTCAGTACCTTTTACTGATGGAAATTCAGGCACGTCCCAGAGCACTGTAGGGTGAAGGGTGCACGTCAGGATCCTCCCCAATGAGCGGGTTTTGGGCCTCCTGTTTCTTGCCTCTGCGTAGTAAGTTTCTGACCTTCCTGGAGCAAGGCCTAACTTTGTCTCTGTCCTGCGCTGGCTGACCTTCTGGTAGGGCCTTTTCTTGGATTACACGCTCCCGACTTAAGGGGCCTATGTGTCTCCTGGCTCTATTACGTATCAGCACTTTTGCAATACTGGGACTTGTAGTTCTCCAGGGATTCTGGTTATATCTTACTGGGTCGTGGAGATCCCGGTAAGCTTCGGACCCGATGTCCGGTAACTGCTTCTTCGGGGTGAGCTAGTTAAGCTCCTCTGCCCCCTATGTATTAACTCTCCACTCGCCTTCGGCCTACTCGGGCCCTCACTAGGCTATACACACTAACGGCAGCTTGCCGCGCTTCACCGATCTTATGGCGCCGGCACACCTAAAGCTCACCTCTCTGAGCTACAACTGAGTCTAGAACGTGCTCCACTGCAGACTGACCTCTCTCAGGCTTTTGCACTGCAGGAGCTCTCTCAACAGGTTTGCTTTCTGTCGACTCCAGTCTAGACTAACTGCTGCCTGGCTCCACCTTCCCTTATATATCTATCCCTAACGGGCTCCCTCTGATGGTCTGAGGTGGAAGGTGGAGATGTGTGAATGGTTATGGGGGCCTCTTGTGGAGGAATCCATCAATACACCCTGCTAGGATCTGTGATACCAAGCGCAGCTAGGCGTCACACACCCCCATCCATCCTGGGTAGATGTATATGCCCCTCCATCCATCCCGGTCAGTATATGCCCCCCTCCATCCATCCATCCTGGTGGATATATCCTCCCCTTCATACTGGTGGGTATATGCCCCCACCCTACATCCATCCTGGTGGGTATATGCCCCCCCCCTACATCCATCCTGGTGGGTATATGCCCCCCCCTCCATCCTGGTGGGTATATGCCCCCCCCTCCATCCATCCTGGTGGGTATATGCCCCCCCCTCCATCCATCCTGGTGGGTATATGCCCCCCCCTCCATCCATCCTGGTGGGTATATGCCCCCCCTCCATCCTGGTGGGTATATGCCCCCCCCCCTCCATCCATCCTGGTGGGTATATGCCCCCCCCCTCCATCCATCCTGGTGGGTATATGCCCCCCCCCTCCATCCATCCTGGTGGGTATATGCCCCCCCCCCTCCATCCATCCTGGTGGGTATATGCCCCCCCCTCCATCCATCCTGGTGGGTATATGCCCCCCCCCCTCCATCCATCCTGGTGGGTATATGCCCCCCCCTCCATCCATCCTGGTGGGTATATGCCCCCCCCCTCCATGTGGGTATATGCCCCCCCCCTCCATCCATCCTGGTGGGTATATGCCCCCCCCTCCATCCATCCTGGTGGGTATATGCCCCCCCCCTCCATCCATCCTGGTGGGTATATGCCCCCCCCCTCCATCCATCCTGGTGGGTATATGCCCCCCCCCTCCATCCATCCTGGTGGGTATATGCCCCCCCCTCCATCCATCCTGGTGGGTATATGCCTCCTCCTCCATCCTGGTGGGTATATGCCCCCATATATTCAATGCGAAGGGAAAAAAAACAAAACAAACGCTTCTACTCACCTTCCACGTTCCCACGCAGCGCTTTGTCTGTGTTGCCTGAAGATGTCGGCGGTGATAACAGCTGAGAGGCTGAGATCACCGCACGGCGCCGCTGCAGATACTCACTCGGGACGTCCACTCCTAGGCATTTCCTCCCCGGCAGTTCCTGTCATGGCATGCTCTGACTGAGCAGTGCGTGCGACGACAGGGGGAATGTACAGCTTACACTGCAGGCTCCACAAAGATGGCTGAAATCTCCTCCCACGGCTGCGACCTGAACAGCCAAGGGGGCGTGCCCAGGTCACAGCTAGAGGCAGGAGGAGCGGCCTCTAATGTTAGAGAAAGGGTCGGTGACAGACTACTGTCTCTTATGGCCAGGGCTGCCGTAAATGAGGTGTGTAAGAGCGCTTCTTACACACCCCCCCAAATAAAAATGGCAGCCCCTAGTGGCCAATGTAAAAATAAATAAAAAACTAATAAAGTGGTACATTTAATTTTGTATTAAAAATAATTGATTACATAATTATTAATACAAAACATAAAATCGTGGCCCCTTCCCTGTAAGAATAGCACATGGCTCTTTTCACGTCTGGTTATTTCTCTAGCAGGTAGAATATGCTCCGTTATAGACCGTGGACAGGTTTACAGCTCTATTTATTGTGGACGATTGATCTGCAAATCAGAACTGAGACCGGTCCGATTTTCATCCGATTTGTAGATAAAGATCATCTATTGAAGTCAACGAGTCTGTCAGAAAAATGGCCAGAACCAACCATGTTGCCTGTACTGCTTGTTTTCCAGTGTCTATAGGCCGGGCAAGCGAGGCGAGGAAACCTTTAGCTTTTTACTTTACATATAAAAAAATATGCCCCACTGAGGAGAAAAACTGACACTGACCAAAATCAGATGAAAATTAGAAAAAAAACACTGATTAAAACCTGACATGTGAACGGGGCCTTAGGCCTTAATCAGATGTCAGCAGGGTCGGACTGGGGTGTCTGGGGCCCACAGGGGACGCTGACTCTAGGGGCCACCTCCAGCAATATGCAGATCTCTCTTCTCTGCTCTCCCTGTTATAGTGGAGCAGTGACCGGCGGCTCCTCACATCTACTCTGCACAGACTACAACAGGGATGGACAATTTCTGTAGTTTACATGAAAGAGCTTCTTTGGTTAAAACAAGTCATCACAGATTCATGGGCTACACAGGATAGGTGATCACTTATTGATTGGAAGAATGGGGAAGTTTTATCCCTGACAGGACACTTATCCCCATTTAAAATGCAGCGACAGGTGGGACGTCTGACCACAGCCTCATTCGTTCTCTTGGGGGCTTCCAAAAAAGAGCAGCGCTCACAGCCCCTGAGGGAATGAATGGATCAGTGGTCGAGTCGCACATGAGCTCCAGTGTAATGGGGAGAAAAGCTCCACAGTCTGCCGATCGCTGCAGGTCCCAGTAGTCAGACCCCCACCAATCAATAAGTTATCACTTATCCTGTGGAGAGGGGATTACTTGTTCTCCCCGGAGAACCCCTGTGAGTGCATCTCTGACGCTCTGCTCCAAGTATTTCATCTCTAAGGCCACAGCCCCACTATCAGTATTCAGTCAGGATTTTTTCTCAGGAGTGGGAGCCAAAACCAGGTGAGGAACAATCAGAGAAAAGGTAGAATAGAAACAAGTCACCAATTCTGGATTTATCACCCACTCCTGCTTTTGGCTCTCACTACTGAGAAAAAATACTGACCAAATACGGATAGTGAAGCCGTGGCCTCATGGAAAAAAATCTTTTCCTAGGTAATCTCAGCGAGAACAAATGACCGCCATACACAACATAATCCACTATAACAACACCAATAATATCACATACAAAAGGGACAAATATCACCACACCATGACCAGACCACATATTACCACCACATAGTGACCAAATAATACAATACTGATCAGGAATACAAACCACAATACTAACACTGTCACTATACATATGAGCTCTGTATATAGTGTCAGTGTACAGGTAATACAGTGATCCCCAGTGACAATATAAACAGGATCTCTGTATATAGTGTCAGTGTACATGTAATACAGTGATCACCGGTGACATTATACACAGGAGCTCTGTATGTAGTGTACAGGTAATACAGTTATCACGAGTGACATTATACACAGGAGCTCTGTATATAGTGTATAGGTAATACACTGGTCACCAGTGACATACACAGGAGCTCTGTATATACTATATAGTGTAAGTGTACAGTAATACACTGACTCACCAGTGATGTCTCTAGGTGAAGTTCTTCATCTTCGCTTTTCCTCATCTGGCACAGTCCACCATCACTTCTTCCAGCCAGGAATCATCTCTGCAGAAAATAACACACAGTTATCAATAACTGATCTCTTTTAGAGCACATTCCCACTTTTCCCCAGGCTTCTACACTACACCAGTTGAAGAAATAAAGCGACATAGTGGCGCCCTGCACAGTAACAGGACCCCCCTTTTGTCCCCTCTTACGGAAAACAGTTTCCTAAAAATAAAATTATATTACAGAAGTAATAATGTCCCTAATTGGATTCTAAAGTAATAATGTTCCCCACTCGCCATCATAAACTAATAAAGTTCCTCAATCTGGCCCCTAAACAGTAATAAAGTCCCTTGTCCAGCGTGGCCCCCCATCTATCCATCCTGACCCCCCCCCCATGTATTCATTCTGGTCTCCATGTGTCCAGCCTGCCCCTCCCATATATCCATCCGGGCCTCCATGTGTCCAGCCTGCCCCCCTTCATATATCCATCCTGTCCCACTCATATATGCATCCCACCCCACCCCATATATCTATCCAGGACCCCATGTGTCCAGCTTGCCGCCCTTCACCTCCATGTGTCCATCCAGGTCCCCATGTGTCCAGCTTGCTGCCCTTCACCTCCATGTGTCCATCCAGGTCCCCAACTTGGCCCCCTTCACCACCATGTGTCCCCTTATGCGTCCAACCAGCCCCCCCCTTTCAGCCCCATGCCTCCATCCATATGTCTCCCCATGGGTCCAACCAGCCCCCCCTTCAGCCCCGTGCCTCCATCCATATGTCACCCATGCGTCCAGCCAGCCCCCCTTCAGCCCCATGTCCCCATGGGTCCAGCCAGCCCCCCCTTCAGCCCCATGTCCCCATCCATATCCCCATGGGTCCAGCCAGCCCCCCCTTCAGCCCCATATCCCCATCCATGTCCCCATGGATCCAGCCAGCCAGCCCCATGTCCCCATGGGTCCAGCCAGCCCCCCCCCCTTCAGCCCCATGTCCCCATGGGTCCAGCCAGCCCCCCCCCCTTCAGCCCCATGTCCCCATGGGTCTAGCCAGCCCCCCCCTTCAGCCCCATGTCCCCATGGGTCTAGCCAGCCCCCCTTCAGCCCCATGTCCCCATCCATGTTCCCATGGGCCCAGCCAGCCCCCTCCCCTTCAGCCCCATGTCCCCATGGGTCCAGCCAGCCCCCCCTTCAGCCCCATGTCCCCATCCATGTCCTCATGGGTCCATCCAGCCCCCCCTTCAGACCCATGTCCCCATTCATGTCCCCATGGGTCCAACCAGCCCCCCCTTCAGACCCATGTCCCCATCCATGTCCTCATGGGTCCATCCAGCCCCCCCTTCAGACACATGTCCCCATCCATGTCCCCATGGGTCCAACCAGCCCCCCCTTCAGACCCATGTCCCCATCCATGTCCCCATGTGACCAGCCTGCGACCCCTCCATATATGGATGATGACCAATGCTGGGAACACTCACCCAGAAAAACGTAGATATTGCACTTGACTTGAAGTTGAAGCAGGGAGAGCTGTAGCCAGACCTGCAGCCTTGTTTCCAGGGTTATGGTGAGAGAGCAGAGTGCTGGTCACCGCATACTCAGCCCAGGAGCCGGCTTAAAAGGCAAGAGAGCAGGAGAGAAGAGGGCGGTGCGCGGTGCTGGTGCGGTGTTCCATACCCGGACGGGAGCCGGTGTTACAAGGCCAATTCCAAGGGAGCAGGAGCCGGGACTGGAGAGCAGAGCGCGGCGTCGGCGTATCAAAAGCCGGCAGGGGAGCAGGGAGAGGAGAGCGCGACGTCAGCGTGTCACCTGACAACACACCACTGCCAGCCACCAGCGGCAAAGCAGAGCGCGGTGCGTGTCACCGCCCACCAAGAACACGTCCTCAGTCATGTGACTATGCGCGTCACCCGCTGTCACCACTGAATAGTATGAGCGCCGCACGCGACGCTACATTTCCTTCGGCTGTGCTTTTAAAGGGCCCGCACTTTTTAAGAGCCTCCGCTACCAATTCTCTCACTCTCTCATCGGGGCCCACCGGGAATTTTTCCAGCCATCACACAAGGCCAGTCCTACCCTGCGCGCTGGCATCGGGGCCCCCTCCTCAAATACTTACCTCTCCCGTTCCCAGCAACTCCTGTGTCTTCAGCGTCTTCGGAGTCTGTCGTCACTACCGTGCGCCCTCTGTCTTATCTAGCAATCCATAAGTATAATGCAAACTATGGGGCCATTATACAGCATGGAGCAATCTATGGGGCCATTATACAGCATGGAGCAATCTATGGGGCCATTATACAGCATGGAGCAATCTATGGGGCCATTATACAGCATGGAGCAATCTATGGGGCCATTATACAGCATGGAGCAATCTATGGGGCCATTATACAGTAGGGAGCAATCTATAGGGCCATTACAGCATGGAGCAATCTATGGGGCCATTATACAGCATGGAGCAATCTATGGGGCCATTACACTTATGGAGCAATCTATGGGGCCATTACACTTATGGAGCAATCTATGGGGCCATTACACTTATGGAGCAATCTATGGGGCCATTACACTTATGGAGCAATCTATGGGGCCATTACACTTATGGAGCAATCTATGGGGCCATTACACTTATGGAGCAATCTATGGGGCCATTACACTTATGGAGCAATCTATGGGGCCATTACACTTATGGAGCAATCTATGGGGCCATTACACTTATGGAGCAATCTATGGGGCCATTACACTTATGGAGCAATCTATGGGGCCATTACACTTATGGAGCAATCTATGGGGCCATTACAGCATGGAGCAATCTATGGGGCCATTACAGCATGGAGCAATCTATGGGGCCATTACAGCATGGAGCAATCTATGGGGCCATTACAGCATGGAGCAATCTATGGGGCCATTACAGCATGGAGCAATCTATGGGGCCATTACAGCATGGAGCAATCTATGGGGCCATTACAGCATGGAGCAATCTATGGGGCCATTATACAGCATGGAGCAATCTATGGGGCCATTATACAGCATGGAGCAATCTATGGGGCCATTACAGCAGGGAGCAATCTATGGGGCCATTACAGCAGGGAGCAATCTATGGGTCCATTCTACTTATGGAGCAATCTATGGGGCCATTATACAGCATGGAGCAATCTATGGGGCCATTATACAGCATGGAGCAATCTATGGGGCCATTATACAGCATGGAGCAATCTATGGGGCCATTATACAGCATGGAGCAATCTATGGGGCCATTATACAGCATGGAGCAATCTATGGGGCCATTATACAGCATGGAGCAATCTATGGGGCCATTATACAGCATGGAGCAATCTATGGGGCCATTATACAGCATGGAGCAATCTATGGGGCCATTATACAGCATGGAGCAATCTATGGGGCCATTATACAGCATGGAGCAATCTATGGGGCCATTATACAGCATGGAGCAATCTATGGGGCCATTATACACCATGGAGCAATCTATGGGGCCATTATACAGCATGGAGCAATCTATGGGGCCATTATACAGCATGGAGCAATCTATGGGGCCATTATACAGCATTGAGCAATCTATGGGGCCATTATACAGCATGGAGCAATCCATGGGGCCATTACAGCATGGAGCAATCTATGGGGCCATTACAGCATGGAGCAATCTATGGGGCCATTATACAGCATGGAGCAATCTATGGGGCCATTATACAGTAGGGAGCAATCTATGGGGCCATTATACAGTAGGGAGCAATCTATGGGGCCATTATACAGCATGGAGCAATCTATGGGGCCATTATACAGTAGGGAGCAATCTATGGGGCCATTATACTTATGAAGCAATCTATAGGGCCATTATACTTATGGAGCAATCTATAGGGTCATTATACAGTATGGAGCAACCTATGGGGCCATTACAGCATGGAGCAATCTATGGAGCCATTATGCAGCATGGAGCAATCTATAGGGCCATTATACAGCATGGAGCAATCTATGGAGCCATTATACAGCATGGAGCAATCTATGGGGCCATTATACTTATGGAGCAATCTATGGGGCCATTATACAGCATGGAGCAATCTATGAGGCCATTACAGCATGGAGCAATCTATGGGGCCATTATACTTATGGAGCAATCTGTGGGGCCATTACAGCATGGAGCAATCTATGGGGCCATTATACAGCATGGAGCAATCTATGGGGCCATTACAGCATAGAGCAATCTATGGGGCCATTATACTTATGGAGCAATCTATAGGGCCATTACAGCATGGAGCAATCTATGGGGCCATTATACTTATGGAGCAATCTATAGGGCAATTACAGCATAGAGCAATCTATGGGGCCATTATACTTATGGAGCAATCTATAGGGCCATTACAGCATGGAGCAATCTATAGGGCCATTATACACCATGGAGCAATCTATGGGGCCATTATACTTATGGAGCAATCTATGGGGACATTATACTTATGGACCAATCTATAGGGCCATTATACTTATGGAGCAATCTATGGGACCATTATACAGTATGGAGCAATCTATGGAACCATTATGCAGTATGGAGCAATCTATGGGGCCATTATGCAGCATGGAGGAATCTATAGGGCCATTACAGCAAGGAGCAATCTATGGGGCCATTATACTTCTGGAGCAATCTATGGGGCCATTATACTTCTGGAGCAATCTATAGGGCCATTACAGCATGGAGCAATCTATGGGGCCATTATACACCATGGAGCAATCTATGGGGCCATTATACAGCATGGAGCAATCTATGGGGCCATTATACAGCATGGAGCAATCTATGGGGCCATTATACTTATGAAGCAATCTATAGGGCCATTATACTTATGGAGCAATCTATAGGGTCATTATACAGTATGGAGCAACCTATGGGGCCATTACAGCATGGAGCAATCTATGGAGCCATTATGCAGCATGGAGCAATCTATAGGGCCATTATACAGCATGGAGCAATCTATGGAGCCATTATACAGCATGGAGCAATCTATGGAGCCATTATACAGCATGGAGCAATCTATGGAGCCATTATACAGCATGGAGCAATCTATGGAGCCATTATACAGCATGGAGCAATCTATGGGGCCATTAAGCAGCATGGAGCAATCTATAGGGCCATTACAGCATGGAGCAATCTGTGTGGCCATTACAGCATGGAGCAATCTATGGGGCCATTATACTTATGAAGCAATCTATGGGGCCATTATACAGCATGGAGCAATCTATGGGGCCATTATACTTATGGAGCAATCTATAGGGCCATTACAGCATGGAGCAATATATGGGGCCATTATACAGTATGGAGCAGTCTATGGGGCCATTATACAGTAGGGAGAAATCTATGGGGCCATTATACAGCATGGGGCAATCTATGGGGCCATTATACAGCATGGGGCAATCTATGGGGCCATTACAGCATGGAGCAATCTATGGGGCCATTATACTTGTGGAGCAATCTATAGGGCCATTACAGCATGGAGCAATCTATGGGGCCATTATACAGCATGGAGCAATCTATGGGGCCATTATACAGCATGGAGCAATCTATGGGGCCATTATACAGCATGGAGCAATCTATGGGGCCATTACATCATGGAGCAATCTATGGGGCCATTATACTTATGGAGCAATCTATGGGGCCATTATACTTATGGAGCAATCTGTAGGGCCATTATACTTATGGAGCAATCTATGAGGCCATTATACTTATGGAGCAATCTATAGGGCCATTATACTTATGGAGCAATCTATGGGGCCATTATACTTATGGAGCAATCTATGGGGCCATTATACAGTATGAAGCAATCTATGGAGCCATTATGCAGTATGGAGCAATCTATGGGGCCATTATGCAGCATGGAGCAATTTATAGGGCCATTACAGCATGGAACAATCTATGGGGCCATTATACTTATGGAGCAATCTATAGGGCCATTATACAGCATGGAGCAATCTATGGGGCCATTATACAGTAGGGAGCAATCTATGGGGCCATTATACAGTAGGGAGCAATCTATGGGGCCATTATACAGTAGGGAGCAATCTATGGGGCCATTAGACTAATGGAGCAATCTATAGGGCCATTACAGCATGGAGCAATCTATGGGGCCATTATACAGCATGGAGCAATCTATAGGGCCATTACGACATGGAGTAATGTATAGGGCCATTACAGCATGGAGCAATCTATGGGGCCATTATACTTATGGAGCAATCTATGGTGCTATTACAGCATGGAGCAATCTATGGGGCCATTAAACAGCATGGAGCAATCTATGATGCCATTATACAGCATGGAGCAATCTATGGGCCCATTATACTTATGGAGCAATCTATGGGCCCATTATACTTATGGAGCAATCTATGGGCCCATTATACTTATGGAGCAATCTATGGGCCCATTATACTTATGGAGCAATCTATGGGCCCATTACCGCATGGAGCAATCTATGGGGCCATTACCGCATGGAGCAATCTATGGGGCCATTACCGCATGGAGCAATCTATGGGGCCATTATACTTATGGAGCAATCTATGGGGCCATTACCGCATGGAGCAATCTATGGGGCCATTACCGCATGGAGCAATCTATGGGGCCATTACCGCATGGAGCAATCTATGGGGCCATTACCGCATGGAGCAATCTATGGGGCCATTACCGCATGGAGCAATCTATGGGGCCATTACCGCATGGAGCAATCTATGGGGCCATTACCGCATGGAGCAATCTATGGGGCCATTATACTTATGGAGCAATCTATGGGGCCATTATACTTATGGAGCAATCTATGGGGCCATTATACTTATGGAGCAATCTATGGGGCCATTATACAGTAGGGAGCAATCTATGGGGCCATTATACAGCATGGAGCAATCTATGGGACCTTTATACAGCATGGAGCAATCTATGGGACCTTTATACAGCATGGAGCAATCTATGGGGCCATTATCCTTATGGAGCAATCTATAGGACCATTACAGCATGGAGCAATCTATGGGGCCATTTATGGAGCAATCTGTGGGGCCATTACAGCATGGAGCAATCTATGGGGCCATTATACAGCATGGAGCAATCTATGGGGCCATTATACAGCATGGAGCAATCTATGGGGCCATTATACTTATGGAGCAATCTATAGGACCATTACAGCATGGAGCCAATCTATGGGGCCATTATACAGCATGGAGCAATCTATGGGGCCATTATACTTATAGAGCAATCTATAGGGCCATTATACTTATGGAGCAATCTACAGGGACATTATACAGTATGGAGCAATCTATGGAGCCATTATGCAGTATGGAGCAATCTATGGGGCCATTATGGAGCATGGAGCAATCTATAGGGCCATTATACTTATGGAGCAATCTATGGGGCCATTACAGCATGGAGCAATCTATGGGGCCATTATACAGCATGGAGCAATCTATAGGGCCATTACAGCATAGAGCAATCTATGTGGCCATTATACAGCATGGAGCAATCTATGGGGCCATTATACAGCATGGAGCAATCTATGGGGCCATTATACAGCATGGAGCAATCTATGGGGCCATTATACAGCATGGAGCAATCTATGGGGCCATTATACAGCATGGAGCAATCTATGGGGCCATTATACTTATGGAGCAATCTATAGGGTCATTATACTTATGGAGCAATCTATGGGGCCATTATACAGTATGGAGCAATCTATGGAGCCATTATGCAGCATGGAGCAATTTATAGGGCCATTACAGCATGGAGCAATCTATGGGGCCATTATACTTATGGAGCAATCTATGGGGCCATTATACAGCATGGAACAATCTATGGGGCCATTACAGCATGGAGCAATCTATGGAGCCATTATGCAGCATGGAGCAATCTATAGGGCCATTATACAGCATGGAGCAATCTATGGAGCCATTATACAGCATGGAGCAATCTATGGGGCCATTATACAGCATGGAGCAATCTATGGGGCCATTACAGCACGGAGCAATCTATGGGGCCATTATGCAGCATGGAGCAATCTATGGGGCCATTATGCAGCATGGAGCAATCTATGGGGCCATTACAGCATAGAGCAATCTATGGGGCCATTATACTTATGGAGCAATCTATAGGGCCATTGCAGCATGGAGCAATCTATGGGGCCATTATACTTATGGAGCAATCTATAGGGCCATTACAGCATGGAGCAATCTATGGGGCCATTATACACCATGGAGCAATCTATGGGGCCATTATACTTATGGAGCAATCTATGGGGACATTATACTTATGGACCAATCTATAGGGCCATTATACTTATGGAGCAATCTATGGAACCATTATGCAGCATGGAGCAATCTATGGGGCCATTATACAGCATGGAGCAATCTATGGGGCCATTATACAGCATGGAGCAATCTATGGGGCCATTATACAGCATGGAGCAATCTATGGGGCCATTATACAGCATGGAGCAATCTATGGGGCCATTACCGCATGGAGCAATCTATGGGGCCATTACCGCATGGAGCAATCTATGGGGCCATTACCGCATGGAGCAATCTATGGGGCCATTACCGCATGGAGCAATCTATGGGGCCATTACCGCATGGAGCAATCTATGGGGCCATTACCGCATGGAGCAATCTATGGGGCCATTACCGCATGGAGCAATCTATGGGGCCATTACCGCATGGAGCAATCTATGGGGCCATTATACTTATGGAGCAATCTATGGGGCCATTATACTTATGGAGCAATCTATGGGGCCATTATACTTATGGAGCAATCTATGGGGCCATTATACTTATGGAGCAATCTATGGAGCCATTATACAGTAGGGAGCAATCTATGGGGCCATTATACAGCATGGAGCAATCTATGGGACCTTTATACAGCATGGAGCAATCTATGGGACCTTTATACAGCATAAAGCAATCTATGGGGCCATTATCCTTATGGAGCAATCTATAGGGCCATTACAGCATGGAGCAATCTATGGGGCCATTATACTTATGGAGCAATCTATGGAGCCATTACAACATGGAGCAATCTATGGGGCCATAATACAGCATGGAGCAATCTATGGGGCCATTATACAGTAGGGAGCAATCTATGGGGCCATTATACAGTAGGGAGCAATCTATAGGACCATTACAGCATGCAGCAATCTATGGGGCCATTATACAGTATGGAGCAATCTATGGGGCCATTATACAGCATGGAGCAATCTATGGGGCCATTATACAGCATGGAGCAATCTATGGGGCCATTATACAGCATGGAGCAATCTATGGGGCCATTATACAGCATGGAGCAATCTATAGGGTCATTATACTTATGGAGCAATCTATGGGGCCATTATACAGTATGGAGCAATCTATGGAGCCATTATGCAGCATGGAGCAATTTATAGGGCCATTACAGCATGGAGCAATCTATGGGGCCATTATACTTATGGAGCAATCTATGGGGCCATTATACAGCATGGAACAATCTATGGGGCCATTACAACATGGAGCAATCTATGGAGCCATTATGCAGCATGGAGCAATCTATAGGGCCATTATACAGCATGGAGCAATCTATGGAGCCATTATACAGTATGGAGCAATCTATGGGGCCATTAAGCAGCATGGAGCAATCTATAGGGCCATTACAGCATGGAGCAATCTATGGGGCCATTACAGCATGGAGCAATCTATGGGGCCATTATACTTATGGAGCAATCTATGGGGCCATTATGCAGCATGGAGCAATCTATGGGGCCATTATGCAGCATGGAGCAATCTATGGGGCCATTATGCAGCATGGAGCAATCTATGGGGCCATTATACTTATGGAGCAATCTATAGGGCCATTACAGCATGGAGCAATCTATGGGGCCATTATACTTATGGAGCAATCTATAGGGCCATTACAGCATGGAGCAATCTATGGGGCCATTATACAGCATGGAGCAATCTATGGGGCCATTATACACCATGGAGCAATCTATGGGGCCATTATACTTATGGAGCAATCTATGGGGCCATTATACTTATGGAGCAATCTGTAGGGCCATTATACTTATGGAGCAATCTATGGGGCCATTACCGCATGGAGCAATCTATGAGGCCATTATACTTATGGAGCAATCTATAGGGCCATTATACTTATGGAGCAATCTATGGGGCCATTATACAGTATGAAGCAATCTATGGAGCCATTATACAGTATGGAGCAATCTATGGGGCCATTATGCAGCATGGAGCAATTTATAGGGCCATTACAGCATGGAACAATCTATGGGGCCATTATACAGTAGGGAGCAATCTATGGGGCCATTATACAGTAGGGAGCAATCTATGGGGCCATTATACAGTAGGGAGCAATCTATGGAGCCATTATACAGCATAGAGCAATCTATAGGGCCATTACAGCATGGAGCAATCTATGGGGCCATTATACAGCATGGAGCAATCTATAGGGCCATTACGACATGGAGCAATGTATAGGGCCATTACAGCATGGAGCAATCTATGGGGCCATTATACTTATGGAGCAATCTATGGTGCTATTACAGCATGGAGCAATCTATGGGGCCATTAAACAGCATGGAGCAAACTATGATGCCATTATACAGCATGGAGCAATCTATGGGCCCATTATACTTATGGAGCAATCTATGGGCCCATTATACTTATGGAGCAATCTATGGGGCCATTACCGCATGGAGCAATCTATGGGGCCATTACCGCATGGAGCAATCTATGGGGCCATTATACTTATGGAGCAATCTATGGGGCCATTACCGCATGGAGCAATCTATGGGGCCATTACCGCATGGAGCAATCTATGGGGCCATTACCGCATGGAGCAATCTATGGGGCCATTACCGCATGGAGCAATCTATGGGGCCATTACCGCATGGAGCAATCTATGGGGCCATTACCGCATGGAGCAATCTATGGGGCCATTACCGCATGGAGCAATCTATGGGGCCATTACCGCATGGAGCAATCTATGGGGCCATTATACTTATGGAGCAATCTATGGGGCCATTATACTTATGGAGCAATTTATGGGGCCATTATACTTATGGAGCAATCTATGGGGCCATTATACTTATGGAGCAATCTATGGGGCCATTATACTTATGGAGCAATCTATAGGGCCATTATACTTATGGAGCAATCTATAGGGCCATTATACAGTAGGGAGCAATCTATGGGGCCATTATACAGCATGGAGCAATCTATGGGACCATTATACAGAATGGAGCAATCTATGGACCTTTATACAGCATGGAGCAATCTATGGGGCCATTATCCTTTTGGAGCAATCTATAGGGCCATTACAGCATGGAGCAATCTATGGGGCCATTGTACTTATGGAGCAATCTATGGGGCCATTATACAGTATGGAGCAATCTATGGAGCCATTATGCAGCATGGAGCAATCTATGGGGCCATTATGCAGCATGGAGCAATTTATAGGGCCATTACAGCATGGAGCAATTTATAGGGCCATTACAGCATGGAGCAATCTATGGGGCCATTATACTTATGGAGCAATCTATGGGGCCATTATACAGCATGGAACAATCTATGGGGCCATTACAGCATGGAGCAATCTATGGAGCCATTATGCAGCATGGAGCAATCTATAGGGCCATTATACAGCATGGAGCAATCTATGGAGCCATTATACAGTATGGAGCAATCTATGGGGCCATTAAGCAGCATGGAGCAATCTATAGGGCCATTACAGCATGGAGCAATCTATGGGGCCATTACAGCATGGAGCAATCTATGGGGCCATTATACTTATGGAGCAATCTGTGGGGCCATTACAGCATGGAGCAATCTATGGGGCCATTATACAGCATGGAGCAATCTATGGGGCCATTATACAGCATGGAGCAATCTATGGGGCCATTACAGCACGGAGCAATCTATGGGGCCATTATGCAGCATGGAGCAATCTATGGGGCCATTATGCAGCATGGAGCAATCTATGGGGCCATTACAGCATAGAGCAATCTATGGGGCCATTATACTTATGGAGCAATCTATAGGGCCATTGCAGCATGGAGCAATCTATGGGGCCATTATACTTATGGAGCAATCTATAGGGCCATTACAGCATGGAGCAATCTATGGGGCCATTATACACCATGGAGCAATCTATGGGGCCATTATACTTATGGAGCAATCTATGGGGACATTGGTCCATAAGTATAATCTATAGGGCCATTATACTTATGGAGCAATCTATGGGGCCATTATACAGTATGGAGCAATCTATGGAACCATTATGCAGTATGGAGCAATCTATGGGGCCATTATGCAGCATGGAGGAATCTATGGGGCCATTATACTTCTGGAGCAATCTATGGGGCCATTATACTTCTGGAGCAATCTATAGGGCCATTACAGCATGGAGCAATCTATGGGGCCATTATACAGCATGGAGCAATCTATGGGGCCATTATACAGCAAGGAGCAATCTATGGGGCCATTATACAGCATGGAGCAATCTATAGGGCCATTATACTTATGGAGCAATCTATAGGGTCATTATACAGTATGGAGCAACCTATGGGGCCATTACAGCATGGAGCAATCTATGGAGCCATTATGCAGCATGGAGCAATCTATAGGGCCATTATACAGCATGGAGCAATCTATGGAGCCATTATACAGCATGGAGCAATCTATGGGGCCATTATACTTATGGAGCAATCTATAGGGCCATTACAGCATGGAGCAATATATGGGGCCATTATACAGTATGGAGCAGTCTATGGGGCCATTATACAGTAGGGAGAAATCTATGGGGCCATTATACAGCATGGGGCAATCTATGGGGCCATTATACAGCATGGGGCAATCTATGGGGCCATTATACAGCATGGAGCAATCTATGGGGCCATTACAGCATGGAGCAATCTATGGGGCCATTATACTTATGGAGCAATCTATAGGGCCATTACAGCATGGAGCAATCTATGGGGCCATTATACACCATGGAGCAATCTATGGGGCCATTATACTTATGGACCAATCTATAGGGCCATTATACTTATGGAGCAATCTATGGGGCCATTATACAGTATGGAGCAATCTATGGAACCATTATGCAGTATGGAGCAATCTATGGGGCCATTATGCAGCATGGAGGAATCTATAGGGCCATTACAGCAAGGAGCAATCTATGGGGCCATTATACTTCTGGAGCAATCTATGGGGCCATTATACTTCTGGAGCAATCTATAGGGCCATTACAGCATGGAGCAATCTATGGGGCCATTATATAGCATGGAGCAATCTATGGGGCCATTATACAGCATGGAGCAATCTATGGGGCCATTATACTTATGGAGCAATCTGTAGGGCCATTATACTTATGGAGCAATCTATGGGGCCATTACCGCATGGAGCAATCTATGAGGCCATTATACTTATGGAGCAATCTATAGGGCCATTATACTTATGGAGCAATCTATGGGGCCATTATACAGTATGAAGCAATCTATGGAGCCATTATACAGTATGGAGCAATCTATGGGGCCATTATGCAGCATGGAGCAATTTATAGGGCCATTACAGCATGGAACAATCTATGGGGCCATTATACTTATGGAGCAATCTATGGGGCCATTATATAGCATGGAGCAATCTATGGGGCCATTATACAGTAGGGAGCAATCTATGGGGCCATTATACAGTAGGGAGCAATCTATGGGGCCATTATACAGCATAGAGCAATCTATGGGGCCATTATACAGCATAGAGCAATCTATGGGGCCATTAGACTAATGGAGCAATCTATAGGGCCATTACAGCATGGAGCAATCTATGGGGCCATTATACAGCATGGAGCAATGTATAGGGCCATTACAGCATGGAGCAATCTATGCGGCCATTATACTTATGGAGCAATCTATGCGGCCATTATACTTATGGATCAATCTATAGGGCCATTATACTTATGGAGCAATCTATAGGGCCATTATACTTATGGAGCAATCTATAGGGCTATTATGCAGCATGGAGCAATCTATAGGGCCATTACAGCATGGAGCAATCTATGGGGCTATTACAGCATGGAGCAATCTATGGGGCCATTATACTTATGGAGCAGTCTATGGGACCATTACAGCGTGGAGCAATCTATGGGGCCATTATACAGCATGGGGCAATCTATGGGGCCATTATACAGCATGGGGCAATCTATGGGGCCATTATACAGCATGGGGCAATCTATGGGGCCATTATACAGCATGGGGCAATCTATGGGGCCATTATACAGCATGGGGCAATCTATGGGGCCATTATACAGCATGGAGCAATCTATGGGGCCATTATACTTATGGAGCAATCTATGGGGCCATTATACAGTATGGAGCAATCTATGGGGCCATTATACAGTATGGAGCAATCTATGGGGCCATTATACAGTATGGAGCAATCTATGGGGCCATTACAGCATGGAGCAATGTATAGGGCCATTACAGCATGGAGCAATCTATGGGGCCATTATACAGCATGAAACAATCTATGGGGCCATTATACAGCAGGGAGCAATCTAGGGGGCCATTATACAGCATGGGGCAATCTATGGGGCCATTATTCAGCATGGAGCAATCTATGGGGCCATTATACTTATGGAGCAATCTATGGGACCATTACAGCATGGAGCAATCTATGGGGCCATTATACAGCATGGAGCAATCTATGGGGCCATTATACAGCATGGAGCAATCTATGGGCCCATTATACTTATGGAGCAATCTATAGGGTCATTACAGCATGGAGCAATCTATGGGGCCATTATACTTATGGAGCAATCTATGGGGCCATTATACTTATGGAGCAATCTATGGGGCCATTACAGCATGGCGCAATCTATGGGGCCATTATACAGCATGGAGCAATCTATGGGGCCATTATACTTATGGAGCAATCTATAGGGCCATTATACTTATGGAGCAATCTATGGGGCCATTATACTTATGGAGCAATCTATGGGGCCATTACAGCATGGCGCAATCTATGGGGCCATTACAGCATGGAGCAATCTATGGGGCCATTATACTTATGGAGAAATCTATGGGGCCATTATACAGTATGGAGCAATCTATGGAGCCATTATGCAGTATGGAGCAGTCTATGGGGCCATTATGCAGCATGGAGCAATCTATAGGGCCATTACAGCATGGAGCAATATATAGGGCCATTATACTTATGGAGCAATCTATGGGACCATTACAGCGTGGAGCAATCTATGGGGCCATTATACAGCATGGAGCAATCTATGGGGCCATTATACAGCATGGGGCAATCTATGGGGCCATTATACAGCATGGGGCAATCTATGGGGCCATTACACTTATGGAGCAATCTATAGGGCCATTACAGCATGAAGCAATCTATGGGGCCATTATACAGCATGGAGCAATCTATGGGGCCATTATACTTATGGAGCAATCTATAGGGCCATTATACTTATGGAGCAATCTATGGGGCCATTATACAGTATGGAGCAATCTATAGGGCCATTACATCATGGAGCACTCTATGGGGCCATTATACTTATGGAGCACTCTATGGGGCCATTATACAGCATGGAGCAATCTATGGGGCCATTATACAGCATGGCGCAATCTATGGGGCCATTATACAGCATGGAGCAATCTATGGGGCCATTATACAGCATGGAGCAATCTATGGGGCCATTATACAGCATGGAGCAATCTATGGGACCATTACAGCATGGAGCAATATATAGGGCCATTACAGCATAGAGCAATCTATGGGGCCATTATACTTATGGAGCAATCTATGGGGCCATTACAGCATGGCGCAATCTATGGGGCCATTATACAGCATGGAGCAATCTATAGGGCCATTATACTTATGGAGCAATCTATGGGGCCATTATACTTATGGAGCAATCTATGGGGCCATTACAGCATGGCGCAATTTATGGGGCCATTACCGCATGGAGCAATCTATGGGGCCATTATACTTATGGAGCAATCTATAGGGCCATTAGACTCATGGAGCAATCTATGGGGCCATTATACTTATGGAGCAATCTATGGGGCCCTTACAGCATGGCGCAATCTATGGGGCCATTATATAGCATGGAGCAATCTATGGGGCCATTATATAGTAGGGAGCAATCTATGGGGCCATTATACAGCATTGGGTAATCTATGGGGCCATTATACAGCATGGAGCAATCTATGGGGCCATTATACAGCATGGAGCAATCTATGGGGCCATTATACAGCATGGAGCAATCTATGGGGCCATTATACAGCATGGAGCAATCTATGGGGCCATTATACAGCATGGAGCAATCTATGGGGCCATTACAGCATGGAGCAATCTATGGGGCCATTATACTTATGGAGCAATCTATGGGGCCATTATACTTATGGAGCAATCTATAGGGCCATTACAGCATGGAGCAATCTATGGGGCCATTATACAGCAGGGAGCAATCTATGTGGCCATTATACAGAAGGGAGCTATCTATGGGGCCATTATACTTATGGAGCAATCTATAGGGCCATTACAGCATGCAGCAATCTATGGGGCCATTATACAGCAGGGAGCAATCTATAGGGCCATTATACGTATGGAGCAATCTATAGGGCCATTATGCAGTATGGAGCAATCTATGGGGCCATTATACTTATGGAGCAATCTATGGGGCCATTATACAGCATGGAGCAATCTATGGGGCCATTATACAGCATGGGGCAATCTATGGGGCCATTATACAGCATGGGGCAATCTATGGGGCCATTATACAGCATGGAGCAATGTATAGGGCCATTACAGCATGGAGCAATCTATGGGACCATTACAGCATGGAGCAATCTATGGGGCCATTATACAGCATGGAGCAATCTATGGGGCCATTATACAGCATGGAGCAATCTATGGGGCCATTATACAGCATGGAGCAATCTATGGGGCCATTATACAGCATGGAGCAATCTATGGGGCCATTATACAGCATGGAGCAATCTATGGGCCCATTATATTTATGGAGCAATCTATAGCGCCATTACAGCATGGAGCAATCTATGGGGCCATTATACTTATGGAGCAATCTATGGGGCCATTACAGCATGGCGCAATCTATGGGGCCATTACCGCATGGCGCAATCTATGGGGCTATTATACTT
This sequence comes from Phyllobates terribilis, assembly GCF_046119375.1. Classification (NCBI taxonomy): domain Eukaryota; kingdom Metazoa; phylum Chordata; class Amphibia; order Anura; family Dendrobatidae; genus Phyllobates; species Phyllobates terribilis. The sequence goes on along the minus strand of NW_027363803.1, from coordinate 51,105 downwards.
ATGGAGCAATCTATGGGGCTATTATACTTATGGAGCAATCTATGGGGCTATTACAGCATGGCGCAATCTATGGGGCCATTATACAGCATGGAGCAATCTATGGGGCCATTATACTTATGGAGCAATCTATAGGGCCGTTACAGCATGCAGCAATCTATGGGGCCATTATACTTATGGAGCAATCTATAGGGCCATTATACTTATGGAGCAATCTATGGGGCCATTAGACTCATGGAGCAATCTATAGGGCCATTATACTTATGGAGCAATCTATGGGGCCATTACAGCATGGCGCAATCTATGGGGCCATTATACAGCATGGAGCAATCTATGGGGCCATTATACAGTAGGGAGCAAACTATGGGGCCATTATACAGCATGGGGTAATCTATGGGGCCATTATACAGCATGGAGCAATCTATGGGGCCATTACAGCATGGTGCAATCTATGGGGCCATTATACTTATGGAGCAATCTATGGGGCCATTACAGCATGGAGCAATCTATGGGGCCATTATACAGCATGGAGCAATCTATGGGGCCATTACACTTATGGAGCAATCTATAGGGCCATTACAGCAGGGAGCAATCTATGGGGCCATAATACTTATGGAGCAATCTATGGGGCCATTACAGCATGGAGAAATCTATGGGGCCATTATACAGCATGGAGCAATCTATGGGGCCATTATACAGTAGGGATCAATCTATGGGGCCATTATACAGCATGAGGCAATCTATGGGGCCATTATACAGCATGGAGCAAGCTATGGGGCCATTATCCTTATGGAGCAATCTATAGGGCCATTACAGCATGGAGCAATCTATGGTGCCATTATACTTATGGTGCCATCTATAGGGCCATTACAGCATGGAGCAATCTATGGGGCCATTATACAGCATGGAGCAATCTATGGGGCCATTATACTTATGGAGCAATCTATGGGGCCATTATACTTATGGAGCAATCTATAGGGCCATTATACTTATGGAGCAATCTATAGGGCCATTATACTTATGGAGCAATCTATGGGGCCATTATACTTATGGAGCAATCTATGGGGCCATTACAGCATGGAGCAATCTATGGGGCCATTATACTTATGGAGCAATCTATGGGGCAATTACAGCATGGAGCAATCTATGGGGCCATTATACTTATGGAGCAATCTATAGGGCCATTACAGCATGCAGCAATCTATGGGGCCATTATACAGCAGGGAGCAATCTATGGGGCCATTATACAGCAGGGAGCAATCTATGGGGCCATTATACAGCAGGGAGCAATCTATGGGGCCATTATACAGCAGGGAGCAATCTATGGGGCCATTATAAAGCATGGAGCAATCTATAGGGCCATTACAGCATGGAGCAATCTATGGGGCCATTATACAGTATGGAGCAATCTTTGGGGCCATTATGCAGCATGAAGCAATCTTTGGGGCCATTATGCAGCATGAAGCAATCTATGGGGCCATTACAGCATGGAGCAATATATGGGGCCATTACACAGTATGGAGCAGTCTATGGGGCCATTATACAGTAGGGAGCAATCTATGGGGCCATTATACAGCATGGGGCAATCTACGGGGCCATTATACAGCATGGAGCAATCTATGGTGCCATTATACTTATGGAGCAATCTATAGGGCCATTTCAGCATGGAGCAATCTATGGGGCCATTATACTTATGGAGCAATCTGTAGGGCCATTATACTTCTGGAGCAATCTATGGGGCCATTACAGCATGGAGCAATCTATGGAGCCATTACGGCATGGAGCAATCTATGGGGCCATTACAGCATGGAGCAATATATGGGGCCATTATACAGCATGGAGCAATCTATGGGGCAATTATACAGCATGAAGCAATCTATAGGGCCACTATACTTATGGAGCAATCTATAGGACCATTATACTTATGGAGCAATCTATAGGGCCATTATACTTATGGAGCAATCTATAGGGCCATTACAGCATGGGGCAATCTATGGGGCCATTATACTTATGGAGCAATCTATGGGGCCATTACAGTATGGAGCAATCTATGGGGTCATTACACAGTATGGGGTAATCTATGGGGCCATTACTGTATGGAACAATCTATGGGGCCATTACAGGATGGAGCAATCTATGGGGCCAGTATACTTATGGAGCAATCTATAGGGCCATTACAGCATGGAGCAATCTATAGGGCCATTATACTTATGGAGCAATCTATAGGGCCATTACAGCATGGAGCAATCTATAGGGCCATTACAGCATGGGGCAATCTATAGGGCCATTACAGCATGGAGCAATCTATAGGGTCATTACAGCATGGAGCAATGTATGGAGCCACTATACAGTATGGAGCAATATATGGGGCCATTATACAGTATGGAGCAATATATGAGGCCATTATACAGTATGGAGCACTATATGGGGCCATTATACAGTATGGAGCAGCATGTGGGGGCATTATACAGTATGGAGTTATATATGGGGCCATTATACAGTTTGCAGCAGTATCATGTGGGGCCATTATGCAGCATGGAGCAATCTATGGGGCCATTATATTATGGAGCAATCTATGGGGCCATTATATTATGGAGCAATCTAGGGGGGCATTGTACAGTAGGGAGCAATCCATGGTGCCATTACAGTATGGAGCAATCCATGGTGCCATTACAGTATGGAGCAATCTATGGGGCCATTATACAGTATGGAGCAATCTATGGGGCCATTATACAGTATGGAGCAATCTATAGGGCCATTATACAGCATGGAGCAATCTATGGGGCCATTATACTGTATGGAGGTTTATGTGGGGCCCATTACATTTTATAGAGGACTTTGTGGTGCCCATAATTCTGTATGGAGGACTATGTGGGGGCCGGGAATTGGATGGTTCGCCCCCGCACAGTTCGCCCCCGCACAGTTCGCCCCCAGGATGTTTCGCCCCCAGGATGTTTCGCCCCCAGCATGTTTCGCCCAGAACATTTCGCCCCCAGCAGTTCGCCCCCAGGATGTTTCGCCCCGAACATTTCGCCCCCAGCATTTCATCCCTGGATGTCTCGTCTCTAGCAATTTGCTCCTGGATCTTTCGCATACGGGAAAGACCTGCCTGAACTGAACTTTGGCAGGTTCGCTTATCACTAATAATACACCATATGAGTCTAAGATATAGAATTCTGATCAAATGAGTTTTTTTTATTCTAAAACATTGTTTTCTAGATGTCATTTTACAAACAGACAGGAAAATAGTAGGATTTCATTGGTTACTAAGGAGGTCGAGCCCCCTTGGTAGCAGAACGGATCCTGGCTCCCTGTGATACATTCAGGGCTGCTTGTTCACAGCCCTCTGCAAAGCTCCCCTTCACCCTCCGCTCATGTGCTCTGTCCTGGACAAGAGGAGGGCTCCCCCCCGCCTGTGTAAAGCCGTTACAGGACGGAACACATAGGGGGGCTCTGCAGAAGGCTGTAAACCAGCAGCCCTTTATACATCATAGGGAATCTATTGTTACGGTAGTTGCATGCTCCTGTGCAGCCACAGCCTCTAGAATCCATCCACAAGTTCTGCTACTAAGGAGAAACAACCTCCTTAGCCACCACTGAAATCCTGCAGCACATGGAGCTTTAACTTGGAGGAGACTTTTCACACAGAAGTGAAGCTGCTGGAAGGTCTCCTTTGGAAATGAATATCATGGGCACAGGTACTATAACAGAACTTATGTTTTTTGGAGAGTTATGCTTTAACTGTATATATCAAAACTGTTGTAACAAGAAACATAAAAAGGTATAGAGGGGAAGGATTAGAGAAAAAGAGAAAAGACAAATTACAGGTTATAATGCTTGAATGATTTTACAGCTAAAAACACTGCTCTCAAAACATACAATATGTGACCATGAACTAAAATCCAAAGCTGTAGGCAATGCCTCTCAGATAATCCATCACGCTTCTATTATTGAAATCTTGCTCGATACGTTTAACCCTTGCTGAAATTGCAGCATACTTTTTGTTTCTTGCAGCGATGGGATTTCCTGCTATTATCTGAATAATTTCAAAACTATGGAGCTCTTGCTGATGTTTCAGACAGTTAATGAACCGGTATATATTTTGGAAAAGAGTACCACATGTTTCTCGAAAGCTACGGTGCCATCCTTCGACATCATTATTTGTTCGCTGTTGATCATTCAATGTTCGTTCATACACATTCCAGAGTTGAACTGGAAACAAAGGTGCTTGACGTCCTCTGCGATTCATTCGACCGATATTAGCGGTCTTCAAAATAGTTGGCGATAGGTATTGCTTCTCGTGGAAAGTCAGGATCTTCCACCAATTCTTCAAATGATTGCACAACATTCTGTGGTGGTATAAAGGCCAGGGCAGGTATCATGCGTATCCAACGGGCAAATTCATGGTCACCTTGGTATTGCATCTTGAGTCCTTCATTTTGAACTTTACGCCAAACCGACTGTGATAGGTGGAAAAAGCAACCAGTCTTCTCAAGGTTGGGGAATTCACTTTCAAATGCCTGTATTGCAGCTAGTTCAAAATCCAACATCAGGTTGTCTGGCTGCCGTCCAGGCTGCAAGTTCTTCAGCTTTTGCAGCAACCTCTGGTATGTAGAACAGCTCTGGTCTGTCAGCAAGGTGCACACTAGCGGAACAACAAGGCCGCTATGGACTACATGGATTGTGTAAAGTTGCTTAAACAAGGCTGGTGTAGTGAAAAACATGCCATCAGCAAACCACTCTTTAGTTTGTGCCAGTAGATGGAGATTGTCTCTTGTTCCATATATCAACATACGGCTGTGTCCATTTCCTAATTTAAAATGAAAGTATTAGTAGAGGAAATAACAGAAAAAGTGTAACAAGCATCAGACAGATAATTTTGGGATGAATTCACAAAAAAAAATATCCTAATCAGAAGCCTCTGTTCATATCTCACATTAAAAACTCACATTTTGCTCCAGATTTTCTGATTTCATAACTGAAGCAAAATCTAGTGTAAAGGGGCCAACCAATACTTTTTGACAACATATATTGTCCCAGTGGAAAATGATATATTTTTGTTTAAAAAAAAAATTATGCATAATGGAATTGTTTTAATACAATGTTAAATAGTTAAGTAGCTTACCAGAGTCATGCAGAAGGTACTGCTGCTGGACACCATCAATACTGATCTCCTGAAACTCCTGGGGGATAACAAGTTGATCAAGGGTTTGAGGGAACCTTGGGATATTGCCAAGCTGCCTTGCTAATCGTATGGTTCTCTTCAGTGATGCTTTCCTTGGGAGAAGTGCTACAACATTAGAATGGGCTCCTGAAACGACGTCTGTGAGAATCTGTTGTGGTGTCTCCTGTGTTGTCCTTGCCCTGGTGACTGCCACATTAACAAGTCGGATTGCTTCAGGTCTTGCAGCTGGTGCTGCGTGACTGTGAAGATTGACTACTTTCACAACTTTGCCAGATTCTTCATTGGTCCAAACACGTCCCATGCAAGTCGACCGTTTTTCACATACCCAGATGGAATGGACATCATCAGCGGTTCGTTTGGAAAATAAGTAAATGTGATTCTCATGGACCAACTTCCTCCTTCCACGTTTGGACAGAACTGAATTCATAGTTGTAGAAAGTGAATTGCTGTGGAAGCGGACTGATTTTTTGTGGCAGTACACTTCTCTCTTTGTGGAGATTTCAGACACTGCTATATTCTGATGTACAAATGGAATAAAAGCTAGTCTAATGTAACTTGCTGGACACCTGACCTGCTACTTGTTACATCTGCAACAAAACTTGCAACAAAGCAGGCCCGTGCTGGGTCAGGTAAAAGTTGAAAATGGTTTTGATTTTAGGCCTCTTGCACACTGTAATTTTAGAGTGGTTTCACACTTGTGTTTGGGGCCGCCAGAGGTCGATCCGCTCTGGATCTGACATCCAGCTGACCCCGGGGCAATGCTGGCAGAATGCTGGCATTCTGCTTGCATTGCCCATAGATGTGAACGGCTGGGTTCCGCGATCTGCAGCCGCCCGTTCGCTTTCGTAATACCGCATTCCGCTATCAGTGTCAGAACAAAAAGAAAAGCATTTTCTTCTTTTCATTCCGCTGCAGGTTAGCGGAACGGCGGCATTACAGAAGCGAACGGGAGGCCTGTAGTACATATGTAGTGGAAGTGTGAAAGCACCCTTATGCTGCCACTGTTTTAGAACTCCAAAGCATGTGCTTTACTAGCATTTTTGAGAGCACTTTTGTGAGCGCTCTCGGTAATGACCCATAAGATACAGGCTATTGATGAACGCTAAGTGCTCAAAAATAGCTCCTGTAATAAAATAAAAAGAGCTGGCCGAAACAACACCTCGCTTTTCCAGCCATTGACTTATATATTCAAAATTGGCAATCTTCTTAGCAATTTTCCAGTGCTTAGCACTTGGGAAAGTGCCTACTGTGAAAGAGGTCATAGGGCTAAAACACAAGACCGAAATTCCCTGCCTAATTTGGGGCCAAAACATCTGGGGGCAAAAAGCTGGGGGCGAAATGTTCGGGGGCGAAACATCCTGGGGGTAAAATGCTGGGGGCGAAATGTGCGGGGGCTAAACATCCTGGGGGCGAAATGTGCGGGGGCGAAACATCCTGGGGGCGAAATGTACCTGGGGGCAAACTGCTGGGGGCGAAACTTCCTAGAACCGTTTGAGGGTACCGTTGAATCGCTCACACAAACCATTGGTTTGGGGATGATACGTGCTCGATACCAGATGCTGCACCTGCATTTTCTTACATAGGGCCTCCATTAAGCAACACATGAACTGGGTCCCCTGGTCGGTAAGCATCTCACTGGGGAAGCCTACTCGCGAAAAGATGGCCAAGAGGGCGTCCGACACCTTATCCGCCCTAATTGAGGACAGGGCTACTGCCTCCGGATACTGGGTAGCATAGTCTATCACAGTAAGGATGAAACGTTTTCCAGAGCTGCTGGGTATGGCCAGTGGTCCCACAATGTCCACAACAATCCTCTGGAAAGGCTCCTCTATCACTGGCAAAGATATCAGGGGGGGCATTGGGAGCCGGCCCTGACTTTCCCACTCTGACACGTGGTACAGGAGTGACAGTAGTTCACCACATCTGTCCTCATTTTGGGCCAATAAAAGTAGTGAGACAGCCGGGCCTTGGTTTTGCTGACCCCCAAGTGTCCAGCAAGTGGAATCTCATGGGCGATCTGCAACAACTCACCCCTGAATTGGTAGGGGACGACCAGCTGTCTTCCCCTCAGCCACTCCTGTTGGGGTGTACAGGGAACTGTCTCCCAGTACAACCTCCTATGGTCCCACAATACCCTCTCCTTATCCGACTCGGAGGTGGGTTTCTCAGCGAGGCTCCTTAACGCCTCTAGGCTAGCATCTGAGTGCAGAGCTGCTTGAAACTCCTGGCTGGAGGAAGCCAGAAGTGAGGTTAAGGCCACGTCCTCACTGGGACCGGCTCTGGGTCCCTAACTGATTCCGTTATTCCTCTGTCCGAGGAGGGTCCAGAAGGCAGGGCGTTACTTGCGTTCTGGGCACTCTGACTGCGGGTAACAGCGGCTATATAGGCCGTCTCCCCGGGGAATAACACCGTCCCATCAGCCTGCGCGGCTATGCGTGCCACTTCCCCATCCTCCCCCATTACCTCAGGCGCAGTGCTACTTATGGGGCAGCTACCATCAGCCAGATCACAGTCTGTGACACTGGTCGCTGGCACAGCACCACCTGCTTCATGGTCCCCGTGCCTCTCTCCATTACCCATAGCACTGACACTTGCTCCTGCTAGGGGATCTTCAGCAATATCACCCTGCAGCATGACATGGCTGAGTTCTCCTGTACCTTCAAATACATCATCATCAGGTAAAGCTTTGACATTCACATTATCAGCATTAACCTTAACAACTGTATCAGATCGGGCAGGGGTGTCAGGGATATAATAAGCAAATATCCTCCCCAAATCAGATCCCAACAAAACATTTGCAGGCAGGTTTTCAGATACTCCCACTTCCTTCACCCCACTCCCCGCACCCTAATCCATAAAAACCTGGGCAAGGGGCATCGGACACCACCAATCCCGGTGACAGTCAGGGTCTTTCCTGGAATAAGCTTCAGCGGACTCCATTTCGGGTCGGATGAGGGTTCGTTCGGCCCCAATGTCCTTGAGGCCTACAGTGACAGTATCCACCACAGTGACAGACTGCAAGTTTTCACAGGCCCTCCCAACCGGCCCACCCACCAAAAGAATTGATGCATTAGGCCCTGGGACCTTGGATGGGGGGTTCTTCCTCTGCTTCTCTGGGCAAGTGGCGCTGAAATGACAAGTCTGGTTGCAGAAATAACACTTGCGGGCATCAGATGCAGGCCGGGCGTTGGTAACGGGGACAAGGCCTCCAGAAGGTCGGATGCTGGGGCAGGGATGGCGGTTGATGGCTTACCCCCTTTCCAGCTGGCAACGCCCGGCTTCCGCACCTCCGGTTGGCCTTGTAGGTGTCTGCGATCTGCGCTGCTTTATTGGCATCTGGTGGCTCCCGATCCATTACCTCAGTCGGACACAGATGCAGGAACTGGTCTTTCACCATCAGGTCCTTTAACTGCTCAAAGGTGGTCGCTGACAGTCGTTGGATCCACTGCTTGAAGTTGGTTCTGAGCCCATGCACCACATCGCTGTAACTGTCGTGCGGTCCACGTTGGAGGTTCCGGAACTTTTTACAGTACACCTCAGGAGTCAGTTGGAACCTCTGGATTAGGGCCTGCTTAATGGCATCATAGTTCCCATCTAGGCCCTGAGGAAGAGCCACAAACACATCCAGAGCTTTGCCTCGCAGCCCTGCAGTTAAATACCGGGCCCACTGGTCCACAGGCAGCTGGTACTGTCTGCAAGTCTTTTCAAAACCCCTCAGAAAGGTGTCGAGGTCGCTGTCCTTTAACATCACAGGAAAATGCTCTGGACGGGGTTTAAACAGGGTCGCATTGTTGGTCTCACCGTTCCGTGAGGTGGATGGTGAGATCCTGAGCTGGGCCATCTGCAGTTCATGGGCCTTCTGAGCTTGGGCCTGCCGCTCGGCCTCTCGCTCGGCTCTCTCTGCCTCTGACTGGGTTTGGGCCTCCGCTCGTCAGCCTCCTGGTGCTGCTGAATTACTTTCAACCGTCCTTCATGATCCTCTGCAGGAAGTTGCTGTAGAGCCATCTGCAGATAAGGGTCCAGGCTGCCCTGGTCGCTGACGCGGCATGCGTCTACAGGTGGGACCCCTGCAGCAGTACTGTCCATATCTTGGCTGACCCCTGGCCCTGCTGAGGTCTGGAGAAGGGCTTGCTCTGCCTCCAGTTGCGCCAGCGCAGCAGCCATTTGTTCTTTGTTTTTGCCGAGGGGGTCCATGCCTTTGGTTATACATATTCCAATAAGAGTGTCCATTTTCTGCTGGCTGTACCAGAACTCCCCAACAATGACCTTGATCACCAAAATACAAATAGAAAGAAAAAACGAAGAAGGGTAGGGGTGACTGCTGCACATACAGTATTGTCTCAGATCTAATAAACACTGAGTTCAATCTTCAAAACTTTTGTGCAGGGTCCAGGTAAGAACCGTGCAAGTTTTTAGTGAGAGGAATGATTGCTCAAACCAGATCACTAATGTCCTATGATCCCACCGCTTGCCACCAATTGTCAGGAAAACTTGGTCAGACCTTGCAGCACTCTGGCACCCCCTTATCCTGCTGGTGAAACACGGTATTGACCGAGGATAAGCAACAGGGCGCAGCTGCTCTCATTTATGTCGACTATTGCGGCACGTGATGTGACAGGATGTATATATACCACCAGTTCCGTCCAGGAACGTATATATACCTCAATCCCACCACCCTCAACCACAATATCACATAAATACACCGTATGCTGCCACCAACGATCTCTTAACAGGTGGATCGGGTACCCGTTCGGTAACGTGAATTAGCGGGTGAGGAACGGGTTTGCTCAACATAGGACAAGAAGAACGAAGCTAGTAAATAATAATTTACTCCTGAAAGTTGGCAGTGTTTGCAAAAGATATACAAGATATTATAAAAGACAATTTACATATATGCACAAAACAGTTATTAAAATAAAAGGGGTAAATAATAGCAAAACCTGCGCCACGAGGTGATGGTCTCAGATTCTGTGGGGGGGACGGCTCCCCGGAAATTAGGTGTGATTCCTCCACGCAGCTAGGAGTGCTTGCATCTGACGTCCCTGGGTCGGAATGAGCCAACATGGACGTTCTGGTTTTTAGTAAGGAGGCAAAACACTAGGACACACCCATGTTGTTTGCCTCACACGGGGGCTCGGTTTTGTGAACCCACCCAGCTGCACAAGACATAAAAATCCTTCATCTTCCATATCTTGGTATGGGGGGGCCCACATCCAAGATGGATACATCATGTTTGCCGTCACCAATATTCACGGAGATTGATATCAAATTTGATATTTCTATGATGTTCAGAAGCTCAGAACCCATTTCCTAGGTTTCTGGTGGTTTCCCAGTTATGAAAGATACATCATAACTGGAAAAAGGTGAGCATCCCAAAAATGTGGTCCATGTGTTTGTGACAGTCATGTGCATTGTTAACCCCTTAACATTTGATGTACTAATACGCGTCTGTGCCCTGGGACTTAAGAGCCAGACCCGTATTAGTACGTCATGGCGATCGCGCGCGCATACAGGCTGTGCGGGCGCGATCGCCGCCGGGTGTCAACTGATTGTCACAGCTGACACCCGGTACTATGTGCAGGGAGCGGTCACGCACCGCTCCCAGCACATTAACCCCCGCGATGCTGCGATCGAAGTCGATCGCAGCATTGCGGTGGCAAGGGGAGGTGATCGCAGATACTCACCTCCTCTTCCGGCTTCCAGCGCTGTCTGCCATGGCTTCCAGGATGTTGCCATGATGACCCGATGTTGTCATGACAACATCCGGGTCACCAGACAGCAGGAAGATTTTTTGGACATGCGCAGTGCATCTCCAAAAATCTTCTCCCTGTCCAGCGCTGACAGCCTGCATGACACAGGGATGGTGCTGCATTCCTGTGCCATGCAGGCGATCAGAGAAAAAAAAGTGAAAGTCCCATAGTGGGACAAAGTAATAAAGTATAAAAACTATCAGAAAGTGAAAAAAAAAATAAAAAAAATTGTAAAAATATATATATAAAAAAATAAAAAAAAATAATCCACCAAAAATAAAAATATAATGTACCCATCAATGAATATTATTATATATAAAAAAAAAAAAAAAACAATAAAAGTACACATTTGGTATTGCCACGTCCGGAACAACCAGACCTATAAAACTGTCCCACTAGTTAACCCCTTCAGTGAACACGTTAAAAAATAAAAATAAAAAACGAAGCAAAAAACAATGCTTTATCACCATACCGCCAAACAAAAAATGGAATAACACGCGATCAAAAAGACAAATATAAATAAAAATGGTACCGCTGAAAAAGTCATCTCGTCCCGCAAAAAACAAGCTGCCATACAGCTCCATCAGCCAAAAAATAAAAAAGTTATAGCTCTCAGAATAAAGCTATGCTAAAAAATAATTTTTTCTATAAAATTGCTTTTATTATGTAAAAGTGCAAAACATAGAAATACGATATAAATGTGGTACCGCTGTAAACGTACTGACCCAAAGAATAAAGCTGCCTTATCAATTTTACCACACGCGGAACAGAATAAAAAAAAAAAAAAAAAAAACAATTCCTGAATTGTTGTTTTTTGTTTATTCTGCCTCCAAAAATCGGAATAGAAAGCGATCAAAAAATGTCACGTGCCTGAAAATGGCACCAATAACAACGTCAACTCATCCCGCAAAAAAAAAAGCCGTCAAATGACTGTCTGCCAAAATCTGGAAAAATTATAGCTCTCAAAATATGGCGATGCAAAAACTAGATTTTACAAAAAATGCGTCTTTTAGTGTGTGACAGCTGTCAGTCATAAAAACCCCATGTGATTCTGGTATCTCTGTAATCACACCGACCTGAAGAATAAGGTCATCTAATCACTTATACCGCATGAGGAACGGCGTAAAAAATAAACTCTCGAGTTGTGCTAGGGTTAGGGTTGTGCTACGGTTAGGGTTGTGCTACGGTTAGGGTTGTGATGGGGTTGGGATTTTTTTCAAAAGTAAGAAAAAAAGATGACGATATGGCGACTAGTGTTGAGCGCAAGTGCTCGCTACTTGAGTTTGCATCGGGTGTTCTGGTATGCATTGAGTATCGTGGGTATTTGAGTGACATGCTCGAGTCTCCGCCCCATATGCTTCACGGCCCAAAAAACTTTGCGGGGATTGCCTGCCATGCACGAGCGATCCCTGCATGTTTTTTTTTGGGTGTCTAATAACCGTGAAACATCCGGGCGGGGACTCGAGCATTTCACTCAAGCACACGCAGTACATGGTGCATACCTGAGTACCCGATGCAAACTCAAGTAGCGAGCACTTGCGCTCAAGACTAATGACAACTTATTCAATATGATGACCTAATGTTATCAAATTCTGTGTCGTACCTCCAAATGCAACATGGTGTCCACTAACAAATTGTCGGCTCAAATTGTTAGCGGACACCATGTTGCATTTGGAGAGTCCCTGTGTGCCCAAACATTGGAGCTCCCCCACAAAGTGACCCCATTTTGGAAACTAGACCCCCCAAGGCACCTATCTAGATGCATAGTGAGCACTTGGAACCCTTAGGTGCTTCACAAATTGATTCATAAAAATGGAAAAGTATTTTTTTTCCACTTTTTCATTTTTACGAATCAATTTGTGAAGCACCTGGGGGTTCCAACTGCTCACTATGCATCTAGATAGGTGCCTTGGGGGGTCTAGTTTCCAAAATGGGGTCACTTTGTGGGGGAGCTCCAATGTTTGGGCACATCAGGGGCTCTCCAAACACAATATGGCGTCCGCTAATTATTCAAGCAAATTTTACAATCAAAAAGTCAAATGGCGCTCCTTCCCTTCCGAGCCCTGCCGTGAGCCCAAACAGTGTTTTTTCCCCACATATGGGGTATCTGCGTACCCAGGGGAAATTGCACAACAAATTTTATGTAGATACAAGTCTGTACATCAGTACAGGGGAGAACACAAGAGCGGTGTATGATCCGAGCTGCGGTAATACATTATACCTGTATAACAATTGGCGCAGGCTTTGGCACTTTCCGGTCTCCTTTCAGAGGCTGCCCGTTCTTCTGGGTCATTACTTGCTTGTTGCCATTTCCTAGAGCTTTTCTTGATGTTTTCCCACATGATACAGAACCACGCACTTTGTCCTGGTGGCTTTTGACAAGTGACTTTACTTTAGGGAAATATAGATCATGTGAGGACGGTTCCTGAGCCAACCATGTGAAGCATCAATGGGCATGAAAGTGAAAGATTGCCAACACCAAAGCTGCAGAGGCAAAAGTCTTCCAATACACAAGGAACAGAATTATGCCCACCTGGATGTCAGGTGTACTAGTAATCCCAGCACCCAACCCTCATGCCCAAAAGGACTACGTCATTTCTGCACTAAAAGTATTTCACATGTCAAAACCCCACTGAAGTGGCACTTTAACCCCTTACCAACATGATTTGCAGTTACATCATATGCCAGCTCTGACTTCTTGCCTGGAAGATGATGGCTGTGATATTTAGCCATCTGCCTTTAATAGCCACATGTAGAGCAGAGCTCCACCTGTTAGAGATGGACAGCAGCATTAACAGCGAACTGAGAAGGGAGTCATGCCATGTGCCCAACTGTGCCCCTGTAACACGATCGTGGGATGCCATCACTGCCAGGAAGGAGTCTGCTGAAAAGACCCATGCCTGTCATGACAGATCTGTGAGTGCTGGCTATATACTGCAGTATTGCTGTACATAACACAAGAAATCAGATGATTGCATGTTCACGTCCCCTAAGGCTATGTGCCCACGATGCAGAAATGCTCCGGATTTTTCCTGAGCCTTTCTGCATCTCTCCTGGCAGACAAAACGCATGCGGATTGTACATGCGGATAGTACATGCGTTTTTCCTGCCAGGGACATGCGGATGTGAAGCGTTCTTCACATGCATTTCTGCATGCGGGTTGACAAGCGCTTTTCAAGCGATTTTAGCATCACTTGGAAAGTGCTTGTCAACTTGGTCACACTATATAAATCCATGCAAATGGAGTGTGACCCGAGAGAATGTCAAAAAAATAAAAAATAAATCTATACTTACCTTGCGATGGCGCCCGGAGTCTTGCTTCACTCGGTGCTGACTGCCGGCAGATCGCGGTACAGTGCACTGAAGGACCTGCCGACGTCAGCGTCGCGTGACCAGTCACAAGAATATGACGTCAGCGCAGGTCCTTCAGTCCATCGCGATTTGCCGGCATGAGAGGAGGAGCGCAACGGGGGCCGCCAGAAGGTAAGTATCATATTTATTTTTTATTTTATTCTTTTTTTCACAGTTTCTGTGGTACCTGGGTCTGGAGGAGAGTCAGGGGCGGAACTACCGCCCGTGCAGCCGGTTCATTGAACGGGGGCCCCGAGGGAGAGGGGGCCCCTCCAGCCTCCAGCAGGGCCGCCATCAGGGCATGACTGCCCTGACTCCAGTATGGGGCCCGGCCGGTAGGGGCCCCCTCGGGGGCCCCCCTCTTGTGCGTCTCTCTCCTCATGGGGCCCCCGGCCCCATGCTATGCGCCGGGTCCGGGACATTTCAGCGCTGAGCTGCGCTGTTGCAGCAGCGCCTTCATGATTCCCCTGACTTCCGGTCATGTGACGGTGCCGTCACATGGCCGGAAGTCAGGAGAACCTGCTGTCAGCGATTTGGACGAGCGCCAGGATTCTGCAGGGATCGCATGGGGGTAAGTATAACAAGTTTTATTTTTTTTAAAATACAATTAACTAGGAGTGGAGAGATGGGAGAAGCACATGTGTGTGTGTATGTGTGTGTGTGTGGGGGGGGAGATGGGAGATGCACATGTGTGTGTGTGGGGGGGGAGATGGGAGATGCACATGTGTGTGTGTGGGGGGGAGATGGGAGATGCACATGTGTGTGTGTGGGGGGGGAGATGGGAGATGCACATGTGTGTGTGTGGGGGGGGAGATGGGAGATGCACATGTGTGTGTGTGGGGGGGGGAGATGGGAGATGCACATGTGTGTGGGGGGGGGGAGATGGGAGATGCACATGTGTGTGGGGGGGGAGATGGGAGATGCACATGTATGTGGGGGGGGAGATGGGAGATGCACATGTGTGTGGGGGGGGAGATGGGAGATGCACATGTGTGTAGGGGGGGAGATGGGAGATGCACATGTGTGTAGGGGGGGGAGATGGGAGATGCACATGTGTGTAGGGGGGGGAGATGGGAGATGCACATGTGTGTGTGGGGGGGATGGGAGATGCACATGTGTGTGTGGGGGGGGGTGGCAGATGCACATGTGGGGGGGAGGATGGGAGATGCACATGTGTGTGGGGGGGGGAGATGGGAGATGCACGTGTGTGGGGGGGGGGAGATGGGAGATGCACATGTGTGGGGGGGAAATGCACGTGTGTGGGGGGGGAGATGGGAGATGCACATGTGTGGGGGGGAGATGGGAGATGCACATGTGTGGGGGGGGGGGGGAGATGGGAGATGCACATGTGTGTGGGGGGGAGATGGGAGATGCACATGTGGGGGGAGATGAGAGAGGTGCACATGTGGTGGAGGGGGATGAGAGAGGGGCACATGTGGGGGAGGGGGATGAGAGAGGGGCACATGTGGGGGAGGGGGATGAGAGAGGGGCACATGTGGGGGAGGGGGATGAGAGAGGGGCACATGTGGGGGGGAGGGGGTGAGAGGGGCACATGGAGGGGGATGAGAGCTGCACATGGGGGGGGTTTGAGAGCTGCACATGGGGGAATTGGGAGTAGGGGGATAATGAGCTGCACATAACGAATGTTCGGTGGGGGAGAGTAAATGATAAATGATGATGGGGTGGTGAGAGCACGGACATGATATAATGAATTGGGGCAGGGGGTGCATGTAAATATTGAATGCGGGGAGCAGGAAGTATAGAGTAGGGGGCGTTGCGGATGCAGGAGTGTGACTGGTAACAAATTGGCGGAAAGAGTAGAGGTTCTAATTAAATTATATATTAAGTGCCTATTTACAGTTAATGGGGGCACAGTGGTGGATTACAATTTATATTTGGAATGGTAGGTTGCCTAATAACTAACCATATATTGATGGTGGATGCACGTCTGTATTCAGCTGCGTAATGTAGAAGTTGGGGAATGTGCTCTAGATAACTGTGTTATTTTATGCAGAGACGAGTCCTGGCTGGAAGACGTGATGGCGGTCTGTGCTGGATGAAGGAGAAAAGCGAAGATGAAGGACTTCACCTAGAGACGTCACCGGTGAGTTAGTCTATTACATGTACACTGTGTATAATGTCACTGGTGATCACTGTATTACCTGTACACTGACACTATATACAGAGCTCCTGTGTATAATGTCACTGGTGATCACTGTATTACCTGTACACTGACACTATATACAGAGCTCCTGTGTATAATTTCACTGGTGATCACTGTATTACCTGTACACTGACACTATATACAGAGCTCCTGTGTATAATGTCACTGGTGATCCCTGTATTACCTGTACACTGACACTATATACAGAGCTCCTGTGTATAATGTCACTGATGATCACTGTATTACCTGTACACTATATACAGAGCTCCTGTGTATAATGTCACTGTATTACCTGTACATTGACACTATATACAGAGCTCCTGTGTATAATTTCACTGGTGATCACTAGATTACCTGGACACTTACGTTATACATACCATGTATAGAGCTCCCGTGTATAATGACACTTATGGTAATATTAGTAATGTGGTGGTAATATTAGTAATGTAGTGGTAATATGTGGTCTGGTCATGGTGTGGCAGTTTTTCTCCCTTCTGTGTGGTATTATTCGGTCACTATGTTGTGGTAATATGTGGTCTGGTCATGGTGTGGCGGTATTCCCTGTATGTCGTATTATTGGTCATTTAAAAAAAAATGTATATGACACATTCCCTTAAAGAAAACTAAATAAAAATATATCTAAAAAGAGTATTGGATATTTTAAGAAAATTTTAATAGGTTAGAGTAGGGCCCGCCCAGAAGAGTCTACCTTATCGTGGTGGCGGCTTTAAAAATCTTTTGGCCAAAACAAAAGCTGATGGCTATGTATGTGGCGCCGTCACATGGCCGAACGTCAGGAGAACCTGGTGGCAGCGACGTGGACGAGCGCCAGGATTCTGCAGGGATTGCATGGGGGTAAGTATAACAAGTTTTATTTTTTTTAAATACAATTAATTAACTAGGAGTGGGGGGAATCAGAGATGCACGGGGGGGATGAGAGATGCACATGGGGGGGGATGAGAGATGCACATGGGGGGGGATGAGAGATGCACATGGGGGGGATGAGAGATGCACATGGGGGGGGATGAGAGATGCACATGGGGGGGATGAGAGATGCACATGGGGGGGTGAGAGATGCACATGGGGGGGTGAGAGATGCACATGGGGGGGATGAGAGATGCACATGGGGGGGATGAGAGATGCACATGGGGGGGATGAGAGATGCACATGGGGGGGATGAGAGATGCACATGGGGGGGATGAGAGATGCACATGGGGGGGATGAGAGATGCACATGGGGGGGATGAGAGCTGCACATGGGGGGGATGAGAGCTGCACATGGGGGGGATGAGAGCTGCACATGGGGGGGTGAGAGATGCACATGGGGGGTTATGTTTACATAACTTTGTTGCCTTATGAAGGGCAGGGGGGGCCCCCCAAAATTTCTTGCACAGGGGCCCACTACAGTCTGTGTCCGCCCCTGAGGAGAGTCTTCTCTCCTCTAGACCTGGGTACCATCCGCACATTGGAACACGTGGATTGCGCATCTACAAATACAGTGATGCGTAGTCCATGCGTTCTAATGCAAGTCAATGGCGTATAGCAAATGTGGTGCCAATATTCAAAAAGGGGACAAAAACTGAACTTGGAAATTATAGGCCAGTAAGCTTAACCTCTACTGTGGGTAAAATCCTGGAGGGTTTCCTAAGATATGCTATGATAGAGTATCTGAAGAAGAATAACCTCATGACCCAATATCAACATGGGTTTATGAGGGACCGTTCCTGTCAAACTAATCTGATCAGTTTTTATGAGGAGGCAAGTTCTGGACTGGACCAAGGAAATGCAGTGAATGTTGTGTATATGGACTTTTCAAAAGCTTTTGATACGGTTCCACACAAAAGGTTGATACATAAAATGAGAACATTGGGGATAGGGGAAAATATATGTATGTGGGTTAAGAATTGGCTCAGTGATAGGAAACAAAGGGTGGTTATTAATGGAAAACACTCAGACTGGGTCTCAGTTAACAGTGGGGTACCACAGGGGTCAGTATTGGGCCCCCTTCTTTTTAACATTTATTAATGACCTTGTAGGGGGCATATAGAGTAATATTTCAATATTTGCAGATGACACTAAACTCTGCAGGGTAATCAATACAGAGGAGGACAATTTTATATTACAGGAGGATCTATGTAAACTAGAAGCTTGGGCTGATAAATGGCAAATGAGCTTTAATGGGGATAAATGTAAGGTAATGCACTTGGGCAGAGGAAATAAAATGTATAATTATATACTTAATTGTAAAACACTGTGCAAAACTGGAACTGAAAAAGACCTGGGTGTATTGGTGGACGACAAGCTCACGTTTAGTGGCCAGTGTCAGGCAGCTGCTGCAAAGGCAAATAAAATAATGGGATGCATTAAAAGAGGCATAGATGCTCATGAGGAGAACATAATTTTACCTCTATACAAGTCACTAGTGCGACCACACTTAGAATACTGTGTACTGGTCTCCGGTATATAAGAAAGACATGGCTGAACTAGAGCGGGTGCAGAGAAGAGCGACCAAGGTTATTAGAGGACTGGGGGGTCTGCAATACCAAGACAAGTTATTACACTTGGGGTTATTTACTGTGGAAAAAAGAAGGCTTAGAGGTGATCTTATTACTATGTACAAGTATATGAGGGGACAGTACAAAGACCTTTCTACTGATCTTTTTACTCTGAGGCCTGAGACGGGGACAAGGGGGCATCTTCTACGTCTGGAGGAAAGAAGGTTTAATCATAATCACAGACGGGGATTCTTTACTGTAAGAGCAGAGAGACTATGGAGCTCTCTGCCGCATGATGTTGTAATGAGTGATTCACTATTAAAATTTAAGAAGGGCATGGATGCCTTTCTTGAAAAGTACAATATTGCAGGTTATAAATACTAGATTCCTTGATAGGGCGTTGATCCAGGGAACTAGTCTGATTGTCGTATGGAGTCGGGAAGGAATTTTTTTCCCCAATGTGGAGCTTGGTGTTTGCCACATGGTTTTTTTTTGCCTTCCTCTGGATCAACATGTTAGGCTATGGGTTGAACTAGATGGACTTAGTCTTCCTTCAACCTTAAAAACTATGTTACTATATAATGGTGGCGAAAACGCAGCACTTCCGCAAAATAATTGGTAGTGCTGTTTTTTTTCCGCAATGATAATCCGCAGCGGAAATTTCCACAGCATGTGCACAGCACATGCGGATCATCATTGGGGAACATGGCAGGCCTTCTACCATGCGTTTTTTAAGCATTTCTGCAGCGTTTTTGCCGCTGCGGAAACACTTAAAAAGGAATCGTGGGCACACAGCCTAAGGGGACAAAAAGGAAAAAGTTTAATCTGAACATTCAAATCACTCCTGCCCCTCTATGACCCATTTTAAAATAAAACATATGGGCGTTATCCAATCAAAATATAAAAATAATTAACCTGATCAGTGAATGGCATAAAAACAAAAACCCTCATATGGCTGTATTGACAGAAAAATAAAGCTACTGCTCTTAGAAGAATAAGAAAAATGCAGAGCCGGGAAATAACATGGTCAGGAAGGGGTTAAATTCTGCCACTTCTATAGAAAATTGAACCCATTTCGCTGACTGCCTTCAATGGCAGCCAAATAAGGCAGAGGGTTAGAGGAATACCGACCTTATATTGTAGACTTCTAGGATGCTTAAGAAGTGGACAATCCCTTTAAGCTACATTGTGCAGACAAAGCCATGGCAGTGTAGAAGGCCGACAAGATCTCAGTGGAAAGGCTGCAGGTTTGCGTCTGCATTAGGCAAGTTATAGAGGTAGAAGTGTTGGGACCTTGTTGCTGTGCAGGTAGAATCTGGAGCCTCGGCACCGTCCTGCGGAGCCCATACTACAGGGAGGAGGCGCAGCGCCATGTGTAGTAATCTGAGCAGGATAGTCAGTGTTCAGCCAGCACTGATGGAGACTGACACCCCAACTCATTATGACGCGCCCCCTGGGACATATTCCTTTTTGAGGGGAATACCCGGCACCGGATCAGATGGGGGGTTGTAGTCTCCGAGCGGCTGTGACCCGGCCCCGTGCCCAGGGCGTCAAGCTCAGGGTTATGTGGCAGCTTTACAGATGTTACTAAAGTTCTTTTGTGTCGACTACGCCACCCGTTGTGATGCGGTCACTGTGGCCGCCGCTGCAGCAGGGTCCGCTGAGGCTGATGGTGGATGCGCAGCTTGGTGGGATCACCCCCAACGGGAGGGGTATAGCCTCAGAGGGGACAGGCGCAGAGGATGGGGGTTGTGGTGGTGCGGTGCAGCCGGCAATGAAGACAGACTCGGGTTGTGCAGTTAAGGGTGTTTACTTACTGCAGATGTTGTACTGGTCACTCCAGCTGCTAGTGACCACCCGAGCCGTGCTGCGTCCACCAGGTCCTGGATCCAGCCAACCCCCAAACAAGTCCGGAGCGTGGCCCTGAGCTCTCCCTCTGTCCTTTCTTCAGCCGTCCCCACCAGTGATCCACCTAGGTCCAGCTCCCTCGGGCCTTCTGTTGGGACACCCTTGGCCCTGGGTTCCCTGACCCTTCATGTGGTGTGCCTTCGGGGTGAATGTGGTGGGTGACCGTGGCAAACGCTGCCCACGATCTCCGGTCTCTGGCTAGGGATTGTTTTTGCCCCCACCAGCTTGGGTTCCGGTACCCTGATGCTGACTCCTCACCCGGTGCTCTACTTTGGGTTCTTGGGTCCCTTCAGTCTTCCCTCTCTGGGTCTTTCTCTTTTCTCCTCTCTCACTCTGGGTCTTGGTCTTTCTTTTCTCCTCTGCTCCTGACTTGTTCTCTGCAGCTGACTGACTCTCTGCGTCTGACCCTGATTCTAGTTGGTGCCCACCTTATATACACCCTCTATGTGTGAGCTCAGGTGACCAGCACCCAATGAGCTCCTATCTTTACCCAGGCTGCTCCCCCTATCTGCCCCTACACTACTTGGGATGTACCACCCCCCTCCCACTCCAGCCAGGAACAGACTCGGTCGTACCTGCACATTTCTAAGTGGGAGTACCGTCGGTCTGCTCCTCGGAAATGGGATGTGTGTAGTGCATGCAGCCTACCGAGCTCAGTTCCACACTCCTTCCTTACCCGGGAGTGGAATATCACACCTCTGGGTTGAGGTGCAATACCCCTGTAGCAGCCGAATCCTCAGGGTGCTACAATTACCCAATACATGACCGGCTTAAAGAACCTCTCCCATCAGAGCTTATCCGCTTACTATATTGTAATCAGATTATACAGCACTGTACTTACAGCTGCTCATTATACCTTTCTACTGGGCTAATTATTCTCTTTTCTCTGCTCTATGTAGAATTAGCTGGGTCCCCTCCTGACCCAGCCGCTCTCATCCCCCTGCCAGGGACTTTTGCAGTGACTTATGACTCATACAAGGAAAACTGACCTCCTGTTTCTACATACAGCTTATAAATATTAGCAAAAATGTCCAATCACATTGTAAATATAACGACATCCAAAAATGTGTGCGTCCAATGGACATTCCACACGGACAGTGTAGAGCAGGGGTCTCAAACTCGGCTGGGTATATGGGCCGCATATGGAAAAAATTGGAATTTGGGGGGCCGCATTCTTTGCAGGTCAAAGTGACATTTTTAGTGATGCCATTTTTTTTGTATACACCGTCTGAACATTTTTGCTGTGTTTATTTTATTTTTTTATAGCTTGGGTCGTTACGGATGTGGCGATAATAAATGTGCACTTTTTGTGTTTACTTTACTTTATATATAAAGCAGCATTTTTAGTGGCAAAATATTTTTTCATGCTTTATTTTTATTTTTACAATTTTGTTTCCCTCTTTTGGCCACAGAGTAATATAGTTTCAGAATTAGCACCATATATAGTAATTCTGGCAAACATCTAGTAATTTGCCCCATCCTGGTCCCCACCTTGTAGTAATATGCCCCATCCTGGTGGTCCCCATCTTGAAGTAACGTGCCCCATCCTGGTGGTCCCCATCTTGCAGTAACGTGGCCCATCCTGGTGGTCCCCATCTTGCAGTAACGTGGCCCATCCTGGTGGTCCCCATCTTGCAGTAATGTGGCCCATCCTGGTGGTCCCCATCTTGCAGTAATGTGGCCCATCCTGGTGGTCCCCATCTTGCAGTAATGTGGCCCATCCTGGTGGTCCCCATCTTGCAGTAATGTGGCCCATCCTGGTGGTCCCCATCTTGCAGTAATGTGGCCCATCCTGGTGGTCCCCATCTTGCAGTAATGTGGCCCATCCTGGTAGTCCCCATCTTGCAGTAATATGCCCATCCTGGTGGTCCCCATCTTGCAGTAATGTGCCCCATCCTGGTGGTCCCCATCTTGCAGTAATGTGGCCCCCATCTTGCAGTAATGTGGCCCATCCTGGTGGTCCCCATCTTGCAGTAATGTGGCCATCCTGGTAGTCCCCATCTTGTAGTAATATGCCCCATCCTGGTGGTCCCCATCTTGTAGTAATGTGCCCCATTCTTGTCCCCACCTTGTAGTAATGTGCCCCATCCTAGTGGTCCCCATCTTGTAGTAATGTGCCCCATCCTGGTGGTCCCCATCTTGTAGTAATATGCCCCATCCTGGTGGTCTCCATCTTGTAGTAATATGCCCCATCCTGGTGGTCCCCATGTTGCAGTAATATGCCCCATCCTGGTGGTCCCCATCTTGTAGTAATATGCCCCATCCTGGTGGTCCCCATCTTGCAGTAATATGCCCCATCCAGGTCCCCATCTAGTAGAATTGTCCTCTGCGCTGTTCTTCACACACCTAAAAAAGTAAAAAAAAAAAAAAAAAAAAAGATTCCTTTCACCTGTCCTCCGTTCCCTCTGCTTCCTTTGTGCACATGTGGCCCGCGGTCCGCATGTTTGAGACCTGTGGTGTAGACGGTTATGTAAAAGAATGGGAAGCCACTAGGCGGCAGCACAACGTCACATAACAGGATTTTTTATCCAGATGGCTGTGAATCTACTAGTCATTAGGTTACCTGACTCAAGTAATCATTCATAGATCTCCACAGCCCAATGTAGATGTATTGAAGTAGAACAGTGAGACCAGAACCAGTTAGGCTTGTATTTTACCATGGAGATTCAAAAACACAATTTAAACTTCCTTGACATTACAATAATAAATACCAACCAAGGCCGGTTACACACAACACTGAAAACTGACAGCCACAAGTGGGTTACTATCCTGGCAGAGCTACCATCCGGCTCCCCTACGTAGAGGAATACCGAAAAGCCAATATATACGCCTAAGGAGAAATTGCTCAACGGTGAATGAGTACATGATAAAATCGAGGGAATTACAAAAACGCTTCCTACAAAAGGGATGTCCTAAAAAAGTGCTAGGCCAGCGCCCTTACAAGAGACAGAAATTCTCTATTGACCCCTAAAGCACGAGAACAACAAGATAATGAGAGCCATCTAATAGGAACCTACGACGACCGAAATCAGGGGGTGATGAACATACTCTATGATCTTTGGGCAATTTTGAGATCAGATAAAGATCTGCAAGATGTGGTCCCTGAGAGCCCCAGGGTCACATACAGGAGAGGCAGGAACCTTAGAGATCACCTTGTGCGCAGCTACTTTGTGGAGGACAACACGGGCAAAACAACGTGGCTGAGCAGTGACACCACGGGGACTTATAGATGTGGTGACTGCAAAGCCTGCAAATACATCTGTAAAAGCAAGAAATGTATCAGTGCCACAACCAAACTAGAAGACCAAAACCGCGAATTCGCAAACTGCAAGACGCAAGGAGTAATCTATATGGCAACTCGCCAATGTCCGATGAACTACATCGGCAAAACCAAAAGAGTTCCGGAGACGGATATTGCACCATATCGGTTATGTCAGACGTAGGGAGGACACAACTCTCTCGAGACACATGCTTGAGAAACACACCTTGGACCCGTTTTCTTTATACTTTCAAGCCATCGAAGTAGTATGCCCCCCCGAGAGGAGGTAATTGGAACCAACTGCTGCTTCAGAAAGAAAGATGGATCCATAGAATGAAATCCTATAACCCACACTACACAAATGAAACATTGTCCTTCTCATGTTTCATTGACACATAATAACATTTTCACCCCCTATGAAACCTCTTGAACCTCGCTAGACCTAAAACCTCTCTAAAATATAATATGTAGAATCCAGTCCATGTTCTTCATAATGGATATTGATCCACATAACTATCAAATCAGCGCCTTATAGGACCAAAACTATTAAAGTTATTATACTTTAAAATCACAAAATGACCTCTTGAACAAATTGAACTTTGATAACAATTGGACAAATTTCATCAGAATTTCTTCCTTTGTTTTTAGATTATAAAATACTCATCTGAAGACTTAATAATACAGATACATCGATACAATCAGACACACTGATACAATCAGAATAAAAGTCATCCCAGTGTCTATTATTATGGACATATTGATACGATCAAATGAAATGAACTTTGAGGAAATAGACGTCCGCAAGCGTTTGCTGGTGCGGAAGCAGTGACATAGCCAGATGGCATTTGTCACGATGAAAGGAAGTTCTGCATCGATCTAAGTGTAGGTGGGACGAGGTAGCACATGAAACAGGCAGATCTGTCTGTAAACCAAACAAATGACAAACTACGAACAAACACTATTAACAACTCATATCGCAACAAACTCGTAGAGACTACATTATAAGATGCAATGCAATATACCAGTCTCCTTCCCTAGATATAAAAGACATATTAATACTGTGAGATCGCAGTGCAGCCAAGACATCTCTGTGAGAAAAAGATCCTACTGGAAGAATGAGACGAGTCCCTGCATGATTATATGATCGCAACATAATACGCCTGCAACGCACCCTAGTCACTCGATTGGATGACAGAAGGGGGGCGCACAAGAGGTGGCACCAACTTTCCTATAAAGTCACGCTGGTTTAGCTGCCAGACGCTGCCGGCAACCCTGCCGATAAGTTTATTACAAAACCATCGTACTATCAAACCAAAAAAGATCATAGACTGTGAGCCCCTGATGACCATGAGAGTCTCATATAAGAATGATGAAACGCGTAGGGCTGAGCATTTCTATAGAAAGTCCTACAAGAGATGATTAGCCAGGCTACCTCAATATAAAGCTCCTAGATCAGGAGAAACAAGCACCGCACCTGGATATGACGGCAGCACTATAAAGCCGTTCTGAAGAGAATAGCACAGGACATGGTAAAATGAAGATTATTAATGCCATTATCAGACTGCAGACTCACAATGAGGAGAAATGAGATGGCATGATTTCTAATAGCCAGAGGCCAAATTGAAAAGGGAGTTATACATATAAATAAAGAGATACCCCTAGGAATTGTGACTAATCCCTGGCCTCCCAACAAGACAATATATATAAATGGTTAGCCGGTGAGATAAATTAAAACCATACACAATAGTCCTATGTTTAGGATAATTTTAGGAAATTTGTCACGGATTTTGGACACTTAAAAAAAAATCCTTTTTAAAATATTGAATAAAGGTTATTTTTTATATTTTACTCCCATTGGATTTGACTGTGAAATACTGCAGAATTATCTTGGAGCATATTTATACTATATAAAACAGTGAGGGGTCAATATTGGTTTAGTAGTTTCCATATTACTCTGGATAGGCTTCTCAGTGTCTGCGGCATGGCAGGCTGGATGGCAGCGTTCTGCTACGATCCAGCCTGCCATCTCAATGTAGCAGAGCTGGAGCCGTCGTAGGAACCATGGAAAGGTAAAGATGAGGTTTGTTAATTATTTTACTTCTATTGCAGGAGACATTGGCTTCAGCTGGAATGGGCGTGATGGTAAGTATGGTTTAATTTAGGATATTAAAGTATTGTGTGTTTATTTCAATTAAAAGATTTTATTCTGGGTGTTGGTGTTTTATTCACTTTCACTATGGGGTTAGTAATGGGCGCGTCTTATAGACACCTCCTCATTACTAACCTGGGCTTGATGTCAGCTGGCATTATAAGCTGACATCAACCCCAGCCCTATTACTCCAGTGCCACCGCTACAGGGCAGTGGGAGAGCGAGGCTAAGTGCCAGAATTGGCGTATCCTATGGATGTGTCATTTCTCGGGCGGCTGACGGCTGGTGTTTCTAGCCTGTGAGGCGGCCAATATTCATGGCTCCCTTCCTGGGCTATTAATATCAGCCCCCAGCTGTCTGCCTAGCCTTTGCTAGCTATTAAAATAGGGGGAACCCACGTCATTTTTCTTTGGGTCCCCCATTTTAAGATGGCGGATACACAGGTGCAAAATACTGATGAAACAATCACTCACAACCTACAATTTCATGGAGGGGGTGACTGCCTAGTATTAGAATTGCACAAAGATAGGCTTGTATAGGGTGCTGTTCACACTAGGGTAGTGCACAGTATCCGGCCCTGGGCACGGAGCGGGTCTGGGCCATGGCTGCACCCCATCGACAACATAGGACCCGGCTCCGAGTCCCCCATCCCCCAGGGTAGGGCTTCCAGCGTCACACATCTGCTATCTTTATGTGGGTCTGCTGCATCCTGGTAGTGCATTTGGCTTTGAAGATCAGGCCAGGTAAACACTGCTGCCCTTTCCTTACCCCCAGCATAGTGAGCGGGGGTGAGGAGCAAGGGGGAATGTGTGTGTGGAAATATAAGGAACAGGGGGGTAATGTGTCAGGAGACAGAGTAGGGGGAGAAAAGTTTGTGCGGGCACATAATAGAGACTGGGTAATGTGGGGAAAGGAGTAACATGAAGAGACAGTGTGAGGGCATACCAAAGAGGAGACAGTACATGTACTGATGATGTTGTACTGTACTGATGAGGGTTGTGATGCTGTATTTCTGCATACTGCTGGTAGTTCTATTGATGTATTTTTGTGCAGCTATTGGTTCTGATCCTGTACACATGGAACAGTCCATAACTTGTAAGATTACATGATACATGGCCATGTTAATAAAGTGTTGTGCTGTCTGAGAAGAGTTACTGTTTTTATTTGTTTTAGGAAAATTAAAGGGTTAGATCAAGTTTGTGATGAAAGTCTGCAATCACTGACAGCACACCTCTGAATTCTCATCGTGCGCATGTGCACTGCATGCGGTCAGGATTCTCTGGTGCTAGTGGTGAGAGCAGGAAGTCTTGAAACCACAATTATGCGAATTGCATACACATGATCACATGCCGACTAGACATGCATGGCCTCATTCTATACAAATCACTTGAGTGAGGCTGGTCACGTTTAGTTGGAATGTGGCCAGAAGTATGAAAATCTCATACTTGCACGCACATGACCTTTCAGGATTCTCCTGTACTGGAGGAAAGGTGAAAGTGTGCAGTGCATGCGCTGCGAGTATTCAGAAGTCTGCAGTCACCTAGAGTTCTTCCGACTTTAATCACAAACCTGGACAACCCTTTTAATTATACAATTAAGTACTGTAGCATGCCCAATCCTAAGAGCGTGTAATATACTCAATGTCAGGATTCAGCTCTGCTGGCTGGGTCCAGCAGACACCACATGACCACTCGTATGTGATTTTCATACTTACGGTTATGTGACAACTAGCCTTTAATCCTGCTTCTCTTTATGAAATAGGAGCTGTAGTTTTTGACTGAAATTGAGAGAATTAGGAAGAGTAGCTAGTCACGTGACTGTCAAAAAGCAAATCGTATATGAGCGGTCACATGACTACTATTCAAACTGCATGAGCGGTGTGTGTGGGGGGCGCCAAACTGAATTCCTGCTCCAGGTGCCGGAAAACAGATCTGCCTCTGTGCTAAGCTTGCAGATATGGTCAGAAGGTTCTGTAAGACATTGCTCTATAGATCAGATATTCTTCCAGAAACAAACCGCCTGGAAGCCTCCTTGTCAGATTTATGCTTAAGAACTAATTATATTTTACTTTAAATATTTCTAATAAAGAAAATAATCAATACAGTAATTATAATCCATAATATTCCAATATGTTCTATTACTTGTGATACGTCTGATATAGTCTAGCTTTATTAAATCATGTTTTGTTTCTGTAAAGGAAATCGAGGCTGAGCCTGCAGATATTGTTAGAAAGTTCTGTACCATGTTATTCTATAGATAAAATGTACTCACAGAAACCAGGCGTCTGGAGGTCTCCTGCAACAGACTTATCCTTGAGAACTAAGAATTGTAATGTTTAATCTGAACATGCATGGAAACTTTGTTACTGTGAGCCAGAACTTTGGTTTAGATACTGCACTCTTCTGTAACAGAGTAGGTCCCTCTCTCATTCATAGGGGTCCTGTATACACAATTTATGTCTCATCTCCATCTCTGAACTGTAACTATTATTCAAAATACATTTTTCCCTCATTCTAATCACCTGTGAATATGGATGTTTTGCTTGGAATACAGATTTCCATGTCATTTCATGATATTGTCTGGGCGTGCGTGGAAACTCCATGCAGGAGAGAAATTTACATTTAAATATTTCATCCTTTTGCAAGAAGGCCGACCCACTCCTCATTCATAGAGGTTTCTGTATAAGTGTTTTTATATCTTAGCCTTATCTATACCTTTTTTAATTGTAAGTTTATTCTAAATTAACCTCCATTTTATTCAATTACCTATGAAGACCTGGTTTGTCCAGAAGTCTGCACCGACTTCTGCTCTCAAGCTCATCCAGTGGCCGGTATCATTATGGTATGGCATCCAGCGGCCAGTATCGTTATGGTATGGCATCCAGCGGCCAGTATCGTTATGGTATGGCATCCAGCGGCCAGTATCGTTATGGTATGGCATCCAGCGGCCAGTATCGTTATGGTATGGCATCCAGCGGCCAGTATCGTTATGGTATGGCATCCAGCGGCCAGTATCGTTATGGTATGGCATCCAGTGGCCAGTATCATTATGGTATGGCATCCAGTGGCCAGTATCATTATGGTATGGCATCCAGTGGCCAGTATCATTATGGTATGGCATCCAGTGGCCAGTATCATTATGGTATGGCATCCAGTGGCCAGTATCATTATGGTATGGCATCCAGCGGCCAGTATCATTATGGTACGGCATCCATTGGCCAGTATCATTATGGTACGGCATCCAGTGGCCAGTATCATTATGGTATGGCATCCAGTGGCCAGTATCATTATTATACACACTATAATCCTCCCAATTGGCATCAAGATAACAGAACAGTAGTGTTGCGCAGACGTGCTTGGATAAGGTGTCATCTGAGCATGCTCGGGTGCTAACAGATTATCTTTTGCGTGCTCTAATAATATGTTCACGTCGCCGCGGCTGCACACAAACTGGCAAGCCCTGCATGTATTGCGGCGGTCTAACAGCCGTGAGACATGCAGCCGCGGTGACGCAAACATATTTTTCAAGCACGCCGAAGATACTCTTAGCACCCGAGAATACTCGGATAACGCCTTATCGGAGCACGTTAGCTTATCACTACAGAACAGATCTGAACAGTGCTCAGGATTCTCCTCACCTAGCACCCTGCCGAGAATAATAAATGCCTGTAGCCAATTTCCAAAAGTCCCTCCTACATTGCTCACCCTCCACCTCCCTATGCTTTTTCCCTGCTCCCACATTTCAGTGACGAAACACTCAAGAGGCAGTAAAGTAGATAAAGCTGCAGTTTTCCTTTTCCAAATATTTTTAACTTCCATTTTTTAAATGAGGCCCTAATGGTCCTTGAAAGCATACACACACGCTCCCAAGTCAGACTTTGTTGCAGACGGACAAGCCTATTTTTGGTAACAGTCTCTGCTGCCACTGGCCAAGTCCCAACACATCCTTCTGCATCATCAACCCTAACAGACCATGCTGCTACAGGCCCCTCACACTGTGGTCCCAACTGCAACACCCGGTGGCCTAAAAGATGTACCCAGGTTACCGTACGTGAGGTGTGAAAGCGTGTAACTGGCATGTCTCACCGGAGGTCATCACCACAACCCACTAATGGTCCATCCTAACTGACTCTGGGCACTCTGAGGACCTGATGCAAAGTATCTTCTGGATTAACGACCTCTGATGAAGTCTGCAATAATGAAAAATAATAATAAAGTAAACGCTGCATTGCACCGAATGACCAGCAGGTGGCAATGAAGTCACAACATTAACTAGCCCCCTATTGTAGAAAACCTAAACACCATCAGGAGGTGCTGAGGCTTCATGAGAACGCGCCACCCCCAAACTTAAAAGGCTTTTCCACTATTCAGACAACTTCTCAATCACTGTTTCCCCTGAGTAAAATAATAACTATTCTACTCTGTGCCATTCCAGCAGTGTCAGCACTGGCTCTCCCAGGGTCCGCGATCCCTGCGGCCAATCAGAGGTGTCTTCACTCTCTCGTACTTTGGAGGAATTGACCGCTGCAGCTGCTCTCCCACTTCCTCCAGATGTCAATGATGTCTGTAGGAGAGGAAAGTGAAGCCAGCGCTGAATGTCACGCCAAAGATGGCTGCCCTCCTATTATATAAATCTCACTATAACTCCACCACCAGCCTATCACATTCCTAGTTCCACATCCAACCTCCATATCAAACCCTGTAATAAACCCTTCATTACCTGGTCTTGTCAGGACCTCAATAAACCCAGCCTTTTTGAGGCCTACTTCTGTAAGGCCATTAATAATGCACTGGTGTAAATAATGTGTGTGAGGTAAATTGTGTGGAAAACCGGATTGTAATCAAGCAATGATTTCTTCAATTGGACTGCAATGTCCTGAACCATACGACTTGTACCAGTCATGTGACTTATGCTGCCCCAGGACTACAGCCATATTGGCCAAAGCTGTGATATCACAGAGGCACATACCAGCATGTGGAAGCATGGCTACATAGCGATGACATCACAATGGCAGGTGCCGGAATGTGGAATCTATGACAGCGATGACATCACAATGGCAGGTGCCGGAATGTGGAATCTATGACAACGATGACATCACAATGGCAGGTGCCGGAATGTGGAATCTATGACATAGCGATGACATCACAATGGCAGGCGCCTATATACACACGGGAGACACACGGGAGCTCACAAACCACAAGGAAGGCAAGAAGAATCGATTGGAGAATAGGGACAGGAGAAAGCCAAGAAGAACAGAATAACCCGCTTCTTAGCCTTCACTGAGCCATGACAAGACTGAGCGGATGGAAGCGGAGGAGGAGACCCAGGACCCCGTCACATCCACCTGACTGATGAGAAAGGGGAGAAATTATGTAGATTATGTAGCAGCATTACAACTATTCTCGTTACCCATAGCAACCAGTCAGAGCTCAGCTTTTATTAAAGGGGTATTCCCATCTCCAAAATCCTCTATCAATATGTAGTAGGTGTAATAATAATAATATTAGATATCCATGCTTACAACCACCAGTTATCTAGTTGCTAGTGGTCGTAACCATGGATACCTAAGGTCCTGCAATGCCTGCACATGAGGAAAGAGACACAGCGAAGCAGAAAAACTATTCTACATTTCTAATTGAGGTTTCTTCTAATATTATTATTACACCTACTACATATTGGGATAGGATCTTGGAGATGGGAATACCCTTTTAATCTCTGATTGCTATGGGTAACTAGGAGAGTTTGTTGCTCAGCTTTGATAAGGGATGACAGATTTTACTAGACTAAGTGGATATCATTGGTGCAACCAGTGCAGCTGCACAGGGGGCTAATAGGTTAGGGGGTCACTCACCTTCATTTTGTTAATTCTGTGTATTGCTGTAGCAGTGCTGTGCGCGTATATTGATGCTGTGGGGCAGGGGCGTACATAGAAATCATCGGGCCCATAGCAGAAGTTTGAGTTGAGGTCTCTCCCTTCAAAAGAAATGAATAAAAAAATTATATTTGTCAGTGTCACAACTTTCCAGCCTTTACATAGTAATTTTCCCCCTGCTGAAGTCCTAGATTCCCCTCTCATTGCCACCATAACGTATGATGCCAACAAAAGTGCCCCCCAAACACAGTATGATACCCCCCATGGTGAATTCCTCTACCTTAGCCTCCACATGTACAGTAGGGTCATCAAACTATGCCCCCCCTCAACTCCCAAGGCAAAGTAAGGTGACCACAACACAGCAATCCCCCAACTGTGACCCCCACACAGCCCTCCATGTAGAGTAATGGGCCTACATACAGTATAATGGCCCCACACTGTATAATAGTCTGCACTAGCCCTCCAAACAGTATGATGGACACCACATAGGTCAGAGTAATATTCAGCTCACCCTTGAAGGATTCCCAGTGGGTTCCATATAACGAAGCACAGGATCCAGTCTCTGCCAGATGTAGAAGCAAGGTGCATCCAAATCCAGTACAAAAAAAGTCTTTATAAGAACGATTGAAACAATGGCATTGTTGTGACACACCATTTAGGTGTAGTTGGGGGTTTGGAAGGTGCACAAAATATGAGTCTAAGAACATGCAGAGTGTTTGAAACGCGTTCGGTGTTGCACATTTTCTGCACCTTCCAAACCCCCAACTACAGCTAAATGGTGTCACAACAATCCATTTGTTTTTTTACTGGAGCTGGATATTCACTTCAATCCAAGCATGATGGACCCCACACAAACCTTAACACTGTATAATTGCTTGCATACTGTATAATGGCCCCACACAACCCTTCAAATATTATAATGGCCCCCCATAGTATAACACGCCACCATAATCCTCCATACAATAAAATACTCACTATAGTGCTCCACAGAGCATAATTCACTTCCCCATGGTCCTCCTCACAGAATAATACACTCCCCATGGTCCTCCACACAGTAATATGCACCCGCCCATAGGGTAAAACTCAACCCCCCCGCCCATAAGATAAAACTCAACCCCCCCCTCCATAGGGTGAAATACAACCCCCCCATAGGGTGAAACGCAAACCCCCGCCCATAGGGTAAAACACAACCCTACCCCCCATAGGGTAAAACGCAGCCCACAGTTTTCCAGTATTATGGGCACCACGTACTCACTGATTTTTTTTAAGAAAAATACAATACTCACCGCTCCTTGTTCCCCCACTGCTTCAGTCTCTGCAGCGCATATACTCACCTCAGCAGCTACACTATCTGACACAGCATGGAGTGCGATGAAGTGTCATCATCGTGCCCGCTGTGTCAGATGCAGGAGGGAGGGAGCATTAAATGCTGCCGTTCAGTCAATACCATGGTTAATCACTAACAGGGGCATTTAAGTGTCCTGGTAGCTACTTCACTCATGTACCTCTTCCCATCGCCCCATAGAAGTGATTGCCGAAGATTTACCATGGCAGTCAGGGGCCTTAAAGAAGGATTCAATCACTGCCATCTTAGTACTCCTATAAAGCTTGGCTTCACAAGAGAATGTCAATTAAACTACATGCATATACTGCAATAATACAAAATTACAAAATATAGTATAAGGGGTTAAATGATCACATAAGTCCACTAAGTTAACTTAAAAATAAAGTAAAAATTGAAAAAGTTTTGAAAAATATGAACGTTTAAATTATACTTCAACCGTTATGTTAAAATACCCCCCAAAACATAAAATGAAATGCTCTTCTTCACAAAAAAAACACAATCAAAAGCAATGACATTTAATGCAACCCAAAAAGGTATCAAAAACGGATCAATTCACTTGTATTGAGAGAGGCTGAACACATCCAGTCGGCACGTGATAGCGTGTATGCAAATTGCAATCTTGCGGCGCCAGTACTAGAGAAATTCTGTCCGCTCGCACACTGTGCACTTTAAGGAGCCACAAGTCTGACTGCAGATGGCGCCCCAAACCTGGGCAAACCTTTTAATATACCCCAAAATTGTATCAATAAAAGCTACGCAAAATCACGCCCTCACAAAGGTCCATCAATAGAAAAAAAAATGTAAAAGGTCTCAGAATATGGTGACCCAAACCAATTTCTTTAGTGTTGTTACATAGTTGTTTAACCACCGTGGGAGATAAAACACCTTGAGTTTGGTATTGCGGTTATCTCAATGACCTGGAGAATTATATTATAATCTAAAAACAAATCCTTAAAAGACAATAGTGGAATTGCTTTTATCTCATTATTTCATCCCAACACAGATTTTGTTTCTCTCCACATTTCAGACATATGATAAATATATAGTTGTATAGTTTGTTTTTATCTTAGTGGTGAAAACTTTTTATTTTGTTTCATTTTGCAACAAAGAAAATAACTCGTTTCCCACTATTTCCTGTGGCCAAATATTTTCCTATTGGTAAAGCAAAATGAGGATTTAGTTTGTGTGAGTGAAGCTCATGTTTTTATTGACAAAAGTTTGGGGAACATAGAAGATTTTGATTCTTTTTTAAAATCATTATTTGGGTATGTTATATGGTTATTAAAGGGGTAAATACTTGTTATGGTGCTAATATTATGGGTTCAATAATTTAACGTTTTATATGGCGATTGGATTAAATGATACTTCCGCGTTTTAAATTTTTATACCTTTGAAATCAGATCGGGGCCCGTCTGCCCACCAGGGACAGGTGATCGGGGCCCGTCTGCCCACCAGGGACAGGTGATCGGGGCCCGTCTGCCCACCAGGGACAGGTGATCGGGGCCCGTCTGCCCACCAGGGACAGGTGATCGGGGCCCGTCTGCCCACCAGGGACAGGTGATCGGGGCCCGTCTGCCCACCAGGGACAGGTGATCGGGGCCCGTCTGCCCACCAGGGACAGGTGATCGGGGCCCGTCTGCCCACCAGGGACAGGTGATCGGGGCCCGTCTGCCCACCAGGGACAGGTGATCGGGGCCCGTCTGCCCACCAGGGACAGGTGATCGGGGCCCGTCTGCCCACCAGGGACAGGTGATCGGGGCCCGTCTGCCCACCAGGGACAGGTGATCGGGGCCCGTCTGCCCACCAGGGACAGGTGATCGGGGCCCGTCTGCCCACCAGGGACAGGTGATCGGGGCCCGTCTGCCCACCAGGGACAGGTGATCGGGGCCCGTCTGCCCACCAGGGACAGGTGATCGGGGCCCGTCTGCCCACCAGGGACAGGTGATCGGGGCCCGTCTGCCCACCAGGGACAGGTGATCGGGGCCCGTCTGCCCACCAGGGACAGGTGATCGGGGCCCGTCTGCCCACCAGGGACAGGTGATCGGGGCCCGTCTGCCCACCAGGGACAGGTGATCGGGGCCCGTCTGCCCACCAGGGACAGGTGATCGGGGCCCGTCTGCCCACCAGGGACAGGTGATCGGGGCCCGTCTGCCCACCAGGGACAGGTGATCGGGGCCCGTCTGCCCACCAGGGACAGGTGATCGGGGCCCGTCTGCCCACCAGGGACAGGTGATCGGGGCCCGTCTGCCCACCAGGGACAGGTGATCGGGGCCCGTCTGCCCACCAGGGACAGGTGATCGGGGCCCGTCTGCCCACCAGGGACAGGTGATCGGGGCCCGTCTGCCCACCAGGGACAGGTGATCGGGGCCCGTCTGCCCACCAGGGACAGGTGATCGGGGCCCGTCTGCCCACCAGGGACAGGTGATCGGGGCCCGTCTGCCCACCAGGGACAGGTGATCGGGGCCCGTCTGCCCACCAGGGACAGGTGATCGGGGCCCGTCTGCCCACCAGGGACAGGTGATCGGGGCCCGTCTGCCCACCAGGGACAGGTGATCGGGGCCCGTCTGCCCACCAGGGACAGGTGATCGGGGCCCGTCTGCCCACCAGGGACAGGTGATCGGGGCCCGTCTGCCCACCAGGGACAGGTGATCGGGGCCCGTCTGCCCACCAGGGACAGGTGATCGGGGCCCGTCTGCCCACCAGGGACAGGTGATCGGGGCCCGTCTGCCCACCAGGGACAGGTGATCGGGGCCCGTCTGCCCACCAGGGACAGGTGATCGGGGCCCGTCTGCCCACCAGGGACAGGTGATCGGGGCCCGTCTGCCCACCAGGGACAGGTGATCGGGGCCCGTCTGCCCACCAGGGACAGGTGATCGGGGCCCGTCTGCCCACCAGGGACAGGTGATCGGGGCCCGTCTGCCCACCAGGGACAGGTGATCGGGGCCCGTCTGCCCACCAGGGACAGGTGATCGGGGCCCGTCTGCCCACCAGGGACAGGTGATCGGGGCCCGTCTGCCCACCAGGGACAGGTGATCGGGGCCCGTCTGCCCACCAGGGACAGGTGATCGGGGCCCGTCTGCCCACCAGGGACAGGTGATCGGGGCCCGTCTGCCCACCAGGGACAGGTGATCGGGGCCCGTCTGCCCACCAGGGACAGGTGATCGGGGCCCGTCTGCCCACCAGGGACAGGTGATCGGGGCCCGTCTGCCCACCAGGGACAGGTGATCGGGGCCCGTCTGCCCACCAGGGACAGGTGATCGGGGCCCGTCTGCCCACCAGGGACAGGTGATCGGGGCCCGTCTGCCCACCAGGGACAGGTGATCGGGGCCCGTCTGCCCACCAGGGACAGGTGATCGGGGCCCGTCTGCCCACCAGGGACAGGTGATCGGGGCCCGTCTGCCCACCAGGGACAGGTGATCGGGGCCCGTCTGCCCACCAGGGACAGGTGATCGGGGCCCGTCTGCCCACCAGGGACAGGTGATCGGGGCCCGTCTGCCCACCAGGGACAGGTGATCGGGGCCCGTCTGCCCACCAGGGACAGGTGATCGGGGCCCGTCTGCCCACCAGGGACAGGTGATCGGGGCCCGTCTGCCCACCAGGGACAGGTGATCGGGGCCCGTCTGCCCACCAGGGACAGGTGATCGGGGCCCGTCTGCCCACCAGGGACAGGTGATCGGGGCCCGTCTGCCCACCAGGGACAGGTGATCGGGGCCCGTCTGCCCACCAGGGACAGGTGATCGGGGCCCGTCTGCCCACCAGGGACAGGTGATCGGGGCCCGTCTGCCCACCAGGGACAGGTGATCGGGGCCCGTCTGCCCACCAGGGACAGGTGATCGGGGCCCGTCTGCCCACCAGGGACAGGTGATCGGGGCCCGTCTGCCCACCAGGGACAGGTGATCGGGGCCCGTCTGCCCACCAGGGACAGGTGATCGGGGCCCGTCTGCCCACCAGGGACAGGTGATCGGGGCCCGTCTGCCCACCAGGGACAGGTGATCGGGGCCCGTCTGCCCACCAGGGACAGGTGATCGGGGCCCGTCTGCCCACCAGGGACAGGTGATCGGGGCCCGTCTGCCCACCAGGGACAGGTGATCGGGGCCCGTCTGCCCACCAGGGACAGGTGATCGGGGCCCGTCTGCCCACCAGGGACAGGTGATCGGGGCCCGTCTGCCCACCAGGGACAGGTGATCGGGGCCCGTCTGCCCACCAGGGACAGGTGATCGGGGCCCGTCTGCCCACCAGGGACAGGTGATCGGGGCCCGTCTGCCCACCAGGGACAGGTGATCGGGGCCCGTCTGCCCACCAGGGACAGGTGATCGGGGCCCGTCTGCCCACCAGGGACAGGTGATCGGGGCCCGTCTGCCCACCAGGGACAGGTGATCGGGGCCCGTCTGCCCACCAGGGACAGGTGATCGGGGCCCGTCTGCCCACCAGGGACAGGTGATCGGGGCCCGTCTGCCCACCAGGGACAGGTGATCGGGGCCCGTCTGCCCACCAGGGACAGGTGATCGGGGCCCGTCTGCCCACCAGGGACAGGTGATCGGGGCCCGTCTGCCCACCAGGGACAGGTGATCGGGGCCCGTCTGCCCACCAGGGACAGGTGATCGGGGCCCGTCTGCCCACCAGGGACAGGTGATCGGGGCCCGTCTGCCCACCAGGGACAGGTGATCGGGGCCCGTCTGCCCACCAGGGACAGGTGATCGGGGCCCGTCTGCCCACCAGGGACAGGTG
This sequence comes from Phyllobates terribilis, assembly GCF_046119375.1. NCBI lineage: Eukaryota > Metazoa > Chordata > Amphibia > Anura > Dendrobatidae > Phyllobates > Phyllobates terribilis. The sequence continues at coordinate 12,903 of NW_027363803.1, read as the reverse complement.
ATCGGGGCCCGTCTGCCCACCAGGGACAGGTGATCGGGGCCCGTCTGCCCACCAGGGACAGGTGATCGGGGCCCGTCTGCCCACCAGGGACAGGTGATCGGGGCCCGTCTGCCCACCAGGGACAGGTGATCGGGGCCCGTCTGCCCACCAGGGACAGGTGATCGGGGCCCGTCTGCCCACCAGGGACAGGTGATCGGGGCCCGTCTGCCCACCAGGGACAGGTGATCGGGGCCCGTCTGCCCACCAGGGACAGGTGATCGGGGCCCGTCTGCCCACCAGGGACAGGTGATCGGGGCCCGTCTGCCCACCAGGGACAGGTGATCGGGGCCCGTCTGCCCACCAGGGACAGGTGATCGGGGCCCGTCTGCCCACCAGGGACAGGTGATCGGGGCCCGTCTGCCCACCAGGGACAGGTGATCGGGGCCCGTCTGCCCACCAGGGACAGGTGATCGGGGCCCGTCTGCCCACCAGGGACAGGTGATCGGGGCCCGTCTGCCCACCAGGGACAGGTGATCGGGGCCCGTCTGCCCACCAGGGACAGGTGATCGGGGCCCGTCTGCCCACCAGGGACAGGTGATCGGGGCCCGTCTGCCCACCAGGGACAGGTGATCGGGGCCCGTCTGCCCACCAGGGACAGGTGATCGGGGCCCGTCTGCCCACCAGGGACAGGTGATCGGGGCCCGTCTGCCCACCAGGGACAGGTGATCGGGGCCCGTCTGCCCACCAGGGACAGGTGATCGGGGCCCGTCTGCCCACCAGGGACAGGTGATCGGGGCCCGTCTGCCCACCAGGGACAGGTGATCGGGGCCCGTCTGCCCACCAGGGACAGGTGATCGGGGCCCGTCTGCCCACCAGGGACAGGTGATCGGGGCCCGTCTGCCCACCAGGGACAGGTGATCGGGGCCCGTCTGCCCACCAGGGACAGGTGATCGGGGCCCGTCTGCCCACCAGGGACAGGTGATCGGGGCCCGTCTGCCCACCAGGGACAGGTGATCGGGGCCCGTCTGCCCACCAGGGACAGGTGATCGGGGCCCGTCTGCCCACCAGGGACAGGTGATCGGGGCCCGTCTGCCCACCAGGGACAGGTGATCGGGGCCCGTCTGCCCACCAGGGACAGGTGATCGGGGCCCGTCTGCCCACCAGGGACAGGTGATCGGGGCCCGTCTGCCCACCAGGGACAGGTGATCGGGGCCCGTCTGCCCACCAGGGACAGGTGATCGGGGCCCGTCTGCCCACCAGGGACAGGTGATCGGGGCCCGTCTGCCCACCAGGGACAGGTGATCGGGGCCCGTCTGCCCACCAGGGACAGGTGATCGGGGCCCGTCTGCCCACCAGGGACAGGTGATCGGGGCCCGTCTGCCCACCAGGGACAGGTGATCGGGGCCCGTCTGCCCACCAGGGACAGGTGATCGGGGCCCGTCTGCCCACCAGGGACAGGTGATCGGGGCCCGTCTGCCCACCAGGGACAGGTGATCGGGGCCCGTCTGCCCACCAGGGACAGGTGATCGGGGCCCGTCTGCCCACCAGGGACAGGTGATCGGGGCCCGTCTGCCCACCAGGGACAGGTGATCGGGGCCCGTCTGCCCACCAGGGACAGGTGATCGGGGCCCGTCTGCCCACCAGGGACAGGTGATCGGGGCCCGTCTGCCCACCAGGGACAGGTGATCGGGGCCCGTCTGCCCACCAGGGACAGGTGATCGGGGCCCGTCTGCCCACCAGGGACAGGTGATCGGGGCCCGTCTGCCCACCAGGGACAGGTGATCGGGGCCCGTCTGCCCACCAGGGACAGGTGATCGGGGCCCGTCTGCCCACCAGGGACAGGTGATCGGGGCCCGTCTGCCCACCAGGGACAGGTGATCGGGGCCCGTCTGCCCACCAGGGACAGGTGATCGGGGCCCGTCTGCCCACCAGGGACAGGTGATCGGGGCCCGTCTGCCCACCAGGGACAGGTGATCGGGGCCCGTCTGCCCACCAGGGACAGGTGATCGGGGCCCGTCTGCCCACCAGGGACAGGTGATCGGGGCCCGTCTGCCCACCAGGGACAGGTGATCGGGGCCCGTCTGCCCACCAGGGACAGGTGATCGGGGCCCGTCTGCCCACCAGGGACAGGTGATCGGGGCCCGTCTGCCCACCAGGGACAGGTGATCGGGGCCCGTCTGCCCACCAGGGACAGGTGATCGGGGCCCGTCTGCCCACCAGGGACAGGTGATCGGGGCCCGTCTGCCCACCAGGGACAGGTGATCGGGGCCCGTCTGCCCACCAGGGACAGGTGATCGGGGCCCGTCTGCCCACCAGGGACAGGTGATCGGGGCCCGTCTGCCCACCAGGGACAGGTGATCGGGGCCCGTCTGCCCACCAGGGACAGGTGATCGGGGCCCGTCTGCCCACCAGGGACAGGTGATCGGGGCCCGTCTGCCCACCAGGGACAGGTGATCGGGGCCCGTCTGCCCACCAGGGACAGGTGATCGGGGCCCGTCTGCCCACCAGGGACAGGTGATCGGGGCCCGTCTGCCCACCAGGGACAGGTGATCGGGGCCCGTCTGCCCACCAGGGACAGGTGATCGGGGCCCGTCTGCCCACCAGGGACAGGTGATCGGGGCCCGTCTGCCCACCAGGGACAGGTGATCGGGGCCCGTCTGCCCACCAGGGACAGGTGATCGGGGCCCGTCTGCCCACCAGGGACAGGTGATCGGGGCCCGTCTGCCCACCAGGGACAGGTGATCGGGGCCCGTCTGCCCACCAGGGACAGGTGATCGGGGCCCGTCTGCCCACCAGGGACAGGTGATCGGGGCCCGTCTGCCCACCAGGGACAGGTGATCGGGGCCCGTCTGCCCACCAGGGACAGGTGATCGGGGCCCGTCTGCCCACCAGGGACAGGTGATCGGGGCCCGTCTGCCCACCAGGGACAGGTGATCGGGGCCCGTCTGCCCACCAGGGACAGGTGATCGGGGCCCGTCTGCCCACCAGGGACAGGTGATCGGGGCCCGTCTGCCCACCAGGGACAGGTGATCGGGGCCCGTCTGCCCACCAGGGACAGGTGATCGGGGCCCGTCTGCCCACCAGGGACAGGTGATCGGGGCCCGTCTGCCCACCAGGGACAGGTGATCGGGGCCCGTCTGCCCACCAGGGACAGGTGATCGGGGCCCGTCTGCCCACCAGGGACAGGTGATCGGGGCCCGTCTGCCCACCAGGGACAGGTGATCGGGGCCCGTCTGCCCACCAGGGACAGGTGATCGGGGCCCGTCTGCCCACCAGGGACAGGTGATCGGGGCCCGTCTGCCCACCAGGGACAGGTGATCGGGGCCCGTCTGCCCACCAGGGACAGGTGATCGGGGCCCGTCTGCCCACCAGGGACAGGTGATCGGGGCCCGTCTGCCCACCAGGGACAGGTGATCGGGGCCCGTCTGCCCACCAGGGACAGGTGATCGGGGCCCGTCTGCCCACCAGGGACAGGTGATCGGGGCCCGTCTGCCCACCAGGGACAGGTGATCGGGGCCCGTCTGCCCACCAGGGACAGGTGATCGGGGCCCGTCTGCCCACCAGGGACAGGTGATCGGGGCCCGTCTGCCCACCAGGGACAGGTGATCGGGGCCCGTCTGCCCACCAGGGACAGGTGATCGGGGCCCGTCTGCCCACCAGGGACAGGTGATCGGGGCCCGTCTGCCCACCAGGGACAGGTGATCGGGGCCCGTCTGCCCACCAGGGACAGGTGATCGGGGCCCGTCTGCCCACCAGGGACAGGTGATCGGGGCCCGTCTGCCCACCAGGGACAGGTGATCGGGGCCCGTCTGCCCACCAGGGACAGGTGATCGGGGCCCGTCTGCCCACCAGGGACAGGTGATCGGGGCCCGTCTGCCCACCAGGGACAGGTGATCGGGGCCCGTCTGCCCACCAGGGACAGGTGATCGGGGCCCGTCTGCCCACCAGGGACAGGTGATCGGGGCCCGTCTACATGGTGGGCGCTTCTAGAAGTACTCCTAGTGTGCAGTTCTAGAACTACCCGTAGTGCCGTGAGCAGTTCTAGAACTTCTAGTGTGCAGTTCTAATACTGCTCCCGGTGGGCGCTTCTAGAACTACCCCCCCGGTGGGCGCTTCTAGAACTACCCCCCCCCGGTGGGCGCTTCTAGAACTACCCCCCCGTGGGCGCTTCTAGAACTCCCCCCCCCCCCGGTGGGCGCTTCTAGAACTTCCCCCCCCCCCGTGGGCGCTTCTAGAACTGCCCCCGGTGGGCGCTTCTAGAACTACCCCCCCGTGGGCGCTTCTAGAACTACCCCCCGTGGGCGCTTCTAGAACTAACCCCCCCCCCGTGGGCACTTCTAGAACTAACCCCCCCCCCCCGTGGGCGCTTCTAGAACTACCCCCCCCCCGGTGGGCGCTTCTAGAACCCCCCCCCCCCCCCCCCGGTGGGCGCTTCTAGAACTACCCCCGGTGGGCGCTTCTAGAACTACCCCCGGTGGGCGCTTCTAGAACTACCCCCGGTGGGCGCTTCTAGAACTACCCCCGGTGGGCGCTTCTAGAACTACCCCCGGTGGGCGCTTCTAGAAGTCCTCTTAGTGTGCAGTTCTAGAACTACACCTGGTGTCTGTGGGCGGTTATAGAACTACCCCTGGTGCCGTGAGTAGTTCTAGAACTTCTTTTAGTGAGCGGTTCTAATACTGCTCCTGGTGGGCGCCTTTAGAACTTCCCCTGGTGGGCGGTTCTAGAAGTACTCCTAGTATGCAGTTCTAGAACTACCCCTGGTGGGTGGTTCTGAAACTACCCCTGGTGCCGTGAGTGGTTCTAGAACTTCAACTAGTGTGCAGTTCTAATAATGCTCCTGGTAGGTGGTTCTAGAAGTACTCTAGTGAGCAGTTCTAGAAATACCCCTGGTGCCGGTGGGCTCTTCTAGAACTATCCCTCGTGGGCGCTTCTAGAACTACACATAGTGCCGGTGAGCGGTTCTGAAGCTACCTCTGGTGGGCGCTTCTAGAAGTACTCGTAGTGTGCAGTTCTAGACCTACTCCTGGTGGGCGGTTATAGAACTACACCTGGTGGGCGGTTATAGAACTACACCTGGTGGGCGGTTATAGAACTACACCTGGTGCCGTGAGCAGTTCTAGAACTTCTTTTAGTGTGCGGTTCTAATACTGCTCCTGGTGGGCGCTTTTAGAACTTCCCCTGGTGGGCGGTTCTAGAAGTACTCCTAGTATGCAGTTCTAGAACTACCCCTGGTGCCGGTGGGCGCTTCTAGAACTACCCCTGGTGGGCAGTTCTAGATCTACACCTGGTGCCGGTGGACGGTTCTAGAACCACTCCTAGTGTGCAGCTCTAGAACTGCCCCTGGGAGCGCTTCTAGAACTACCCCTCACGGGCGCTTCTAGAAGTACTCCTAGTGTGCAGTTCTAGAACTACCCGCAGTGCCGTGAGCAGTTCTAGAACTTCTAGTGTGCAGTTCTAATACTGCTCCTGGTGGGCGCTTTTAGAACTACCCCCGGTGCCGTCGGGCGCTTCTAGAACTACACCTAGTGCCGGTGAGCGGTTCTGAAACTACCCCCGCTGGGCGCTTCTAGAAGTACTCTTAGTGTGCAGTTCTAGAACTACTCCCGGTGCCGATGAGCGCTTCTAGAGCTACCTCTGGTGGGCGCTTCTAGAAGTACTCCTAGTGTCCCGTTCTAGAACTACCCCTGGTGCCGTGAGCGGTTCTAATACTGCTCCTGGTGAGCGGTTTTAGACCTACCCTTGGTGGGCGGTTCTAGAAGTACTCCTAGTGTGCAGTACTAGAACTACCCCTGGTGCCGGTGTGCGCTTCTAGAACTACCCCTGGTGCCATGATCGGTTGTAGAACTTCTTCTAGATTGCGGTTCTAATACTGCTCCTGGTGGGCGCTTCTAATACTATCACTGGTGGGCAGTTCTAGTACTACTCATTGTGCTGGTGGGCACTTCTAGAACTACCCCTGGTGGGTGGTTCTGAAACTACTGGTGCTGATGGACTCTTCTAGAAATACCCCTGGTGGGCAGTCATAGAACTACCTCTGGTGCTGGTGGGCGCTTCTAGAACTACCCCTGGTGGGCGCTTCTAGAACTAACCGCAGTGTAGTGTGCGGTTCTAATACTGTTCCAGGTGGGCGCTTCTAAAGCTACCCCTGGCGGGCGCTTCTAGAGCTACCCCTGGCGGGCGCTTCTAGAACTACCCGCAGTGTAGTGTGTGGTTCTAATACTGTTCCAGGTGGGCGCTTCTAGAACTACATCTCTTGGGCGCTTCTAGAAGTACTCTTAGTGTGCGGTTCTAGAACTACCCCTGATACAGGTGGGCGGTTCTAGAACTACTGCTAATATGCAGTTCTAGAACTACCCCTGGTGGGCGCTTCTAGAACTACCCGCAGTGTAGTGTGCGGTTCTAATACTGTTCCAGGTGGGCGCTTCTAGAAGTACTCTTAGTGTGCAGTTCTAGAACTACTCCCGGTGCCGATGGAAGCTTCTAGAACTACCCCCCGATGGGCGCTTCTAGAACTACCCCTCACGGGCGCTTCTAGAAGTACTCCTAGTGTGCAGTTCTAGAACTACCCGCAGTGCCGTGAGCAGTTCTAGAACTTCTAGTGTGCAGTTCTAATACTACCCCCGGTGGGCGCTTCTAGAACTACCCCCGGTGGGCGCTTCTAGAACTACCCCCGGTGGGCGCTTCTAGAACTACCCCCGGTGGGCGCTTCTAGAACTACCCCCGGTGGGCGCTTCTAGAACTACCCCCGGTGGGCGCTTCTAGAACTACCCCCGGTGGGCGCTTCTAGAACTACCCCCGGTGGGCGCTTCTAGAACTACCCCCGGTGGGCGCTTCTAGAACTACCCCCGGTGGGCGCTTCTAGAACTACCCCCGGTGGGCGCTTCTAGAACTACCCCCGGTGGGCGCTTCTAGAACTACCCCCGGTGGGCGCTTCTAGAACTACCCCCGGTGGGCGCTTCTAGAACTACACCTAGTGCTGGTGAGCGGTTCTGAAACTACCCCCGCTGGGCGCTTCTAGAAGTACTCTTAGTGTGCAGTTCTAGAACTACTCCCGGTGCCGATGGACGGTTCTAGAACTACCCCCGGTGCCGATGGGCGCTTCTAGAACTACCCCCGGTGCCGTGAGCGGTTCTAGCACTTCTAGTGTGCGGTTCTAATACTGCTCCTGGTGAGCGCTTTTAGACCTACCCTTGGTGGGCGGTTCTAGAAGTACTCCTAGTGTGCAGTACTAGAACTACCCCTGGTGCCGGTGTGCGCTTCTAGAACTACCCCTGGTGCCATGATCGGTTGTAGAACTTCTTCAAGATTGCGCTTCTAATACTGCTCCTGGTGGGCGCTTCTAATACTATCACTGGTGGGCAGTTCTAGTACTACTCATTGTGCTGGTGGGCACTTCTAGAACTACCCCTGGTGGGTGGTTCTGAAACTACTGGTGCCGATGGGCGCTTCTAGAAAAACCCCTGGTGGGCGCTTCTAGAACTACCCGTAGTGTGTGGTTCTAATACTGTTCCAGGTGGGCGCTTCTAGAACTACATCTTGTGGGTGCTTCTATAAGTACTCAGTGTGCGGTTCTAGAACTACCCCTGGTGCAGGTGGGCGGTTCTAGTACTACCTCTAGTGTGCAGTTCTCGAACTACTGCTAACATGCAGTTCTAGAACTACCCCTGGTGCCCGTGGGGGGTTCTAGAGCTACCCCTGGTGGGCGCTACTAGAACTACACCTGGTGGGTGCTTCTAGAAGTACTCCTAGTATGCAGTTCTAGAACTACCCCGGTGCCGTGAGTGGTACTAGAACTAGTCCTGGTGGGCAGTTCTAGAACTTCTTCTAGTGTGCAGTTCTAATACTGCTCCTGGTGGGCGCTTTTAGAACTTCCCCTGGTGGGCGGTTCTAGAAGTACTCCTAGTATGCAGTTCTAGAACTACCCCTGGTGCCGGAGGGTGCTTCTGGAACTACCCCTGGTGGGTGGTTCTGAAACTACCCCTGGTGCTGTGAGTGGTTCTAGAACTTCTACTAGTGTGCAGTTCTAATAATGCTCCTGGTAGGTGGTTCTAGAAGTACTCTAGTGAGCAGTTCTAGAAATATCCCTGGTGCCGGTGGGCTCTTCTAGAATTACTCCTAGTGTGCAGTTCTAGAACTTCCCCCTAGGGGGTGCTTCTAGAACTACACCTAGTGCCGGTGAGCGGTTCTGAAGCTACCTCCGCTGGGCGCTTCTAGAACTACCCCTGGTGGGCGCTTTTAGAAGTACTCTTAGTGTGCAGTTCTAGAACTACACCTGGTGTCTGTGGGCGGTTCTAGAGCTACATCTGGTGGGCGGTTATAGAACTACCCCTGGTGCCGTGAGCAGTTCTAGAACTTCTTTTAGTGTGCGGTTCTAATACTGCTCCTGGTGGGCGCTTTTAGAACTTCCCCTGGTGGGCGGTTCTAGAAGTACTCCTAGTATGTAGTTCTAGAACTACCCCTGGTGCCGGTGGGCGGTTCTAGATCTACACCTGGTGTCGGTGAACGGTTCTAGAACTACCCCCTGGTGGGTGGTTCTGAAACTACCCCTGGTGCTGTGAGTGGTTCTAGAACTTCTACTAGTGTGCAGTTCTAATAATGCTCCTGGTAGGTGGTTCTAGAAGTACTCTAGTGAGCAGTTCTAGAAATACCCCTGGTGCCCGGTGGGCTCTTCTAGAACCACTCCTAGTGTGCAGCTCTAGAACTACCCCCGGTGGGCGCTTCTAGAACTACCCCCGGTGGGCGCTTCTAGAACTACCCCTCACGGGCGCTTCTAGAAGTACTCCTAGTGTGCAGTTCTAGAACTACCCGCAGTGCCGTGAGCAGTTCTAGAACTTCTAGTGTGCAGTTCTAATACTGCTCCTGGTGGGCACTTTTAGAACTACCCCCCGTGCCGATGGGCGCTTCTAGAACTACCCCTGGTGGGCGCTTTTAGACCTACCCTTGGTGGGCGGTTCTAGAAGTACTCCTAGTGTGCAGTACTAGAACTACCCCTGGTGCCATGATCGGTTGTAGAACTTCTTCTAGATTGCGGTTCTAATACTGCTCCTGGTGGGCGCTTCTAATACTATCACTGGTGGGCAGTTCTAGTACTACCCATTGTGCTGGTGGGCAGTTCTAGTACTACCCATTGTACTGGTGGGCAGTTCTAGTACTACCCCTGGTGGGTGGTTCTGAAACTACTGGTGCCGATGGGTGCTTCTAGAACTACCCCTGGTGGCCAGTCATAGAACTACCCCTGGTGGCCAGTCATAGAACTACCCCTGGTGGCCAGTCATAGAACTACCCCTGGTGGCCAGTCATAGAACTACCCGCAGTGTAGTGTACGGTTCTAATACTGTTCCAGGTGGGCGCTTCTAGAACTACATCTTGTGGGCGCTTCTAGAAGTACTCTTAGTGTTCCGTTCTAGAACTACCCCCAGTGCCGTGAGCGGTTCTAGAACTTCTAGTGTGCGGTTCTAATACTGCTCCTAGTGGGCGCTTTTAGACCTACCCTTGGTGGGCGGTTCTAGAAGTGCTCCTAGTGTGCAGTACTAGAAGTACCCCTGGTGCCGGTGTGCGTTTCTAGAACTACCCCTGGTGCCATGATCGGTTCTAGAAATTCTTCTAGATTGCGGTTCTAATACTACCCATTGTGCTGGTGGGCAGTTCTAGAACCACCCCTGGCGGGCAGTTCTAGAACCACCCCTGGCGCCGTGAGCGGTTCTAATACTGCTTCTGGTGGGCGCTTTTAGCACTAACCCTGGTGGGCGGTTCTAGAAGTACTCCTAGTATGCAGTTCTAGAACTACCCCTGGTGCCGGTGGGCGCCTCTAGAACTATCCCTGGTGCCAGAGTGCACTTCTAGAACGACTCCAGGTGGGCGCTTCTAGAACTACCCCTGGAGGGCGGTTCTAATACTGCTCCTGGTGGGCGCTTTTAGAACTACCCGTGGTGGGCGGTTCTAATACTGCTCCTGGTGGGCGCTTCTAGACCTAACCCCGGCGGACGCTTCTAGAACTACCCCTGGTGGGCGCTACTAGAGCTACCCCTGGTGGGCGCTACTAGAACTACCCCTGGTGGGCGCTACTAGAACTACCCCTGGTGGGCGCTACTAGAACTACCCCTGGTGGGCGCTACTAGAACTACCCCTGGTGGGCGCTACTAGAACTACATCTTGTGGGCGCTTCTAGAAGTACTCCTCGTGTGCGGTTCTAGAACTGCCCCCGGTGCAGGTGGGCGATTCTAGAACTACCTCTAATGTGCAGTTCTAGAACTACTGCTAATATGCAGTTCTAGAACTACCCATAGAGAGCGCTTCTAGAACTACCCCTGGTGTCTGTGGGCGGTTCTAGAGCTACACCTGGTGGGCGGTTATAGAACTACCCCTGTTGCCGTGAGCAGTTCTAGAACTTCTTTTAGTGTGCGGTTCTAATACTGCTCCTGGTGGGCGCTTTTAAATCTACACCTGGTGCCGGTGGACGGTTCTAGAACTACCCCTGGTGGGTGGTTCTGAAACTACCCCTGGTGCTGTGAGTGGTTCTAGAACTTCTACTAGTGTCCAGTTCTAATAATGCTCCTGGTAGGTGGTTCTAGAAGTACTCTAGTGAGCAGTTCTAGAAATACCCCTGGTGCCGGTGAGCTCTTCTAAAACTACTCCTAGTGTGCAGCTCTAGAACTACCCGCAGTGCTGTGAGCACTTCTACAACTACCCCCCTCGTGGGCACTTCTACAGCTACCCCCCTCGTGGGCACTTCTACAACTACCCCCCTCGTGGGCACTTCTACAACTACCCCCCTCGTGGGCACTTCTACAACTACCCCCCTCGTGGGCACTTCTACAACTACCCCCCTCGTGGGCACTTCTACAACTACCCCCCTCGTGGGCACTTCTACAACTACCCCCCTCGTGGGCACTTCTAGAAGTACCCCTCGTGGGCGCTTCTAGAAGTACCCCTCGTGGGCGCTTCTAGAAGTACTCCTCGTGGGCGCTTCTAGAAGTACTCCTAGTGTCCAGTTCTAGAACTACCCCTGATGCCGATGTGATCTTCTATAACTACCCTTGGAGGGTGGTTCTAGAACTACCCCTGGTGCCATGATCGGTTCTAGAACTTTCTTCTAGTGTGCGGTTCTAATACTGCTCCTGGTGGGCGCTTCTAGAACTACCCCTGGTGGGTGGTTCTAGAACTACTCCTGGTAGTATACATCTATTCTATATTTTTCGATTTTAACTATTGTATGTACATTGGTGTGAGTGCCTGTCTCTAGGGTGTCTTACTTAACCGTGTATTTATTATAGGTTTTTTAATTTCCTATTTATGCATAATTTGACAATTTTGTTCGGTTGTTCTTGATTGGTTCTTTGACATTCCTAGTTTGCCTATGGGGTCAATGCACCAAAATGAGTCATCTAGCGTCAATGAACTTTAACCACTTTCACTGCACACGTCAGTGTTGTGCCCTTCTCCCCCGCCCCCCCAAATAGCTGCAAAGTCCCACCTGTATACTGGAGCCCAAGACCACAAGATCACATGCTGGATCTCTGGCACTCATGAAGTCATGTGCAGGGGCCTCAGGAGCCTCCGAACACCACACTGACATCTGTCTGCTCTCCTCCACAACTGAGCAGCATCAGAAACCCAGCTAACAGACATTGCTGTCACTGCAAACACTCATTGGATTAACTGACACGATGTCAGCAAGTTGCTGAAGATCTGGATACTGCAGCCATGAGATCTGTGGCAGCATTAGGCAGATGGGACACTGCAGCTAATAGAGAGTAAGAGTGCAACAGAGATGGCCCTAAACTGCATTTAAAGGGTGTCAGGAAAACTTAGTCAGACTTTGCAGCCCTCTGGCGCCCCCTTATCCTGCTGGTCAAACACGGTATTGACTGAGGATAAGCAACAGGGCGCAGCTGCTCTCATTTATGTCGACTATTGTGGCACGTGATGTGACAGGACGTATACAGTTATATGAAAAAGTTTGGGCACCCCTATTAATCTTAAGCTTAATGTTTTATAAAAATTGGTGTTTTTGCAACAGCTATTTCAGTTTGATATATGTAATAACTGTTGGACACCGTAATGTTTCTGCCTTGAAATGAGGTTTATTGTACTAACAGAAAATGTGCAACCTGCATTCAAACTAAATTTGACAGGTGCATAAGTATGGGCACCTCACCAGAAAAGTGACATTAATATTTAGTAGATCCTCCTTTTGCAAAACTAAAAGCTTCCTGTAGCTTTTAATGATTTCCTGGATCCTGGATGAAGGTATTTTTGACCATTCCTATTTACAAAACAATTCCAGTTCTGTTAAGTTTGATGGTCGCCGAGCATGGACAGCCCTCTTCAAATGATCCCACAGATGTTCAATGATATTCAGGTCTGGGGACTGGGATGGCCATTCCAGAACATTGTAATTGTTCCTATGCATGAATGCCTGAGTAGATTTGGAGCGGTGTTTTGGATCATTGTCTTGCTGAAAGATCCATCCCCTGAATAACTTCAACTTTGTCACTGATTCTTGAACATTATTGTCAAGAATCTGCTGATACTGAGTGGAATCCATGCGTCCCTCAACCTTAACAAGATTCCCGGTGCCGGCATTGGCCACACAGCCCCAAAGCATGATGGAACCTCCACCAAATTTTACTGTGGGTAGCAAGTGTTTTCTTGGAATGCTGTGATTTTTTGCCGCCATGCATAACGCCTTTTTGTATGACCAAACAACTCAATCTTGGTTTCATCAGTCCACAGGACCTTCTTCCAAAGAGAAATTGGCTTCTCCAAATGTGCTTTTGCATACCTCAGCCGACTCTGTTTGTGGCGTGCTTGCAGAAATGGCTTCTTTTGCATCACTCTCCCATACAGCTTCTCCTTGTGCAAAGTGCGTTGTATAGTTGACCGATGCACAGTGACACCATCTGCAGCAAGTTGATGCTGCAG